>NC_021162.2:43659874-43661147 GCF_000331145.2 Cicer arietinum | reverse complement strand
GTATTCCTATGAAAAACAAAAACCACAACAGTACCAAATCCATACTTGGCCCTAACCCACAACAAACATATGAACATGAAACAGCCAAGCCCAAACCCAAATTTAATAGAACCCTTTCACCAGCATTTATGGCTGAAAGGAGAGCCAAAGGATTATGTTACTTTTGTGATGAACCTTATTCTGCAGAGCATAGTATTTCTCATAAAAAACTTCAGATCCATCTGTTAGAGGTTGAGGAATTGGAGGATGAGTGTATTACCATTGATCCTGTCAATGTTGAGAATCATTTTGAAGCAGCTCAAATTTCTGTCAATGCATTGACTGGGGTAGCCAATTTTAGAACCATGCGAATCACTGGAAGATATATGAAGAAGGCTCTACATATTCTAATAGATAGCGGGAGCACTCATAATTTCCTGGATGTTCAGATGGCAGAAAGGTTGGGGTGCAAAATTGATGACATAAAACCACTAGTAGTCACTGTAGCTGATGGCAACAAAGTGAAGATTTCTTCAGTGGTAAGAAATTTCAAGTGGACAATACAACATACTAATTTCACTTCAGATGTTATGTTAATTCCACTTGGGGTGTTATGATGTAGTGCTAGGGGTGGAATGGCTGATAACACTTGGGGATATAATATGGAACTTTGATAAATTGAGCATGGAATTCTCAGTGCAAGGAAGAAGGCATGTGCTGAGAGGAGCCACACAATTGGGATGTAAGACTGTTAAGACTCAACAGTTCGGGAAAATTTTGGATCAAGGAGTTCATTTCTCCATGATACAGGTTTGTGAGGAGGAAGGATTGTTACTGCATTCACTGACTACTCATGCTGAGCAGTCTGTGATTCTACCCTCAATTGAGCAGTTACTGCAGAAATATACTGATGTTTTTCAGGTTCCTACCCAATTACCTCCTACCACGGTAGGCTATGATCACCAAATTCCCCTACAGAATAACATAGATCCTGTGAATAAAAGGCCATACAGGTATGCTAAACAGCATAAAGACATCATTGATAGACTGGTACAAGAAATGTTGGATTCAGGTGTGATTCAAAACAGTACCAGCCCTTACGCTAGCCCAGTTATTTTAGTTGGCAAGAAGGATGGGTCATGGAGACTCTGTATTGATTATAGAGAATTAAACAAGGGCACAATTAAGGATAGATTTCATATTCCTTTAGTAGAAGACTTAATGGATGAACTACATGGCTCAATCATTTTTTCTAAAATTGATCTAAGAGCTGGTTATCACCAAGTTAGAATGA
>NC_021162.2:43649704-43659651 GCF_000331145.2 Cicer arietinum | reverse complement strand
TTTTCTGTGTCTTTACAATAATACAAAGCAGAATTTATACAGACTAGGAGATTAAGGCTGGGCGCTGATCTAGCCTAGGAATTAGGGAAGTTATTCTCCTCATAATTGCTAATTCTAATAAGATAGGAAAGGCTAGGAATTAGCTAATATTAATCTATATTTAATGGACATACAGCTGTCATAAAACTGTACAAAATAGAATATGTTGATTCTCCTTAATTAGCGCCAATCTTCAACACTCCCCCTCAATCTGGGTGGTAGATATCTATCATACCCAGATTGGACCTGATAGTTTCGTATGTGTGCCTTGAAAGTGCCTTTGTTAGAATCTTTGTTGTTTGTCTGTTTGATGAGATGTGGTTAACACTTATGATCTCGTGATCAATTTTCTCCTTAATGAAGTGTTTGTCTATTTCCACATGCTTTGTTCTATCATGGTGAACCGGGTTTTTTGCAATACTTATAGCTTCCTTGTTGTCACAAAGTATTCTCATAGTGTAGTTAGTAGGAATTTTGATCTCATCCAACATTCGTTTGAGCCAAATCCCTTCACAAATTCCTTGTGCCATAGCTCTGAATTCAGCTTCTGCACTACTTCTAGCGACCACAGATTGTTTCTTACTTCTCCATGTTACCAAGTTTCCCCATACAAAGGTGCAATAGCCTGTGGTGGATTTCCTGTCAGATAAACTCCCTGCCCAATCTGAGTCGGTATAAACTTCAATTCCCTGGTTGTGGCTCTTCTGGAAATAGAGCCCGCGGCCAGGTGTACCCTTTAGGTATTGAAGGATTCTATTTAGAGCCTTCATGTGAGTCTCAGTTGGGTTGGACATGTAGCGACTAGCCAAGCTCACAGCAAAACCAATATCTGGTCTAGTGTGAGTTAGATAGATTAGTTTTCCAACTAAGCTTTGGTATCTATCCTTATCAGCAGGTACACTTTCTTCTTCACTTTGTTTCATGGGTTCTACCGGAGTATTGGCAACTTTGCATCCAAGCATCCCTGTTTCTTTGAGTAAATCCAAAGTGTATTTCCTTTGAGAAACACAAATACCATCCCTTGTCCGAGCAATTTCCATTCCTAGAAAGTACTTGAGTTGGCCCAAATCTTTGACTTCAAATTCTTCGGTTAAGATACTCTTGAGGTGGCTGATTTGATCATGATCATCTCCTGTAATAACAATATCATCAACATAGACAATAAATAAGGCTATTCTTCCCTCCGGAGAGTGCTTAACAAACATAGTGTGGTCTGTTTGGCATTGGGCAAAGCCATCTTCCCTGACAACTCTTGTTAGTCTATCAAACCATGCTCTTGGAGATTATTTCAAGCCATAGAGGGATTTATGGAGTTTGCATACCATGTTTGAGGTGTCATGTGATTCAAGCCCGGGAGGTATTTGCATATACACCTCCTCTTCTAGCTCACCGTTTAGGAAGGCATTCTTTATATCTAATTGGTGTAGGGGCCAATCTAGATTTGCTGCCAATGATAATAGGACCCGGACTGAGTTGAGTTTTGCCACAGGTGCAAAGGTCTCTTCATAGTCCACTCCATATGATTGTGTAAATCCCTTTGCAACTAATCGGGCCTTGTACCTGTTTATACTCCCATCAGCATTGTGTTTAACCGAAAAAATCCACTTGCATCCCACTGGTTTCTTCCCTTCAGGTATTGTGGTGATTTCCCATGTGCCATTTTTTACCAGTGCTTGGACTTCTTCAGTTACAGCTGCTGCCCATTCAGGTTTCTGTAGAGCTTCTTGAACATTCCTTGGAATTTCTATGTTGTCAATGGCTGCTACAAATGATCTGTAGTTTTGTGATAATTTTCCATAGGAAACACAATTCTCAATAGGGTGTTGAGTGCAAGTTCTCACCCCTTTTCTTACAGCAATAGGAATATCAATATCAACAGTGTCAAGATTCACAAGGAGTTTAGAGTTTGGGACAACGTTACCTGTAGGGATTTCATTTTCTGGAATCTGGTGAGACTCATGGCTTTGCGGTGGAGCTGTGCTAGGCTCTATTTCCTTCCTCCTTCTTCTTTCATAAGTTATCCAACTTCCTTCGTGTGTACCTTGATTATGTTGGGTTGTTCCAATTTCATTGTTTTTTCCATTTTCTGCTTCAACCACTGCTTCAGTTTCTGTTTGATTATGTTGAGTTGTTCCAATTTCATTGTTTTTTCCATTTTCTGCCTCGGCCACTGCTTCAGTTTCTGTTACAACAACCGGTTCAGGTTATGTTGTCCTTTCAGCTGGGATAGGGACAGTTTCTGTTTGTTCAAACATCCAAGGTTGGTATTCTAAAGTTTCAATTGGATATGTGTGTACTTGCTCCCCCTGAATGCCAACTTTGGGGTAGTAGGGTTGGTTCTCAAAGAAGGTTACATCCATGGTGTGGTAGAATTTTTTGGTGATGGGTGAGTAACATCTGTACCCTTTTTGGTGAGGTGAGTAACCAAGAAAAATGCACTTGATAGATTTGGGGTCAAGTTTACTACGGTGTGGGTTGTGGTTGTGGACGAAGGATGAGCATCCAAAAATCTTTAAGGGAATGGAGGTGAGTATTTTGCTGGTTGGGAAGAAGATTTGGAGTGTGGAGAGGGGGGTCTTGAGGTTAAGGATCCGGGAAGGCATTCTATTTATAAGGTGTGTTGCCGAAAGGACAGCTTCCCCCCAAAACTGGTTCGGGACATTTGTGGCTAACATGATTGATCTAGTTACTTCCAAAATATGTCTATTCTTTCTTTCCGCAACTCCGTTTTGTTGTGGAGTGTCCACACAAGAGCTTTGGTGAACAATGCCAACTTTTTGTAGGTAAGAACTTAGAATCGAATTGTAGTACTCACAACCATTGTCAGTTCTAAGCACTTGGATCTTGTTGTGAAATTGAGTTTGCACCATGTTGTGGAAAACCTCAAAGATCCTTCCTACTTCTGATTTCTCTTTCATTAAAAATACCCAGGTAACACGAGTGTGATCGTCAATGAACGTGACAAACCATCTAGAACCAGTAACATTCTTAATGCGTGATGGTCCCCATACATCACTATGAATTAGGGCGAAAGGTTGGGATGGCTTATAGGGTTGGGGTGGGTATTGGCTACGTGTATGTTTGGACAATTGACAAATTTCACACTGAAAATGCTTCTGATTTTTATTGAATAAAGAAGGAAATAATTTTTCCAGATACATGAAATTTGGGTGGCCTAATCGATAGTGCCATAACATTACAGGATTGTCACTACTTGGAACACTAGCTGCTGCATATGACTGGTTCTTGAGTCCTCTTTCTAATTCTTCAGCTTGAAGTAGGTAGAGTCCAGCACACTCTTTAGCACTGCCAATCGTCTTCCCCGACTCCAAAATCTGAAATTCACACAAGTTAGGAGAAAATTTAGTAACACATTTCAAATCTCTTGTGATTTTGCTAATGGACAGCAAGTTGCAATCAAGTTTTGGCACATATAGAACATATTCTAGTGTAATATTAGGTGACAAAATAATTGATCCTGTACCCATGACCTTAGAATGTGTGCCATCTGCTATTCGGACAGTGCAGTTAAATGGATAAGGAGAATAACTAGTAAACAAATTAAAATTTCCAGTCATGTGATCTGAAGCCCCTGAGTCAACAATCCATGACTTTGTTTTTCCCATGCTAGTATTTAGAGCATGTGAGACATTCCCTCTCTGAGCCACTACAGCCGTACCACCTTTTTCTGTAGAGAGCATGGTTTGTTTGAAGATTTTTTGTAAAGCCTCCATTTGTTCCTTGTTAAATGGAAATGAAGTAGATTTTACCTCAGCTTCTTGGTGGTTAAAAATTGTGTTGCCTCTGCTGTCCCTGCTTTTGAATTGCTTGGCTTCTGGGGGTTTTACATGTATAACCCAACATGTTTCTTGTGTATGGCCTGGCTTCTTGCAGTGATCACACCAGGGACGATTTTTCTTTTGAAATGGCCGAATTTGATTTCCTCTTAAAGCCATTGCTGAGCTCTCGGTGGGAGGTGTTGAGGTGGCATTTCCCAACATGAGTTTCCTCCTGCTCTCTTCTCTCCTTACTTCTGAAAAGGCTTCCCGAATTTTGGGAAGAGGTTTGGTTCCAAGGATCCTTCCACGGACTTCATCAAGGTCCTTGTTTAGTCCCAATAGGAACATGTAGATTATGTCCTTCTCCACCAGCTCTTTGAATTTTTTCTTATCCCCTGGACAGTCCCATGTGACTTCTTCATATACATCTAGTTGTTGCCAATGTCTACTAAGTGTATTAAAATACTCAGTAACAGAAGATTCTCCTTGTCGAAGGTTGTGTAGAATGCTTCTTATCTCAAATATGGCAGAGGTATTGTCCACATTTGAATATGTTTCCTTCACATCATCCCATATCTCCTTTGTCGAATCATAGAACATGAAATTTTCACCAATTTCGTTGGTCATGGTGTTGAGCAGCCATGACATTACTTGGCTATTCTCAAGTTTCCATTTTTGAAGGGTGGCATCTCCTTCTTGGGGACATTTTGTGTCTCCTGTGATGTAGTCTTCTCTCCCTTTTCCTTGAAGGAAGATCTTGACTGATCTTACCCATTGGGTATAGTTTTGACCATTTAATTTATGGCCAGTGATTAGATGACTGAGCCCATCATGTGAACTGGTCGGAAATGATCCAGTTTCCATCTTTGGCTGTTCTTCGGAAGGTTCACCCATTGCTGGCGGCGCTAGGGTTTTCTTAGGGATGGATCAGATCGAGCTCTGATACCATGCGGAATTTTCTTATTTTATTTTCTGTGTCTTTACAATAATACAAAGCAGAATTTATATAGACTAGGAGATTAAGGCTGGGCGCTGATCTAGCCTAGGAATTAGGGAAGTTATTCTCCTCGTAATTGCTAATTCTAATAAGATAGGAAAGGCTAGGAATTAGCTAATACTAATATATATTTAATGGACATACAGCTGTCATAAAATTGTACAAAACAGAATATGTTGATTCTCCTTAATTAGCGTCAATCTTCAACACTTAGACAAAGTGTTGGATGTTATGAGAAAACATCAATTGTTTGCCAAACAATCCAAATGTTATTTTGGAGTCTCTAAAGTGGAATACTTGGGGCATTTCATTTCAACTGAGGGTGTTTCAACTGATCCTCAAAAAATAATGGCAGTGCAGAATTGGAGTCTACCTCAATCAGTCAAGCAACTCAAAGGATTTTTGGGTTTAGCTGGGTACTACAGACGATTTGTTAAAGGCTATGGCACTGTAGCTAGACCACTGACTGATATGCTCAAAAAAGACAAGTTCCATTGGACTATGGAATCCAAGTTAGCATTTCAGAAATTGAAAGGACTATTAACTTCTGCACCTGTTTTAGCAATGCCTGATTTTTTTCAGCAATTTATCATTGAAGTTGATGCTTCAGGGCAAGGAGTTGGGGCTGTGTTAATGCAGAATCATCACCCTATAGCCTTCATCAGTCGCATGTTAAACCAACAACAACAATCTATGTCCACTTATGAAAAGGAACTACTTGCTGTGGTTTTTGCTGTACAAAAATGGAGGCACTATTTGTTGAACAAGCACTTCATTATTAAGACTGATCATAGAAGCTTGAAGTATATTGTGGATCAGAGATTGACTACTGAATTTCAACAAAAATGGTTGGTTAAACTAATGGAATTTGATTTTTCCATTGAGTACAAACAGGGTCATCTGAATGTGGCTGCTGATGCACTGTCTAGGATGGAAAATATGAAATGTCATGCTCTGTTAACCCATCATATTGATTCAGATATGCTAGAAAGGCTTAAGCAATCTTGGTCCATTGATGTTGGTCTGCAGAAACTGATAACATAGTTACAACAGAGTCCAACCTCACATAAACACTATACTTGGAATGGCCTCGAACTCAGAAGGAAAGGAAGATTGGTAGTTGGCAAGGATGTGCAATTAAGGCAAGAATTGTTACATTGGTTTCATAATGCAGCCTCAGGGGGTCACTCAGGCAGAAATGCTACTACACAAAGGATTAAGGCTGTTCTTTATTGGAAATGCCTGAACAAGGATGTCAAAGCCTTCATACAGCATTGCCCAACTTGTCAGAAATGCAAGTATGACACTGATGCCTACCCAGGTTTATTACAACCTTTAACAATCCCTGATCATGTGTGGCAGCACATCACAATGGATTTCATTGAGGGATTGCCTATTTCTTATGGGAAACAAGTTATTTTTGTTATAGTAGACAGATTGAGTAAGGCTGCTCATTTCATATCCTTAGCTCATCCATATACTGCTAGCATTGTAGCACAAGCATTTTTAGATAATATCTTCAAACTCCATGGTTTTCCAGAATCTATCACCAGTGATAGAGATCCAGTATTTGTTAGTCACTTTTGGAAGGAGTTAATGGCTTACCAAGGAGTTCAATTACAACTTTCTACATCATACCATCCTCAGACAGATGGCCAATCTGAGGTGGTCAATCGATGTCTAGAAACATATTTGAGGTGCATGTGTGCAGAGACTCCACAACAATGGTCCAAGTGGTTGCCATTAGCTGAATGGTGGTATAATACTACCTTCAACACGTCAATTCAGGCTACCCCTTATGAAATTGTGTATGGTCAACCTCCTACTGCCTATTTACCTTACTTGCCAGGAGAATCTAAAGTTCAGTTGGTGGATAGAAGTTTAGTTAAAAGAGAGGAGATGCTGAAGGTTCTTAAGTTCCATCTAAGAAGGGCCCAAGACATGATGAAACAAATTGTTGATAAGCATAGAAGTGACAGGAAGTTCGCAGTGGGTGATTTGGTTTATGTCAAACTTCAATCCTACAAACAAGTATCTATGGTTGCCAGATCCAATGAGAAGTTGGCTCCAAAATACTTTGGACCATTTCAAGTGATTGACACAGTAGGAGCAGTGGCTTATAAACTACTCTTTCCTGCCCATTCTAAAATACACAATGTATTTCATGTTTCACAGTTAAAAAAACATATTGGCGACGCTATCACCTCTACTGATCTTCCTTCCAACACAAATGAAGTTCTTGTTGTTAAAGAACCTGAGTTGATCATGGACAGGATGACTGTCAAACGCAGAGGCCAAGCAGTAACTAAAGTGTTGGTCAAATGGAAGCACCAATTGCCTGAGGATGCCACTTGGGAATTTTATTTTGATCTTTGTAAGAAGTTCCCTAATTTTCATTCTTGAGGACAAGAATGTTTTCAGTTGGGAGCAATGTTACAGTTGTAACTGAATTAGCTAAACAGGTTAGTTAAACAGTTGTAACTGAATTACTATATAGGAAAGTAGTTAGTTAGTTGAGGGGGGCATTCATAATCAAGACTTGTATTACACTTCTTCTTCTTCTTTTCTCTGTTCTCAAACTTCCATTGTAACTCAATTCCAGTTCGAATTCTCTTCAATAAATAAGAATTCCTACTGTTTGTGATTGAATTCTTCGTTTTCATTGTTGATTACCTAGAGTTCCATAACCACCATATCATCATTTCAGTGGCAGGATACTAAATGAAAGAGAGAAAAAGGAACCTCACAAACAAAACTGAAGTGAAAAAACCTACGAGAAGGTGAGATTGGAGAGAGAATTGTCGATTAAGAGAAATAGAGTGAGATTGGAGAGAAAATTTTCCGAGAAATAGAGTTTATACGAGAATGGGGCGGAGAACTAAAATACGGTAAAACTTATGGCTTAGGGTTTGGGTAGGGACTCCTTCTCATATATTGGTATTTTAAGTAGGGAATTATATCGTTGCATCCCCCACTTTTACCTCCCACTCCCTAGTCACGTAAAAAAGACCATATTATTCTTAGTTTCATCTATTGAAACTCAAAAAAAAATTCACTTTCCTTTTTTCACCCAATTCTTTGAAAGTTTGTAATATTCGAACCTGATCCTACCCACCCCTCAAAAGTTTGAAACCTTTGAAACTAAAAAGTAAGTCAAAATTCGAATATTTCAAATATTCGAAATGGATTTTCTAGATTTTCAAAATGTGATATTCGAAAGTTTGTATGATGTTGAAACTTTCGAAGTACATGTTTGCCATAAATAATGAAAGTCTCGAAAGTTTAGTTCAATTAGAAAGTTTCGAAGCACAGAAACTTTTGAAAGTTTCATAGAATCTCAAAGTTTCGAAATGGAAAACTTTCGAACAAAGGAAAGTTTCGAAACATTACAGCTCGAAAGTTTGGCATGCAAGGAAAGTTTCAAAAGTTTTTCGAAAATTTTGAAACATCTGAAAGTTCTGAAATGAGTTTATGAAATTCCATGCTCGTTTATGAAATATCTAGATTTATATATATATATATATATAAAGAAAGAAAAGGAAAGGAAGGAAAAAGAAAGAAAGGAAAATTGAAAGAAAACATAAAATGGAGGAAAACTGAATCTTCTTCCTCCTCCATGCCTTCGCGAACCCATTTTCGTCCCCTCCTTTTATTTGCTTTATTTTGCTTTAAGAAGAGAAACCTAAGGCTTGGTGGGTGAGAAGACAAGGATTTATCAGCTTCATTCTTCTCCTTTGATTCAAAAACGCAGAAAAACGGTGTTGGTGTTTTCAAAACCGTCAAACACAAACCTCCACATTTCTTCTAGATCTAAGCTTTATTTCGCAAAGAGATAGAAGAGAAAGTTGCTCACCTCCACGCTACGGTGCTAGTGAACTAAATTTGGAAGCGACGCCGCGAGCGGAGATTTTACCGAAATTAATCGTGGTGCCCCAATCGCTCGTTAAAGCTACCGTTAAGGTAAGAGCTCCTTCCAAACTTTTAGTTTGCATTTATGGACTTATATGTGGTAGGGTGGAAAAGAAATTTGTTAGGGTTGAAGTGTTGATTTGGGGAAAATGAATTTAATGCTTTTATGGGTGAAATTTTAGAGTTGAGTTTTGGTGATATTGATGAGTGTTTTGTGGAAAATGAATTTAACTCATTTATGTGTCTTTTTTGAGGAAATGAAATTTGATGTGTTTGAATGGTGGGTTGTGATGATTTGTGTTTGTCGTGTTTGACGTGCTCATAATTAATATTATAAATTTTGAGATGTGTTTGTGGATTTTGTGGAAAAATGAATTGATGTGAATTGTGAATTGAATTTGAGAATATGTCTGAGTATGCTATGTGTGGAATTGGAAAATCATTAGAGTTAAATGAATATTAAAAATGGAGAATCTTTTAATATATGCGTTTTGTAAGACTCGTAATTTTAAATTATACTTTATGTATTTTAGTGGATTGTGGTATTGAACTCAGGGGCTTTTTAGCCAAGTTATTAATATTTTGGAGTTTATATGATCAAAAAGATATTTTGATGCCCGATTAGAATTACTCGTCGATAAATAAATTAAATTAAATGCGGCGAATCTTTTACGAAGAATTAATGCGTTATGGGCGAAATTGGAATTTAACAAATATCTAGATATTTTTAGATATTTGTTAATTATAATATATAAATAATGAATATATAGGAAAAGAAGGGAAGGAATTGGGGAAAAAAGAAAAAGAAAGGAAAGAAATAGAAAGAAAGGAAAATAGAAGGAAGGAAAAACAGAGAAAGAAAAATATCTTCTTCCTCCTCCAGACTTGTGCGCCCATTCTTTCCCCTTTCTTCTACCTTCCATTTTTTCTTCCTTTAAGTTCAAGAAAAGAAACCGAAGGTTGGGTGGGTGATAGAACAAGGATTTCTCAACTCCACTATTCCTCTTTGATTCGAAAACGAAGAAAAACGGTATTAGGGATTCAAACACAAACCTCCCCGTTTCACCTAGATCTAAACGTCGTTTCAAGAAGTGATAAAAGGGAAGGTTGCTCACCTCTGTGCTACGGTGCTAGTGGACCAATTTTGGAAGCGGCGTTGCGAGCGGAAAATTTACCGGATTTACTCACAGTGTCGTAATCGCACGTTAGAGCTAACGCGAAAG
>NC_021162.2:43645419-43649499 GCF_000331145.2 Cicer arietinum | reverse complement strand
CGCACGTTAGAGCTAACGCGAAGGTAAGGGCTCCTTCCAAACTTTTAGTTTGCATTTAGGGTCTTATCTGTGGCTGTGTCGCAACGAATTTTGTTAGGATTGGAGTATTGTTTTTGGGAAAAATGAATTTAAACTCATTTATGTATGATTTTGAGTAAATGAAACTTGTTGTGTTTGAGTAATGGAATGTGTCGATTTGTGTTCGTTGTTTTTGACGTGTTCTTAATTGATATTGATGAAATTTGATATGTGTATGGTTGAATTTTGTGGAAGAATGAATTGATGTGTTTTGATGTGGAATTTGAAAACCATTATGTTTGAGTTTGTTTTGTGTGGAATTTGAAAACCATTAAGTTAAACGAGGATTAAGAATGGGGAATCTCTTAATATGTCTGTTTGCTTAATGTTTTGTTTTGAAAATCATTAAGTTAAATGAGTATTAAGAATGGGGAATCTCTTAATATGTCTGTTTGCTTAATGTTTTGTTTTGAAAATCATTAAGTTAAATGAGTATTAAGAATGGGGAATCTCTTAATATGTCTGTTTGCTTAATGTTTTGTTTTGAAAATCATTAAGTTAAATGAGTATTAAGAATGGGGAATCTCTTAATATGTCTGTTTGCTTAATGTTTTGTTTTGAAAATCATTAAGTTAAATGAGTATTAAGAATGGGGAATCTCTTAATATGTCTGTTTGCTTAATGTTTTGTTTTGAAAATCATTAAGTTAAATGAGTATTAAGAATGGGGAATCTCTTAATATGTCTGTTTGCTTAATGTTTTGTTTTGAAAATCATTAAGTTAAATGAGTATTAAGAATGGGGAATCTCTTAATATGTCTGTTTGCTTAATGTTTTGTTTTGAAAATCATTAAGTTAAATGAGTATTAAGAATGGGGAATCTCTTAATATGTCTGTTTGCTTAATGTTTTGTTTTGAAAATCATTAAGTTAAATGAGTATTAAGAATGGGGAATCTCTTAATATGTCTGTTTGCTTAATGTTTTGTTTTGAAAATCATTAAGTTAAATGAGTATTAAGAATGGGGAATCTCTTAATATGTCTGTTTGCTTAATGTTTTGTTTTGAAAATCATTAAGTTAAATGAGTATTAAGAATGGGGAATCTCTTAATATGTCTGTTTGCTTAATGTTTTGTTTTGAAAATCATTAAGTTAAATGAGTATTAAGAATGGGGAATCTCTTAATATGTCTGTTTGCTTAATGTTTTGTTTTGAAAATCATTAAGTTAAATGAGTATTAAGAATGGGGAATCTCTTAATATGTCTGTTTGCTTAATGTTTTGTTTTGAAAATCATTAAGTTAAATGAGTATTAAGAATGGGGAATCTCTTAATATGTCTGTTTGCTTAATGTTTTGTTTTGAAAATCATTAAGTTAAATGAGTATTAAGAATGGGGAATCTCTTAATATGTCTGTTTGCTTAATGTTTTGTTTTGAAAATCATTAAGTTAAATGAGTATTAAGAATGGGGAATCTCTTAATGTCTCGTTTACTTAATATTTGTTTTGAAAATCGTTTAAGTTAAATGAGAATTAAGAATGGGGAATCTCTTAATGTCTTGTTTATTTATGTGTGTTTTGGTAAATCGTGCCGACCCGCGATAGGTGGCACCTTGGTAAACGGTACGGGCCCGTGATACGCAGTACGTTTACGATTTACGTTGGGTAAGTTGTGCTGACCCGTGATAGGTGGCACCTCGGTAAACAGTACTGACCTGTGATAGGTGGTACGTTTACGACTTACGTTTCTTGGTGAATTGTGTTTGTCCGTGAGAGACTGCACAAGTGTTTGTCCGTGAGAGACTATACCCTGTTAAATTGTGAATTGTTGGTTCATTTTGTCTGTGTAGTATTGTGTTATAAGTGTTAAGTGTATGTTTTGGAATTTGGTGATAACATGTTTGATTGCAATACCATTTCGAAACCCATGATGTTGTAGTAATTGTGTTATAAGTGTTAAGTGTTATGTTTTGGAATTTGGTGATAGCATGTTTGATTGTAAAACTATTTCGAAAACCAATTCGTCGTGGTGTTTGTGTGGGAATTGCTAAGTGTTAAGTTTTAGAGTTATGTGTGAGTGTGATTGAATTAGTTTAAGTATTCTTGGAAGGATAAGCAGGAAAATCGATTTCCCAATCGATTTGGGAAGTTACAGGGGCTAAACTTTTTATGAAAACGATTTCCCAATCGATTTGGCCATGCAGGAATTCAGCAAAACAGACGGAAATCGATTTGGAAATCGATTGGCATTAAGTCAGGGGCTGAGATATGTTGTCAATTGATTGAATTTAAGTCAGGGGCTGAGATATGCTGTCAATTGATTGCCCAATCGATTGAATTAAGCCCAGAATTCAAATTTCACTAAAAACCTTCAGGAAATCGAGCATGCTAAGTTGAAAGATTATTTTGTGCATCTAAAAGCTTAAATGTTATGTGTTAACTGTTAATTTCGGTTGGTGACCCTTTACAACTATTGTGGAAATCTGGGCTTTGCCCTCAGAGGAGAGTCAGGATGATCCTACCGGTTCGTACCCTACAGATGGGAATGTAGATGGGACTGCTTGATTGGAGCTACGCTAGGAGGATCCCACGGGGCGCGTGGAGATCACTCAGGGTGTTTAGTTGTTTTGTAAAATGATCAGACTAGGTTGACACAGAGGGAACGGATGTCTTTCTTTTGGGTTGCGTTTATTTTTAAACTGGAAGACTGTACTACTTTTGTTATGTAAATATTTTGAATTCATGGATTGAGAACTTTTTCCGCTGCTTGAAAATTATAATGACTTAATTACTTATCCAAAGGTGTTACCTTATTTATTTCTCTGTTTTATTTTAATTTCTTTTGAAAAAAAAATACACCCTCGCTTTGAAAAACGGGGTGTTACACGTTTACTTAATGATTGTCGTGAAAATCGTTAGAGTTAAATGAGTATTAAAAATGGAGAATCTTTTAATATATGCATTTACTTAATAATTGTTGTGGATAGAGTCAGAGTATGCTCATGCATTTCATAGTACATGGCGACCGGATGGGCTATGGTGATAGTGGTGATCGGATGGGCCACGAGATGATTCCATGTGATTTGTTGGTTCATCTTATCCTTGGGAGGATTGTCGCGTCGTATAAGGTATGCGATAGACTGCACATTTTTGGTAAATTGTGATTACCCGTAATAGGTGGCACCTCGGTAAATAGTACGTCGGTCTGTGATAGGCGGTACATTTACCATTTACGTTTTTAGTAAATTGTGTTGACCCGTGATAGGTAGCACCTCGGTAATTTAGTACTTCGGTCTGTGATAGGCGGTACAATTATGATTTACGGCCCTTCGAGGAGGGTTTTGGTTTGGAATTCCAAGTCCCTGCATTTTGGCATATACGCATTGCATTAGGGTGCTTGGCACGCGAGTCGCGTTTGATTCCAGATTATGATTGAGTGTTTGAACTCAAGTGGTTGTTGTGGTTATGCTATAATTGCTAAGTGTGAATGTTTTGGATTTATGTGTAAGTGTGATTGATTGCAAAACCTTTTCGAAACTCAAGTTCTCATGGTGATTGTGCTATAATTGCTAAGTGTGAATGTTTTGGATTTATGTGTAAGTGTGATTGATTGCAAAACCTTTTCGAAACTCAAGTTGTCATGGTGATTGTGCTATAATTGCTAAGTGTGATTGTTTGGATTTGTCTGTAAGTGTTGATTGATTTCGAAACCATTTTAAAAGCTGAATTTTGTTGTTTTCTAACGTGTATTCGAATACAGAAAGTTGTATTCGAATACAGACATCCTATTATTAGCTACTGACTTATGTGTAGTCGAATACAGAAGGTTGTATTCGAATACGGAAGGTGCATAGCTCCAGTCAAGCATTCCCATCTACATTCCCATCCGTAGGGTACGAACCGGTAGGATCGTCATGGCTCTCATCTGAGGGCAAAGCCTAGATTTCCACAATAGTTGTAATGGGTCACCAACCGAAATTAACAGTTAACACAAAACATTTAAGTTTTTTAAATGCACAAAATAATCTTTC
This sequence comes from Cicer arietinum, assembly GCF_000331145.2. Lineage (NCBI taxonomy): Eukaryota > Viridiplantae > Streptophyta > Magnoliopsida > Fabales > Fabaceae > Cicer > Cicer arietinum. The sequence continues at coordinate 43,645,453 of NC_021162.2, read as the reverse complement.
AACTTAGCATGCACCTTAAAAGGGTTTCCATATG
>NC_021162.2:43624951-43644737 GCF_000331145.2 Cicer arietinum | reverse complement strand
GAAACCCAATTTGTCGTGGTGATTGTGTGGGAATTGCTAAGTGTTAAGATTTGGAGTTGTGTATGAATGTGATTGAATTAGTTTATGTATTTTTGGAAGGATAAGCAGGGAAATCGATTCTTAATACTCTTTTAACTTAAACGATTTTCCAAAACAACATTAAGTAAACCGAGATATTAAAAGATTCCCCATTTTTAATACTCATTTAACTTAAACGATTTTCACAACAAATATTAAGCAAACAGAAATATTAAGAGATTCCCCATTCTTAATACTCTTTTGACTTAAACGATTTTCAAAACAAACTTTAAGTAAACAGAAATATTAAGAGATTCCCCATTCTTAATACTCTTTTGACTTAAACGATTTTCAACACAAACTTTAAGTAAACAGAAATATTAAGAGATTCCCCATTCTTAATACTCGTTTAACTTAAACGATTTTCTCAAACACGCATTAAGTAAACCGAGATATTAAAAGATTCCCCATTTTTAATACTCGTTTAACTCTAATGGTTTTCACGCCAACATTAAGTAAACGTAGACATTAAGAGATTCCCCATTCTTAATACTCGTTTAACTTAAACGATTTTCTCAAACACGCATTAAGTAAACCGAGATATTAAAAGATTCCCCATTTTTAATACTCGTTTAACTCTAATGGTTTTCACGCCAACATTAAGTAAACGTAGACATTAAGAGATTCCCCATTCTTAATACTCTTTTAACATAAACGATTTTCACAACAAACATTAAGCAAACAGAAATATTAAGAGATTCCCCATTCTTAATACTCGTTTAACTTAAACGATTTTCTCAAACACGCATTAAGTAAACCGAGATATTAAAAGATTCCCCATTTTTAATACTCGTTTAACTCTAATGGTTTTCACGCCAACATTAAGTAAACGTAGACATTAAGAGATTCCCCATTCTTAATACTCGTTTAACTTAAACGATTTTCTCAAACACGCATTAAGTAAACCGAGATATTAAAAGATTCCCCATTTTTAATACTCGTTTAACTCTAATGGTTTTCACGCCAACATTAAGTAAACGTAGACATTAAGAGATTCCCCATTCTTAATACTCATTTAACTTAAACGATTTTCTCAAACACACATTAAGTAAACCGAGATATTAAAAGATTCCCCATTTTTAATACTCGTTTAACTCTAATTGTTTTCACGCCAACATTAAGTAAACGTAGACATTAAGAGATTCCCCATTCTTAATACTCTTTTAACTTAAACGATTTTCCAAAACAACATTAAGTAAACAAGACATTAAGAGATTCCCCATTCTTAATACTCTTTTAACTTAAACGATTTTCCAAAACAAACATTAAGTAAACAAGACATTAAGAGATTCCCCATTCTTAATACTCATTTAACTTAAACGATTTTCTCAAACACACATTAAGTAAACCGAGATATTAAAAGATTCCCCATTTTTAATACTCGTTTAACTCTAATGGTTTTCACGCCAACATTAAGTAAACGTAGACATTAAGAGATTCCCCATTCTTAATACTCATTTAACCCTAATGGTTTTCAAATTCCACACCGAACAAACTCAAAACATATTATCAGATCCAATCCACAATCCACACCAAAACACATCAAATTTCATCGGCATTAATTGAGAACACGTCAAATACGACGAACACAAATCAACACAATCTACCACTCAAACACAACAAGTTACATTTACTCAAAATCATACTCAACACAATCCACCACTCTAACACAACAAGTTTCATTTACTCAAAATCATACATAAATGAGTTTAAAATTCATTTTCCACGAAACATTCATCAATATAACCAAAACCTAACTCTAAGATTTTACCTATAAAGCCATAGATTCATTTTCCCCCAAATCAACACTTCAACCCTAACAAATTCCTTTCCACACAACCACAGATAAGTCCCTAAATGCAAACTAGAAGTTTGGAAGGAGCACTTACCTTCACATTAGCTTTAACGAGCGATTACGGTACCGCGAGTAGCGTGGTAGTGAACAACTTTCCCTTCTATCTCTTTGCGAAACGAAGCTTAGATCTAGATGAAACGGGGAGGTTTGTGTTTGACGGTTTTGAAATTCCTAACACTGTTTTTCTTCGTTTTCGAATCAAACAAGAAGAATGAAGTTGAGAAATCTTTGTTTTCTAACCCACCAATCCTTGGGTTTCATTTCTTGAAGCAAAAGAAAGAAAACAAAAGGAGAAGAAAGAAGGAGTGTCGCAAGGCAGGGAACGAAGGAAACGTTTTAGTTTTCTTTCTCTGTTCCTTATTTCCTTTGTAATACATATATATATATATATATATATATATATATATTACTAATAATAATAATATATAATATATATATATATAATATTTAAATATTATATTATTTTTTATTATATAAAATAAAAGTAAACTAAAAAGAAAAAGAAAAAGAAACTGTAACTAAACTTTATGCGTTGATAGAAGAATTAAGCAAATTAAGTTCAAGCAAGCGACAAGTGATATTTTTAACAAAACTCTCTGGTGTCCAATTCTTCATAACGTAAATAAATTATTCTTCGACAAATAACTTTAATCCAATTTCCAAAAATATATTTTTGGCATTTAACCCACTAATTACCAAAAACTGGACTAAAAGCCTAAGAACTTCAACACTAAATACCCTAAAATTGTATAATTTAGGATTTAAAATTAAGGGTCTTACGCTATGCTTGATAGGTCTCATAACCCCGGTGTATTTTGATGTTTGAATATTTTGGATTTTTATTTCAAAAACTATTCCGCTGCTTGTAAATATTTGTTGACTTTGTCGTTATGTTACGACTTAAATATTTATCCAAAAGTATTTCCTTCTTTATTTCTTTGTTTTTATGAATTTGTTTTGAAAAAAAAAATACACTCGCACTGTTAAAAATCGGGGTGTTACAAAGTTCTTTCTCGGCATATTCTTAATGTTTTAAATATCCTCGGGGAGTTGAATGAATTACAAGCATTATTTCTCAAAGATTATTCTTATGCTTATTATATACATTGTTTTACACATATATATTACAACTTTCTTTGATTTCTGCTTTTAGAGAAGTTTTTCCTATTCATGATTTCTTTTCACACTTAATTTTTATTATCAATGTTGTGTGTTCCTCTAGTAAGCGTCGTGATAAATTGCAAAGTGCCTTATTATAGGAGATTTCAACTTGGTTGGAGATTGGCGAACTTGAAAGTGGTAGTGGACAAAATCAAATTTGCAATTTAAAACGAGTCGGAGATGCTCGTTGGAGCTCACATTTTTCATCTATTTGTAGTATGATAAATTTGTATAATCCAACTTGTGCGGTTCTTCAAGATATTAAAAGAAATTGAACAAGTTATTCTACATATGGTAATGTTAATGTTGCTCATAAGCTTATGAAATCCTTTGAGTTCATACTAATTTTAAACATGATGAAAGAAATTATGAGAATTGCAGATCATCTTTATCAAGCTTTACAACAGATATCTCAAGATATACTTAATGCACTGCAATTAGTCAACAATACAAAAAATTAATTCAAAAATTGAGAGATGATGGCTGGGATGATTTATTGAAAAATGTAATATTATTTTGTGAGCAACATGATATTGATTTCCCCGATCGTAATGCTATTTCTCAAAGATTGTTCTTAGACTTATTATACACATTGTTTTACACATAAATTACAGCTTGCATTGATTTCTGCTTCTAAAGAAGTTTTTCCTATTCATGATTTCTTTTCACACTTAATTTTTATTATCAATGTTGTGTGTTCTTCTAGTAAGCATCATGATGAATTGCAAAGTGCCTTATTAGAGGAGATTTCAACTTGGTTGGAGATTGGTGAACTTGAAAGTGGTAGTGGACAAAATCAAATTTGCAATTTAAATAGAACGTGAAGGGCGCGCTCGTCGACAACATGATCACATCATAATAGGTCAACAATAGAGAATGAATATATTTTGTGTTACCATTGATCAACAATTGCAGGAAATAAATCACAAATTTTGTGCGCAAACAATGAAACTTTTGAGTCTAAACAATAGTTTGGTTCCTAAAGATATTTACAAAATATTTGATATGGACAATATATGTGCTCTTGTAAATAAATTTTATCATCTGAATTTTAATTATCAAGAAAAAATTAATTTGATATTTCAATTAAAACACTTTATTCTTGACGTTATTAGTCATCCATATTTGAATAACTTGTAGACTATCTTTAAGTAGATTAACGAGTTAATATGTTAATAAAATTAAGTTCTATTTCGATATTTGACATGATATTCTGAAGAAATTGATTTTATATACATCCAAGTTCAATTATATTTTATAGTAATACATTTAAATATGTCAAAAACTAGATAATGTTAATACACGTAAATTACTAAAAATTGAATAGATAACAAAAAGATCAAAATTTTTAATATAATAATTATAATAGTAAAAAAATATTATTTATATTTATTTAAATATGTCGACTTAATAGGCCTAAAAAACTTATTATATGGCATGTAGTCTTACCTTTATAACTAAATAGGCTTTTTTAGAAGTCTTTGCATTATCTATTTAAAAATAAAAAAGTCTGGTATGACGTAGGCTAGGTCGTAGGTGTCTGTCGATCGGTCTGGCATATTCTCATTCATGTTTGCAGTCTTATATAGTTGCGTTGATGACTAACAATTGCGATGAACATTGTATGAGCAACAATAGAAATCGAAATATGGTATGAATTTATAATTAAAAATAATTTTCTATTTAGTGAATGTGTAATAAAAAAATTAGTATGGAGTTGGATGGAATAGTTGAACCTATTTTAGTTGTTTGTTTTTTGCAAACTTCAATATTATGGATTGTGAACTCCATTTTTGCTACTGACTTATGAATTAGCATTGTATTCAAATACTAGAGTGTTATATTCGAATACGACTGTGCAGTTTTGTTAAAAACTTCATTTTTCAACTTTGTTTTATGCATGTTTGGCATATGAAAACCCTTTCAAGGACTATGCTAAGTTGAAAGGTTATTTTGTTGCATTTGAAATTTAAATGTTACGTGATATTTGTTAATTTCCGTTGGTGACCCTTTACAATTATTGTGGAAATATGGGCTTTGCCCTCAGATGAGAATCATGATCGTCTTACGGATTAGTACTTTTGAGATGGACATATAGTTAGACATACCTGATCGAAGCTGTGTTAGGAGGATCTTGCGGGATGTGTGGAGATCACCCGAGTTGTATACTGTTTGTAGCATGGTTATATTAGGTGGTTGCATAGGGACTAGATGTCTTTCTTTTGTGGTTGTATTTATTTTATTTTGGAAGACTGTATCTATGCTTAAAATGTCTGTTGACTTTTCTTTTGATGGGTCAATGAACCACTTTTTAATGTGACGTGAGGAAAGTAGATATTCTTGGGGCAGTGTTTTTATGCAGGTGTCTGCCGAGAATACCCATAGGAAATGAGCTATGTATTATAGGTCTCATACCCCGGTGTATTTTGATGTTTAAATACTTTGGAATTTTGCTTCAAAAACTATTTCCGTGTTTGTAAATATTGTTGACTTTTGTCATTGTGTTACAACTTAAATATTTTATCCCAAAGTATTTCTTTGTTTTAAGAATTCGTTTTTTTTAAGAAAATACACTTGCGTTGTTAAAAATCGAAATGTTATATCAAATTTACAAAAATAGATGTCTGCCGAAAAATTTGGAAAAAAAATTCTAGTACACGAAAGTTAGGGTTTAAATCCTGAATCCTATCAAAAGACATTTGAAAAAAAAATTTCCGGTACGCAATTATCAATTTTTTTAAAACACACGAGTTTTGAAAAACTTTTAAGTTTTCTAGAACAAAGTTGGATTCAGTGAAGGTAAATAAAATAATTTTAAAAAATAAAATAAAATGGATACTTTGTATAAAGTGTGAGGATAGAAGTATAAATATAGAGTTACATCGAATAATTTTTAAACTTCTCAAGAATGTGTGCGGTAGTCCACATTTCCTTCTCATACAAATCTAAAACCTAAAACATTATCTTCCAAACCGTCTATTTCATTACATTTTCTCTTAAATTATGCAATTTATAATCAACCAACATATATTTCTTAATAAATTTGTGAATAAGGGATTATTGACATTGTGCGTGACATTACGGATAAGATGTCACACACAACCTATGACAGAGATGAAGAAATACCCTTCTAATTGCATGCTTCAAAACTAAATCTCCGCTAGTTGTCACATAAATTGACATATTTCCTTTCATTTCCTCTACAAATTATTCAAGCAACCACACATATGTATCTTCAATGAAAACCAAATTGTTCAACAAACTCTTCTCCTCCATCAATACTACTAAATTGTCCGTACATACCTTCTCGAGACATAATAAACATTTATCTAACTAGTTTCATTTTTAATAACATTTCATTGATTATTTCAGAATATCAATTAATCTTGAAGTATAATATTAAATTGAATTCACAATCCATAATATTGAAGTTTGCAACAAACAAACAACTAAAATAGGTTCAACTATTCCATCCAACTTCATACTAGTTTTTATATTACACATTCACTAAATAAAAAATTATTTTTAATTATAAATTCATATCATATTTTGATTTCTATTGTTGCTCATAAGCTGTTGTTAGTCATCAACACAACTGACAGATAAACTGACAAAAGGCAGTTTCTTAGCATAATATGACATATAAAGATCTTCAGCTCTTTTGACAACAATCTTAGGAATTCCTCCCCTCTTGACAGTTTCAAAAGCAATACTTTTTGTACAAATACCATCTGTCAGCTTCCAAGTAGGTTTTGTTTGTCCATCAATGCAAGTGGTGCCCATTGCTTTGTGCACAGCGTTCTTGATGTTAAGCGGCAAGGTAAATATTTTGTGCAAGTTAGTAGATACAATAACTAGACAACCAATACTATCAAGAGTTTCAATGATGCTGCCTGCAATACAAATCCATTTTGCATCTTCTGTTCCTCGGCATATTTCATCAACAAGCACAAGGCTCCTTTTGGTGGTTCTAGTAATGATGGATCGAAGTTCAGACATCTCGACCTGTAAACAGATATTAAGAACAATAGGAAGTAAGGTACTTGTGAAATTTCAATTCCATAAAGCAACAGAAAACAATAGAGTTTTAAGGAAAATACTTGTGAAATTTCAATTCCATAGCAATCAACATTATATGATATGATTTAAGGGCAAAGAATGAAACAATAGCAAACCTGAAATGAACTTGTGTGATCAGCTGGACTATCATATGACTTCGTATGAAGCATGATGGAGTCAAAATATGGAATCAGAGCTGATTCAGCACGAACCGTAAGTCCACATATCCCAAGTAGTGCAGCAGCACAAATTGACCGAAGCAAACTTGATTTACCACCACCAATATTTTTGTGCTTATAGAGAACAGCATTCCATGTTAATAACATAGAAATCGAAAATTAGGTATGAATACAACAAGAGAGCGGGGGATAAAAGAGAAAAGTGTTCTATAAATGTATTATATTATAGAAGTTATCCATAGCCTCTAAATTTTCATTAATTCAATTTCGTTTGTTAAATAAAGATACGTTGCATAAAAACATCCTCTTTTTTATTTTTTGAAATATACTGACTAGTTTCCTAACATAAAAGTTTTGGTCACTTTAGTTACTCCACTTTGAAGCAAATGAGTTCTAATCAAATGAAATACAAGATGAAACAATTTAAGAAGATAAACTAAGAAATTAGATGTACCTAACTTCAACTCAACTCCACTATTTCTGCGAGTTGCCGCATTGGTCATAGTCTACGATAAAGATATACAAGATGAAACAAATTAAGAAGATAAATTAAAAGAAAATTAACGATGATATTCTTTAAATCAAAGAAATAATCAATGAAGAAAAGGGCACGAACCTGATCAATAGATGTAAGTGAAGATTCAATCACTTCGTCTTCATTTTCCTCGATATGAATGATGGGAAGTTGTTGAAGTTCAGAAGCGCCATCATCCCCTTGTGATGGCATTGTAGGAGGACCCAAATCCAGTGACAAATATCTGTTTCTTACTTTGTCAGTCATTTCAGTGGCAGGATACTAAATGAAAGAGAGAAAAAGGAACCTCACAAACAAAACTGAAGTGAAAAAACCTAAGCTATTTGGAGAGAGAATTGTCGATTAAGAGAAGTGAGTGAGATTGGAGAGAGAATTGTCCGAGATTAACAATCGGTACGATAATCCTTGTAACTTTACGGTAGTATGCTTATATAAATGATATAATTGTGATTAAATTTAAAAATTATTTAAATATATTAAATTTAACTATAAATATTATAAATTAAAATATTTTCTAATTTAAAAATATTTCAAATGAACTATTTGTAGATGTTTTACCAATATATTTTTTTTTAAACCAAAATACCCTATTTTGAATTTTATATATAAAAAATGACCTACTATTTTAGACTAGTTGGAGGTCGTGGTCTGGGGGTGCGACCAAGTGAAAGCAACATTTTTTTCCCGTCGTTGGTTGGAGATGCGACCTCCCCAAAGGAATTTGTTAATTTTTTGTTTACTTGTTTTAGGTTTTATTTAATTGTTAATATTTTAATAAATAATTAAATTAATAAATAATTATATGAAATAATATATTAATAATTAATAACAATAATAATGCATAAATAATAATAATAATATATTAATAAATAATAATAACAATAATTATTGTTATTATTACTAAAAATTGTTATAATTAAAAATTGTTATTAATTTTTTGCTACTTTATGTATTATTATATGAATTAAATATATTAAGAAATAATTAAATTAATAATAATAAATAATATATTAATAAATAATAATAATAATAATAAATAATAATTATATTGTTGTTATTATTATCATTTAAAATGATTATAATTAAAAAGTAGGGCCATTTATGATTAATCAATTTGCTAAAATTAATTTCATACTTATCAAATTTGCTATTTATCAAATTGGACAATTTGTGATTAATCAATTTGTTATCAAATTGTACGATTAATTTTTCATTAATTTTCTCATTTAATGGTAAAATTAATGATTAATTATAAATTACTAAATAATAAAGTAAGACAATTTATGATTAATCAATTTGCTAAAATTAATTTGATATTTACTAAATTTTCTACTTACCAAATTGGACAATTTATGATTAATCAATTTGTTACCAAATTGTACAATTGATTAATTTTTTCATTAATTTTTTTATTTAATGGTAAAATTAATGATTAATCATAAATTACTAAAAATAATTTTCTCATTAAATATGATTTGGTAAATTGATTAATTTTCTCATTAGTTTAAAAATTAATTTAATATCACAAAAATTAATTAGTGTGATAGGTAAATTGAATATGTATTAGCTTGTTTGTCTTGTCACATTTATTAATTTTGATATATATATTTTGCCACATTACCAATCACCCGAGTCAATTGTACAATTTGGTAACAAATTGATTAATCACAAATTGTCCAATTTGGTAAGTATCAAATTAATTTTAGCAAATTAATTAATCATAAACTGCCATACTTTTTAATTATAATTATTTTTAATAATAATAATAACAATATAATAATAATAATAATAATAATAATAATAATTTATTATAATTATTGTTATTTATTAATGTATTATTATTATTAGTATTATTAAATATAATTAACCAACCCTTGGGAGATCGCATCCGCAGCCAGCGACATCCTACTCGAAAAAAAATGTTGCTTTTTCACCTGGTCGCACCCCCAGAGATGGGAATAGGCTAGGCCCCGTCAGGGGCCTATGGTCTGACCTACTTATGGCATGGTCTGACCTATTTAATAAAAAGGCTAGGCTTAGGCTGTTTTTAAATCCTATTTATTTAAATAGGTAAGACTCAAGCTTATAAAAAAACCTATTAGGCCTGACCGGCCGGCCTATATATATTTTATTATTTATTAATATTATTTGTTATTATTATATTAATAATATTATTTCCTATTTTAAATTCTATCAATTAAGCAATTACTCAGTAAGCATTCCATATTCAGTAGTTGTTCCATATTCGGTAGCATTCCATATTTGGTAGTCATTTCATATTTGGTAGTTGTTTAATTAGTCAATCACTCAGTAGTCTTCCATATTTGTTTAAAAGGTAATAACGAGTGTGTTTGTTTCAAAAAAAAAATCTATTATTTGACAAAAAAAATTATTTTTTAGGGTTTAAAGGATGTTTGTTTCATATTTTTTAAAAATTATTTTAAATAGGCTTCCAGACCAGACTTTTAAAAAGGCCATGCCAAGCCGAAAAAAAAGCCTATGATAGGCCGTAGGCCTAAAAAATAAATCGTAGGCCATGCTCAGGCCTTTCAAAGCCTGACCTGGCCTGACCTATTCCCACCCCTACCCCCAGGCCACAACCTCCTACTAAGCCCAAAAAAGTATGACATTTTAGTATATAAAATACAAAGTAGGATATTTTGGTTCAAAAATTAAAAAAAAGGGATATATTGGTAAAAAAATCCAACATTCGTTACAACATTCATTCAAATATTATTAATAATACTTTATGAAATTACAAATCATACTACAATATTATTTAAGATCTGTAAAAACAATTGATAGAAAGTTGCAAGTATAATTATAAAGTCACAATTAATAAGATATAGCTTTTAGTTATAAAGTCACAATTGTTTACCTATGCATTATAATCAAATTCTTCAAAAGTTTGCAAAAGTTTAACTTTTCAATTATAAATATTCCAATGATATTAATAGATGTTAAAACATAAAAGAAAACAATTAATTAAACTAAACACTAATATAATAAATAAATAAAGAAAGAAAATATAATAAATAAATAAATATTATTACTATTATAATAATAATATAGTTTGTTTCTTTTTTATATTTATAATATCTCCATAGTCAAATTAAATTGGTCATGTTTATTAATTTTTTTTTTAGTCCATACTTTTTTCAATAGATGGAGATGATATAATTATCACCATAAATCTACATACACTGCAATGTCTCAGTTTTGAATTTAGAATATACTAATATTAGAATATACTAATATTAGAATTTAAAGATATTATTATTATTATTATTATTATTATTATTATTATTATTATTATTATTATTATTATTATTATTATTATTATTATTATTTAGGTGTAAAACATACTAAATTTTCTTTTTATATTTATTATATCTCTCAAGTCAAATTAAATTGACGTTTATTTGTTCTATAAAAAGTATATCTCTCGTAAAATTCAAAAGAAAATTTTGCATATCATGTCTAGTAAAGTGAAAAGCTATGTTCGAGAAGATATTGGAGATTCTAAATTTTGCAAAATTGTTGATGCATCGCATGATGAATCTCTAAGGGAGCAAATGACTATTATTGAGGTTTGTGGTTAAAAATTGATTTATACAATAACATTTTTTTTTTGTCTTGTGTATGTTAAAGACACTATGGCGATCACTCTTAAAAAAGTTATTTGTGATGTTCTTTCTTAGCATGGTCTTAATGCTTTAAATATCCTTGTGAAAGGGTACGATGGTGCTAGTAATAAGATAGGGGAGTTGAATGAATTACAAGCATTATTTCTCAAAGATTTTTCTTAGGCTTATTATATACATTGTTTTACACATATATTACAATTTGCTTTGATTTCTTACTTCTAGAGAAGTTTTTCCTATTCATGATTTCTTTTCACACTTAATTTTTACTATTGATGTGGTGTGTTCCTCTAGTAAGCGTCATGATGAATTGCAAAGTGCCTTATTAGAGGAGATTTCAACTTGGTTGAAGATTGACAAACTTGAAAGTGGTAGTGGACAAAATCAGATTTGCAATTTAAAACGAGCCGGAGATGCTCGTTGGAGCTCACATTTTTCATCTATTTGTAGTATTATAAATTTGTATAATCCAACTTGTGCGGTTCTTCAAGATATTAAAAGAAATTGAACAAATTATTCTACATGTGGTAATACTAATGCTGCTCATAAGCTTATGAAATCCATTGAGTTCATATTGATTTTGCACATGATGAAAGAAATTATGAGAATTACAGATCATCTTTATCAAACTTCACAATAGATATCTCAAGATATACTTAATGCAATGCAATTAGTCAACAATACAACAAATTAATTCAAAAATTGAGAGATGATGGTCGTGATGATTTATTGAAAATTGTGATATTATTTTGTGAGCAACATCATATTGATTTCCCCGATTGTAATGCTATTTCTCAAAGATTGTTCTTAAACTTATTATATACATTGTTTTACACATAAATTACAACTTGCATTAATTTCTGCTTTTAGAGAAGTTTTTTCTATTCATGATTTCTTTTCACACTTAATTTTTATTATCAATGTTGTGTGTTCCTATAGTAAGCGTCATGATGAATTGCAAAGTGCCTTATTAGAGGAGATTTCAACTTAGCTGGAGATTGGTGAACTTGTAAGTGGTAGTGGACAAAATCAAATTTGCAATTTAAATAGAACGTGAAGGGAGCGCTCGTCATCAACATGATCACATCACAATAGGTCAACAATAGAGAGTGAATATATTTTGTATTACAATTGATCAACAATTGCAGGAAATAAATCACATATTTTGTGCGCAAACAATGAAACTTTTGAGTCTAAACAATAGTTTGGTTCCTAAAAATATTTACAAAACATTTGATATGGACAATATATGTGCTCTTGTAAATAAATTTTATCATCTGAATTTTAATTACCAAGAGAAATTTAAATTGAGATTTCAATTGAAACACTTTATTCTTGATGTTATTAGTCATTCATATTTGAATAACTTGTAGACTATCTTTAAATAGATTAACGAGTTAATATGTTAATAAAATTAAGTTCAATTTTAATATTTGACATGATATTTTGAAGAAATTGATTTTATATATGATATCGTTTCACCAAGTGTACTGAATCGTTGCAAGTAATAATAAAACGGTAGTACCGAGTGTCGAACTCAAGGATTGCGTTTTACTATTGAATTATATTTGATTACTAGAATTGAACAAAAATGTTCCCAAGTTGATTGAAATAATGTTTGAAATTAACAACAATAATAAAATTGATCTTTTATAATGAGAAAAAAGTCAGGGATGAGTTTCACTTCGAATCCAACCTTGGTGTCTAATTTGATCCTAGTTACTGAATTCCTTTATTGAATTATTACCGAATTCTCTTTATTATTCTTGCCCTAATGTCTTAGTGACAGAACCTTTAATTCCAAAGTAACCCCTAATTCCTTAGTGGATTTAAGATTAGAATTAAGCATTACCGTATAGAAATTCTCTTGTAAATTATTGCTTTGCAACTAATTTAATTGGTTTCATGACCTGCATCTGTCCCTAGACTACAAATTCATGAATTTCTCATCTCAAGCATTCGTAAAGTCCACTTCCGTTTCAAAATACAAATCGTAGAACATTTTAATGTTGATCAAGCAATAAAAAGCATTAAGCATAGAGATGAGAAAAACAATTCAATAAACTCATTCATATAACTAGAAATCAAATCAGAAAAATAAGGGTTTCATCTGGTTACACTCATCCCTAACAAATAGGTTTTAGTTACTCATGACAGAGATACAAAAGATAAGGATTAAAGAAGAATTACAAGAATGATTCATGGATGATTCTTGATAAAACTGCTTCAATGACGTTAGAAACGGCCGTCTTTGAGTTTCTATGCTAGGGAACAAGTCTCCCAAGTTCCCAAGAGTCAAAAAGATCCATAAACAGTAAAAAATTGCGTTTTTAGGATTGCTGATGCGCGTCACGCGCTCCAGGCGCGCGTCGACATAACTAAAACACGAGAAATGCGCTCCAGGCGTGAAGGGCGCGCTCCAGGCGCGCGTTGACAGAACTGAAACACGAGAAATGCGCTCCAAGCGCACAACATCTGCTGTCTGAGGTATTTTGCATTTGTCTCATCTTTTGCGTCTGCATTTGGTCCCGGTGTCTTCATGAAAGTTGTAGATATGGATCTTAGCTTTCATTAGCACTTGGAGTGACACTAATTGGACATCTAGAACTCCAGATATGGCTGAAATACTCCACATATGTCATGTTGATTTTTCACCAAAATTCAGCACTGCACTAAAACAAAACGCAATGTAAAATTACGACAAATTCCTACTTAATCAACGAAATAAAAACAAAAAACATTTTATTAACTCAAAGAACAAAAATCAACAAAATGTATCAAATAAATCCTTAATTTAACTGATGATTGAGGATAAATAAGACTAAAACAGTGGGAAAATATGCATATGATGAAGAGTCATCACAACCCCAAACTTAATCTATTGCTTGTCCCCAAGCAACAATTAATTTCATATTTGGTCCTGTTAAATGCACACTTAAATTCAATTTCTCAAATTACATCAAACTCAAATTTCAAAGTTCTTGCTACTGCAAAACATTCATCATGCTCTATGGTTGTTTTCAAAAATACAGACAACAAGATTTGTACACATTGGCATTCATTCATCAAATTCAACTCTCTCTTCACACAATCTCACCAAAATTTCTCTCAAGTGTTTAGAAAGGGTTATGAATTTATCGCTCAAATCCTAGAACATGCATCACGCTACCATAGGCTTGAAAAAATTCTAGTTAGCAATCACAATGCAGTAAACACATACATTTTTGGAGGACTTTCGGGTTGTAATGGGGCTTAGGTAAGGGTAGGACATTTTGGGATAGTAGGCTTTACCACTTGAAGTTAGGCATACATTTCCACCTTATTCTACCATTTTTTTTTCTTCACCTTTTCATTATGGAGATTCTCAGACATTGACAACAGAACCAAGAAGATATATATATATATATATATATTTTTTCTTTTTTTTTCATTTTCTTTTTCTTCTTTTTATATTTTTTTTATTTTATTTTCTTTTTCTGAGAATCACCACCCCAAACTTAGAAAATTGCTATCCCATGAGCAACTCTAAACTTAGAATTTTATCAAGAGAAGAATTTTTTTCTACCTAACTCCAAGTAAGGTGATTTAATAAAAGTCAGGTATTTTGCTTGTAATGTGGCTAGTAACCGAAATAAAAGGGAAAGACTCAAAGGGGCTAGCAAAGGGTAAAATTTTTATAGGGTAGTTAGAAAGGCTCAAACGACTAATAAAATTGCCTCAATGTATGCATAAATTACATGTGATGCAAGTCAGAATTAGTGCAAGTTCTAGATGGATAACACATGTCTGAATAATCACACAACAAAGAATTTAAGTGTTTAGGCTCAAAAGCTCGCGGCTAGGATAATAAGAGAGAGTATGAACAATCAAAATAAAGCCAACATGCTTCTGAAAAGTTAAAATTGTATTTTTGAAAAATTGATGGCATATTAGCCTTCTACAACCATTTAGTAATCAATAATGCATGCATTAGGAAGGCTTGTCGACTTGAGCAATAACATAATCTTAGAAATAGAGTTTAACTTTCGAAATCTCAGATAGAAACTTTAAGATCAAGTGCAAGTTATTACAACTTTTCATCATCAAACAAAGAAAACAAGAAGACGCAAAGAAAAGCAAATAGACGAGACTAAAACAAAGAAAAACAAGAAAAGAAAAAAAAAACGAAAAAAAAAAAAATCAAAACAAAAGAAAGAAAACTTCTCTAATTTAGCAATTCAAGGATCCTCGTTTAGATCATCTGCTCCTGTTCCGCTATGGTCGCCGGTATACTGGTGAGGTGTAAATAAATCAGCATAAAACATGCCTCCCGGTGTCTGTTGAGATGAGGCAAATACTCGATAGAGATTGGTCATCCCCAGTTCTAATCTGGCATGTCTATCTCGCTGATCAATCATCACTCGTTCCATCATAGTTTCCAATCTACCGATTCTTACTTTGTTAGAGAGCTGCGATGGGTGTGGAGGGTGGTGCTGTGGTTCCTGTGGTTCAGTATTTTCCTCTGCTGGCATCGCTGCTGGTGGGGCAACATGATAGTCTGCTGGAATCATAGAGTGTTTTGTTATCCATCTTGCAGTGATTGGAGTAGCGGGTTTCAACATTTCTTCGCCTTGTTTTGGTACCACTCGCACCAACTCACATAACTAACATTAAACAGAAAACGAAGAAACGGAAAGAAACAGGACAAACAACAGAAAGAAAAAAAAAAGAAAGAAAGGAAAAAATTCAAAAACAAAAGTAAGAAAACTTCTCTAGTTTAGCAATTCAAGGATCCTCGTTTAGATCATCTGCTCCTGTTCCGCTATGGTCGCCGGTATACTGGTGAGGTGTAAATAAATCAGCATAAAACATGCCTCCCGGTGTCTGTTGAGATGAGGCAAATACTCGATAGAGATTGGTCATCCCCAGTTCTAATCTGGCATGTCTATCTCGCTGATCAATCATCACTCGTTCCATCATAGTTTCCAATCTACCGATTCTTACTTTGTTAGAGAGCTGCGATGGGTGTGGAGGGTGGTGCTGTGGTTCCTGTGGTTCAGTATTTTCCTCTGCTGGCATCGCTGCTGGTGGGGCAACATGATAGTCTGCTGGAATCATAGAGTGTTTTGTTATCCACCTTGCAGTGATTGGAGTAGCTGGTTTCAACATTTCTTCGCCTTGTTTTAGTACCACTCGCACCAACTCACATAATTTGCCTATCAGGGAGGCGTGATGGAAGTAGCCTGTCGGGGGATCAAGAATGGCTGTGCCCCGAATATCATTGGCTATTAACATGCCCACATTAATTCTATCACCTTTTAAGATAGCAAGTAGTAGACATGCTCTTTGAAATGTTATATCAGACACATTCGAACGTGGCAATGGTGTATGATGGACAAAAGTACTCCATGCTTTAGCAATCGGGGTGAGGTCCACAGAGCGTAATTTCCGAACTGACCCATCTCTATTTCGTACCCAATCTGTGCCTGGTATGCATAAAATGCGTAGGATTTCCTGACTGCTTGCTCTTATGAGTTTTTTTTCCATAGCTAGAAAGCGGCAATCATTATAGTTCGGCAGGCCAAAAATTTCATTGATGACTTGAGGTGTGAATGGTACCCTTTTTCCCCTCACGTAACTCACAAATTGGTCAAGTGGGAATGGTTGGTCAGACTTTAGATCGGAGGCATTAGAGTAGAATTCCACAGCTAATGATTTGCTCGATGTGGTGACAAATGTGGTCAGCTTCTCCCATCCTCTGGAAGCAATCATAGCCTGGATGTCAACAAATTCATCGTCTTCCAACTGAAATTTTTTTTCACTTACAAACTTGTGGACTGCTGGGAGTTTGGCATGGTATTCCTGTGTTGCCCTGGTCTTGAATAGGAATGCATCGTGTTGGCGGGCGGAAGATATAGTTGCAACCTTAGTTCGTTTTGCTTTTTGTTGGGTTGCCATTCGGTCCTGAAAAACAAGTAATCACCCCCAAGTTTCAGAATATTTCAAGTTAGAGCTACTTAATTTAGGCACGGTCTACCTTGGAAAAATAACATCATACATGGCCATGAGTTTGTCCACCAAAATTCTAAGTGATAATAATGCATTTGCATTGGTTGTGTCATTTTAACAAACAGTTGGAATGCAAGCATAATAATGGTTGTGACATTTTATCAAACAGTTGGAATGCAGGCATGATAATGGTTGTGACATTTTATCAAACAGTTGGAATGCATGCATGATAATGGTTGTGACATTTTATCGAACAATTGGAATGCAGGCATAATAATGAATGAACAACCCCCAATCTCGCAACCATTAACCCCATTCGATCTCATTAAACAAACATGCGTGCATGCATAATGTATAACATTCAGCATAGATTCAAATTTAAAGTAGAAAAAAAAAACCCACATGCATCAGTAAACATGAATGAGTTGATATTAGAGGTTTAGGGAAACTTACTTGAGGATGGGATGATGTTGGATAGGAGAGGGAAACTTACTTGAGGATGAGACAATTTTCGAGATTGTGTGAAGGGAGGGAGCTTGACCTTCAATGATAATGGTGTTTGTGAAAGAGAGAATGTTTACTTACTTGTAATGTTTAAAAGCCCAACATTGCCAGGACTTCTGTTAAATGCACTTCAAGCGCTCCAGGATGCACTCCAGGCGCGCGTTGGCAGAGGCCAAACCTGGTAAATGCGCTTCAAGCGCTCCAGGGCGCGCTCCAGGCGCGCGTTGGCAGAGCTGAATTTCCTGATATGCGCTTCAAGCGCACGACTTGCGCTTCGGGCGCGTTTTTCTCCCTCTCAACTGAAAAAAAACAATCCCCAACACATTTTTATGATTTCTTGCTTATACTAAACATCAAGAATGAACAAAATTAGTAATTCAAAACTAAAATTGAAAGTAAATGAAGTGACATCAAACTAAAATGCAAAGGATATGAAGTTGGGTTGCCTCCCAATAAGCGCTTGTTTAGTGTCCTGAGCTTGACAATTCATTCTTCAAATGGCAACCAGGTGGATGGACTCTATCGAAAGTTTTGACTCTTCCCCGAAATACGATTTGAGTCTTTGTCCATTGACCTTGAAGTTCCGATCGGAGTGTATATCTTTCAATTTGACGTCACCGTGTGGAAATACCTTGGTTACCTTGAAAGGGCCCGACCATCTTGACTTTAGTTTTCCGGAAAACAACTTCAATTTTGAGTTGAATAGGAGAACTAGTTCTCTTTCTTGGAATTCCTTGAATTTGATTTTTTTGTCATGCCATTTCTTGGTTTTTTCTTTATATATCTTGGCATTCTCATAAGCAAAATTCCGGAATTCCTCTAACTCGTGAAGTTGAGAATTCTCGCCTCTCCCACCTTGGCCCAAGTCAAAGTTCAAGTACTTCGTCGCCCAAAATGCTCGATGTTCAAGTTCGAGAGGTAGATGACAAGCTTTACCATACACAATTTGATACGGTGACATACCCAGGGAGGTCTTAAAAGCTGTTCGGTAGGCCCAAAGTGCATCATCAAGTTTCGTTGACCAATCTTTTCATGAGGCAGTTACTGTCTTTTCTAGGATTCGTTTAAGCTGCCTGTTGGAGACTTCAACTTGCCCACTAGTTTGTGGATGGTATGGGGTTGCCACTCTATGACGCACATTATACTTTTTTAGGAGGCATTCCATATTCCTGTTTAGAAAATGGGTGCCTTCGTCACTAATCAAGGTTCGAGGCACACCGAAGCGAGCGAATATGTTCTTCTTGAGAAAGGCGATAACCTGTTTCGAATCATTTGTTGGAGTAGCTATTGCTTCAACCCATTTTGAGACATAATCCACCGCCACCAAAATATAAACTTTGTTATATGACGATGGGAATGGACCCATGAAATCAATACCCCACACATCGAACACTTTTACTTCTAATACAGGATTTTGCGGCATCTCATCCCGTTTTGAGATGTTACCGGTGCGCTGGCATCGATCGCATTTATTCACATAGTTGAATGCATCTTTGAATAATGAAGGCCAGAACAACCCCGATTGTAGAACTCTTGCTGCAGTTCGGTCACCGCTGAAATGACCCCCCATACTCGAAGTCGTGGCAGTGCCACATTACCTTTTCTTGTTCCTCCTCGGGAACACATCTTCGCAACAGCCCATCCACTCCTCTTTTGTACAGAAAAGGTTCATCCCATACATAGAATTTGACATCGTGGATAAACTTCTTTCGTTGTTGGTAAGTGAAATCAGATGGGATTGTACCCCCCACCTTGAAATTAGCAAAGTCGGCGAACCAAGGTA
>NC_021162.2:43622029-43624554 GCF_000331145.2 Cicer arietinum | reverse complement strand
CTAATGTCCTCATTCTCCTCAACCTTCTCCAATCGAGATAGGTGGTCAGCCACAGTGTTCTCTGACCCCTTTTTATCCCGGATCTCAATGTCAAATTCTTGTAGTAATAGGATCCATCTAAGCAACCGTGGTTTTGATTCCTGCTTAGTAAACAAATACCTCAAGGCAGCATGATCAGTGTAAACAATAACTTTCGATCCTAATAAATAAGACCGAAATTTATCAAAAGCATAGACTACAGCTAATAATTCTTTTTCAGTTGTCGCATAATTGTGTTGTGCCTGATTTAAAACATGACTGGCATAGTAGATCACATGCAACATCTTGTCTTTTCTTTGTCCCAGAACTGCCCCAATAGCACTGTCACTTGCATCACACATGATTTCAAAAGGTAGTGACCAGTCAGGTGCAGTGATGATGGGGGCAGTTATCAGCTGGTTTTTCAAATTGTTAAAAGCATGCAAACAATCCTCATTGAATTTGAAAGGTGTGTCTTTCGCAAGTAAGTTTGTAAGTGGTTTTGCAATTTTTGAAAAATCTTTTATAAACCTTCTATAAAATCCAGCATGGCCTAAAAAGCTTCTAATGCCTTTCTCGTTGGTAGGAGGGGGAAGTTTTTCAATTACTTCAACTTTGGCCTTGTCTACCTCGATCCCCTTGTGGGAGATTCGGTGGCCTAAAACAATTCCCTCCCTTACCATAAAATGGCATTTCTCCCAATTTAGGACCAAGTTGGATTTTTCACACCTTTCTAATACAAGAGATAGATTAATCAAACAGTTATCAAAGGATGAGCCAAATACAGAAAAGTCGTCCATGAATACCTCAATATGTTTCTCAATCATATCGGAAAATATGGACATCATGCACCTTTGAAATGTGGCCGGCGCATTACACAGTCCAAATGGCATTCTTCGATAAGCAAATACCCCATACGGACATGTAAATGCAGTTTTCTCTTGATCCTCGGGTGCTACAGCTTTCTGATTGTATCCTGAATAGCCGTCTAGGAAGCAGTAATACTCATGTCCGGCTAACCGCTCAAGCATTTGATCAATGAAAGGGAGCGGGAAATGATCCTTCCTCGTAGCACTGTGCAATCTCCTGTAATCAATACACACTCTCCAGCCTGTAACCGTTCAAGTAGGAATTAACTCGTTCTTTTCATTTGTGATGACAGTCGTTCCGCCCTTTTTTGGTACAACTTGGACGGGACTCATCCAAGAGCTATCTGAAATTGGGTATATGAGGTCGGCTTCTAATAGCTTTACCACCTCTTTCCTGATCACTTCTTTCATTACCGGATTCAATCCCCTTTGGGGTTGTACTACCGGTTTGTGATTGTCCTCCATGAGGATTTTGTGCATACAAAAAGTCGGACTTATTCCCTTCAAGTCATCAATGGACCAACCGATAGCACCCTTGTGCTTCCGCAGAATTCTCAACAACTTTTCTTCTTGTAACTCGCTTAAGCTTGCACTGATTATGGCTGAATTTTTTTCTTCTTCACCCAGGAATACATATTTCAAATGAAGAGGCAGCTGCTTGAGTTCAATCAGTGGTGTATTTTTCTCCGTAGACTTGTCTTCATTCCCTTTGAAGTCCTCCCACCTAGTAGGAAAACGGGGGGAGTAGGATGGCGATGCTTCTAACATGGCCAACACCTCTTTCATCTTTGGGTCTTCACTTTCTTGAACGACATCTTGGGGTAGACATAAAACTCTTTCTAATGGCAGGCTGGGTGTTTGATGCTTTATTTCTTCATTGACTATCTCATCTACAATCTCGATTCAATTGCACCCTTCTCTTTCTTTTGAGTGTTCCATGGCTTTTAGAATGTTAAAAGTGACGGTTTCTTCATTTACTTTCAAGGTTAAGGTGCCATCTGCTACATCAATCATAGCTCTCCCTGTTGCTAAGAACGGTCTCCCCAAAATCAAAGGAATGTCATTGTCTCCTCCATAGCTAGTACCACAAAATCTACTGGAAAAATGAACTTGTCCACTTTAACCAACACATCTTCCACCACTCCATAGGGGTGTTTCATCGAGCGGTCCGCAAACTGTAACATCAGCTGTGTGTCCTTGACTTTTCCAATGCCCAATTTTTTGTATATTGAAAGGGGCATAAGACTTACACTAGCCCCAAGATCGCACAAAGCCTTCCCAAAAGTTCTATTTCCAATAGGGCACGGGATTGAGAAGCTTCCAGGGTCCTCGAGCTTCGGTGGCAACTTCCTTTGTAGTATAGCACTACACTCTTCAGTAAGCATAACTGTTTCACCGCTGATTTTTCTTTTTTTCGACAGAATATCCTTCATGAACTTAGCATATGTCGGCATCTGCTCTAGTGCTTCTGCAAAAGGGATGTTAATCTGTAATTTTTTAAAAACATCAAGAAACTTACCAAATTGCTTTTCAGATTCTTCCCTCTTTAGTCTTTGAGGGAATGGAAGTCGAATTTCTGGTTTTGGCAGTGGTTCCCCTTTTTGTACCACGGGTTCTTCCTCCTTTTCAATAGCGATG
>NC_021162.2:43621307-43621903 GCF_000331145.2 Cicer arietinum | reverse complement strand
GGCACTGTGTCACTAGGCAGATTTCCAGACGTTCTTTGTGCCATTTGTTGAGCAAGTTGACCCATTTGAGTCTCAAGATTTTTTATTGATGCAGAGTGATTTTTCTGGACGGCTCTTGACTCTTCAATGAAAGAACTTGTGCTTGTAACTAGTTTTTCTATAGCGCTCTCCCAAGCAGCCTTTCTGGGTGGGAATTGGTTTATTTGAGCTTCTTGTTGACCCTGAGATCTACCTTGTTCATCTCTCCAAGAAAAATTCGGATGATTTCTCCAACCAGGATTGTACGTATTAGAGTTGGGGTTATTCTGCCTGTTGTTATTACTCACAAAATTCATCTGTTCAAGTTCTTCTACCTCATTATCATCCAGTGCTTCACAGACTCCAGTTTTATGTGCTCCTCCACAAAGGTTACAACTAGTCTGCTTTAGTAATTTGACGGGGGCCACTTGTGGTTGTATATTTAGAGCTGCCATTCCCTTCTTTATCTCAGTGGCGATAACCTCTTCCATCTTCGATAGTAGCCTGCCTGGAGCTAACCCATCCATAACATTCAATTCCATTACACCACTTGTTGAACCACCACTTCTGTCATACAA
>NC_021162.2:43602754-43620906 GCF_000331145.2 Cicer arietinum | reverse complement strand
GTCATCAGCACAATTTCCTTTCTTATGTGCTTCTCCGCAAAAGTCACACCTAAGAGGCTGCATCGGAGGGATCTGAGGGTGATGTTTTAAAAATGTATGGCTCATGATTTGCCCCTCAATCATGCGACATATACCCGATATGAGATAAGTATCACACTCTTCATATAATTGCAGTAGAATATCATCAGTATAATCTTCCATGCTCTACAACGAATAGTTATCTCAAACAAAGGAGAGACAAACCACTAGACATGACATTAGCAAGTTCAACAAATAAAAAAAATATCAAAAATTTTATTGTAGAGCAAAAAATTTCAATTAAGTAAATAAATTAAATTCAATAGTGATATTGCAATCCCCGGCAACGGCGCCAAAAACTTGATTGTGTTTCAGCAAGTGTACTGAATCGTTGCAAGTAATAATAAAACGGTAGTACCGAGTGTCGAACTCAAGGATTGCGTTTTACTATTGAATTATATTTGATTACTAGAATTGAACAAAAAGGTTCCCAAGTTGATTGAAATAATGTTTGAAATTAACAACAATAATAAAATTGATCTTTTATAATGAGAAAAATGTCAGGGATGAGTTTCACTTCGAATCCAACCTTGGTGTCTAATTTGATCCTAGTTACTGAATTCCTTTATTGAATTATTACCGAATTCTCTTTATTATTCTTGCCCTAATGTCTTAGTGACAGAACCTTTAATTCCAAAGTAACCCCTAATTCCTTAGTGGATTTAAGATTAGAATTAAGCATTATCGTATAGAAATTCTCTTGTAAATTATTGCTTTGCAACTAATTTAATTGGTTTCATGACCTGCATCTATCCCTAGACTACAAATTCATGAATTTCTCATCTCAAGCATTCGTAAAGTCCACTTCCGTTTCAAAATACAAATCTTAGAACATTTTAATGTTGATCAAGCAATAAAAAGCATTAAGCACAGAGATGGGAAAAACAATTCAATAAACTCATTCATATAACTAGAAATCAAATCAGAAAAATAAGGGTTTCATCTGGTTACACTCATCCCTAACAAATAGGGTTTAGTTACTCATGACAGAGATACAAAAGATAAGGATTAAAGAAGAATTACAAGAATGATTCATGGATGATTCTTGATAAAACTGCTTCAATGGCGTTAGAAACGGCCGTCTTTGAGTTTCTATGCTAGGGCACAAGTCTCCCAAGTTCCCAAGAGTAAAAAAGATCCATAAACAGTAAAAAAATTGCATTTTTAGGATTGCTGATGCGCGTCACGCGCCCCAGGCACGCAGGTCACGCTCCAGGCGCGCGTTGACAGAACTGAAACACGAGAAATGCGCTCCAGGCGCGCAGGGCGCGCTCCAGGCGCACAACATCTGCTATCTGAGGTATTTTGCATTTTGATCATCTTTTGCGTATGAATTTGGTCCCAGTGTCTTTATGAAAGTTGTAGATATGGATCTTAGCTTTCATTAGCACTTGGAGTGACACTAATTGGACATCTAGACCTCTAGATATGGCTGAAATACTCCACATATATCATGTTGATTTTTCACCAAAATTCAGCACTGCACTTAAAACAAAACGCAATGTAAAATTACGAAAAATTCCTACTTAATCACTGAAATACAAGCATAACATATTAATGAATTCAAAGAACAAAAATAACCCGAATGTATCAAATAAATCCTTAATTTAACTAATGATTGAAGATAAATAAGACTAAAACAGTGGAAAAATATGCATATGATGAAGAGTTATCAATATACATCCAACTTCAATTATATTTTATAGTAATACATTTAAATATGTCAAAAGCTAAATAATGTTAATACGCGTAAATTACTGAAAATTGAATAGATAACAAAAATATCAAAATTTAATATAATAATTATAGTAGGAAAAAAATATTACTTATATTTAATTAAATAGGTCGACCTAAGAGGCTTAAAAAACATATTATGTGGCATGTAGTCTTGCCTTTATAACTAAATAGGCTTTTTTAGAAGTCTTTGCCTTATCTATTTAAAAAAATAGTCTGGTATGACGTAGGCTAGACCGTAGGTCTCTGTCGATCGGTCTAGCCTATTCTCATCCATATTTGCAGTCCTATATAGTTGTGTTGATGACTAACAACTGCGATGAGCATTGTATGAGCAACAATAGAAATCGAAATATGGTATGAATTTATAATTAAAAAAAAAATTTCTATTTAGTGAATGTGTAATAAAAAAAATAGTATGGAGTTGGATGGAATAGTTGAAGCTATTTTAGTTGTTTGTATGTTGCAAACTTCAATATTATGGGTTGTGAACTCCATTTAATATAGTTCAAGATTAATTGATATTCTGAAATAATCAATGAAATTTTATTAAAAATAAAATTAGTTAGATAAATGTTTATTATGTCACGAGAAAATATGTACGAACAGTTTAGTAGAATTGATGGAGGAGAAGAGTTTGTTGAACAATTTAGTATTCATTGAAGATACATATTTGTGGTTGCTTGAATAATTTGTAAAGGTAATGGAAGGAAATATGTCAATTTATGTGATAACTAGCTGAGATTTAGTTTTGAAGAACGCAATTAGAAAGGATATTTTTTCATAATGTCACGTGCAAAGTCAATAATCCCTTGTTCAAAAATTTATTTAAGAAATTTATAACTAGCGGTGATAGTGAGCTAGTTTTCGAAGCGACGACGTGAGCGAAAATTTTACCGGAATTAATCGCGGTGCCGTAATTGAATGTTAAAGCTACTGTTAAGGTAATGGCTCCTTCCAAACTTTTAGTTTGCATTTAGGATCTTATATGTGAATTTGTGAAAAATAAGTTTTATGTGTTTGAGGTATATTTGTAGAAAAAATGAATTTAATGTGTCGATTTATGAGTGGATTAGTAGAATTTGAATTTGGTGTGTTTGAGGTGTGGTTTGTGGTGATTCATGTTTGGTCGGATTGATGTGTTCATGATTAATATTATGAATTTTTGAGATATGTTTTATGTGTGAATTTGTGAAAAATGAATTTAAGGTGATTTAAGTGTGGTTGAGGGGTTAATTGTGGAAATTAATTTGGTTTAAAATTATGTTTGAAATTGTGGAAATTAATGTGTGAATTATGGTTGAAATATGTGGAGTTGTAATATGAGTGATTTGCGGATTAAATTTGAGGTGATTAATGAGTGAATTTGTGGAGATTAATTTGGATGTGATTATGTGCTCATAATTGATATTATGAATGATTGTGGTGTGATTATGTGTGATGTTGTGGTGATTAAGTTTTGATGTGATTATATGTTCAAAACTACTATATGTATGTTTAAGGTGCGTTGCGGTGCGATTAAGTGGTGACCACGATGGGCCACGGGATGGTTCCATGAGTTGAATAATAATATAAACACCAAAATAATTATTTAAAATATTATTTGAATAATAAAATAGTTTATTATAAAATTTGGAGTGTTGTAGCATGGATATATAAAAATCATGTTGACACCTAATTATATATTTTAGATTCATGTTCATACCTTATTATATATATTATGCTAATAAAAAAACAATTCCAGCAATGGCTCCAGCAGACAACCCTCATGAATGATTTTCAAAGTCTACAACAAAATTGAAATGCTTATAGAAAATGACAAAGCATGGCAGACAAAAAACTTGGAAGTACTGTGATAGCAAATATAAGAAAGTAATGTAACGAAATAACTTCGCCTCCGTGCTCACTTGAATTGAAACTTCAAATATGCATCTTCCAAGATTGCTAAACGTTTGGTCATCAAAAAGCATTATCTCAACAAAATGCAAGCTCACATTATTATTTAAAAACACGCGCATTTCATGAAGCTAAGAAAGATTTCTTAGTTGGAACTTCTTACTTTTTGGTGTAGACTTGCCTTTTAGATTCTTTTAACTTCTCATCTCATTCTTTTTATACATAGCATATTACTACAAGCTAAAAAAAAGTTATCATTTTTACATATTTGTTTCTGTTGTTTAGTTATTCATTTTGTCTAAATCTTTTTTGAAATTGACTTATACGATGTTACATGGACGCATTTTTAGATAATTGCACTTTGGAATAAGGAAAATTCTGTTAAGAAATTGTTATAGTTTTCAAGAATTTGTCTTAAAATAGTTAGCCTTTCTTATAGAAGTTTAGGGATGGGTACATGATTGCTTATAGAAATTCAGTCACCTACTACATGAAGTTTTCTTCATTACCAATGATGAAATGTAATTAATGTTTGTAGAGGTTGATCAAGACCGCTTGGAAAAACTTGTCCGGTGTCGAGTTGCAAGGTTTAAAAGAAAACAATTTCTTCATTTTAAAAGAAATTATGTTTGTGTTGAAAATAAATTCTAAATATGATTCCTACATTTTATTTAGCTTATTTGAGATTATTGTAATTGATCATTTCATCGAGTGACTTCAAGTAGAAGTTGAACACTTTATTTCGTAACGACATGCTCAATATCAACAGGCAAGATGTAAAAGGAAGAAATTACTGCATTTGCATAGGAATATGATTTCAAAATCAAATTCAGGTCCTTAGTCAAAAAATGTGCCAATAATTTTACTGTATATGAGTGAAATTATTTACCTATAAAATATCCTGTAATTTGTTCTATTTATGTCCTTTTACAGTCCCCGCTAGATAAGTTTCCCAAGCTAATACGTTAACATCTACAATTTTCAATGTCAGCCGTAGACAAACAAGTAACTTCTAAAATATTTTAATCATTATTTTAAACAAAAGGATTGCTAATATTTGTTGATTTTCAGTCTCCTTATATGGTTTGCATTCTAAAATATTTATTTTCTTTATTAGCTTCCATCATTGAAACTTGGAATTTTGGAAGGCCAACATGTGTTTTTGAATTTTGTGGAGCTCTTCACTGGTACGGAGAAAGAATGGAAAATAGTAAACACCCTCAACATTCAAAGTTTTCTACATGTTGCATGGAAGGTCGAGTGCAACTTCCATTACTAAAATTTCCACCAACTTTGCTCTATCACTTGCTTGATTATAATGAAGATAGTGTAGCAAAATATTTTCGTCTTAACATTAGAATTTATAATGCAGCTTTTGATTTTACATCTATGTGAGGAAAAATTGAATATGAAATCAACAAACAAGGCGACCATTATGTCTTTCAAATCAATGGACATACCTACAACTTACTTGGGTCTTTATGTCCTGAGAATGAAGAAAAGTCAAAATTTACCCAACTTTATATGCATGACACCGAAAATGAGATCTCAAATACATTAGGCTTTATCCAAGGTGATAACGAAAATAGTCTTCTTCAAGAGAAACTTATACAAAACATTTTGCATATGCTCGACAATCTCAATATCTTGGTAAAATCATTTAGGATGGTCAGAGATAAATATGATCACCATGATGTCAGATAATTTAAACTAGGATTGCTTAGCAATAGGTTGATTGATGGGATACAAAATAACATGTCATCTTGCTCAGAAGTTGCAGCGCTTTTAGTTGATCAAAACTCAAATGAAGAAAGTCATTGGGATATAATTGTTGAACACAAAATAACTGGTCTTCAGAGAATTACAAAATTGCACCCAAGTTTCATGGCACTACAATATCCATTATTATTTCCATATGGAGAAGATGGTTATTGGATTGGGATAAGTCATCGAAATCTAGAAACTGGGAGTTGTTACTGGCGAAAAATAGTTACTATGAGACAATATTATTCTTTTTGCTTGCAACAACGAGCTGGAGAGGCAGAAACGTTGTTACAGAGTGAGCGTTTGTTCCAATCATACATGGTGGATGCTTATGCTTCCATTGAAGAAGTTAGAATCAATTGGATTAGAAAGAATCAAAAGTAATTGTGTGCATAACTATATAGTGGATTGAGAGATGTTATTAATCAATGAGATGTCATGACAAATTCCGTTGGTAGAATGACAATCATTCCATTGTCTTATACTTGTGGACTACGATATCATGTTCAAAATTACCAGGTATATAATTATTTCACTATCTATATTTAGTCATGCATTATATATATACCTAACAAATATTTGTGACTTTCCAATATATTTTTCTTTGAAATAAACCCCCTATCATGTTGTTCTTCAACTATACTTAGGGTGCCTATATTTGAATTTTATCAATGTTTCTCTAAATTGACAGTCATTTTTTCAAAAACGTATTTTTTAAGTCAGTAACAAACAATTGAAATCATACTCAGATGCGATGGCTATATGTTGATATGTTGTATATCCCGACCTATTTTTAACATTCACATGCAACCCAAAATGGCCAAAAATACATTTTTTCCTTGAAACTATTGAAGGACAAAAAAGTGACCACAAACCCGACATCATTAGTCATGTTTTCTCTATTAAGTTATGGGAGCTAATCAATGATATTAAACATCAACAAAAAATTGGTAAAATCACAACATGTAATGTATTTTGTCACAATTTTAATTCATTTTAGTCTTCAAATACTTTTTTTCTTTTCTCTTACGTATATTGTGGCTCAGTTGGAAAAATGATTGAGCAAAAATAGAGATAAACACATATAGATGAGGACACAAGATGAGATATATATGTAGAAATCTGTTTTATGTTTTTTCTATATTCCTTTCATTCAATCTGTGTCAGAGAAATGTAAATATAAGTATATAAATGACTTGAATAAAATTTTCAGACAATATGCACAAGGTTAAATATAAGTACATGTAATTTGAAGTTTTAAACCAGTTAGTAACACATCTCTGAAGGATAGTCCAGTAGTTTAGGCAGAGATATTGAAGGAGTTATATGCAGGAAGTGTAAAAAACAGATGGTAACATTTTTATTTGATAGCCATGAAGTACATGAAGAATACTAGGTAGTGAAATTTCAAATAGACATGATTTTCTTGAGATATTTAGCAACAAATAATTTCTGATAAAATGTATATTATGATTTATGAAACACATAATCATCATACTTTGTTTGTTTATTATAAAAAAAACAATGCAAATATTCTTTTGGAAACTCTTCCTATCTATACTTCTCCATTTCTTTTGTCACTCAGGAAAAGTTATTTTATTACTCAACAATGGTATTTTGAAGGGTGTAACCCATCATAAATATCATATTAATACTTCATAGTGAACTTAGACGACCGTCGTGAAAAAAATGTAAATCCATATTCATCATTTGGATTAATAGGTCTTATTAAACTAGACACCGTGAAGTCTTAGATGGTGAAGTGTACTGTTGATCTCATCATTGTTATACTAGGGTGAAAGCAAAGTCTTTTGCTATATAACTGGTGTCAAACTCATGATGCACACATTTTTCGGGTTACATGTAACCATCCCCAACTAAAAAGTCTCTAAACTATTTTTCCATCTATTATGTTAGTCTCTTCGTTAATTGTATATCAAGTGATCTTTAGTGACGACCACTCCAACACAAGTCTTAATATGGAGTCTTTTAAAGTCTATAATATAAAATTATTTTTTAAATTAATATTATATAATATTTCTTTTATAATTGATGATAAAATTAATGGATTTAATATTTCTGCTCAAAATCTATGAATATCAAAATAAAAATATTCCATAATGTTTTTATTTATTTCATTCCTTTTAATTATGTGTTTCATTTTTTTAATAGTTGTGTACACCGTTGAATTTCATAAAAGAGGCTTGCCCCATGCCCCCATATTAGTGTTCTTACATTTTGAAGATAAAATACAAACACCATCTAACATTGATGATACCATATCGACAGAAATTCCAGATGAAGATATTGACCCTCTTACTTTTAGTGTAGTTGAGCGATTTATGATACATGGACCATGTGGTATTTTAAATAAAAAATTTCCATGTATGGTTAATGGAAAATGTGGGAAGCGTTATCCAAATAGATTTCATGATAAAACATCAATAGATGAAGATGGATTCCCTATATATATGCGATGAAATGGTGGTCATATATCTTGAAGAATGGCATCCAACTTGATAGTCGTTATGTGGTCCCATACAATAGAAATATTTTGATAAAATATGATGCCCTTATTAATGTTGAGCTTTGCAATCGTTCTAGATCAATTAAATATCTTTTCAAATATATCAACAAAGGTCTTGATTGAGTTAGAGCAGTCATCTGTAATGTAGAAAACTTTGATAACAGTTCAACAAGTTCAATGCACTTTCGTGATGAAATTAAAGAGTATATTGGATGTAGATACATTTCTCCATCAAAGGCTTCATGGAGAATGTTCCAATTTAATATGTTTTTCAAAGAACCAGCAGTCGAACGCCTTTCCTTTCACCTCCATGGGCAGCAAACAATATATTTTCCAGAATCTATGTGTATTTATACCATTTTAAATAGATAAGGAATTGAAACCACAATGTTCACATATTGGATGAAAATGAACTCTGAGTACATAGAAGCTCGATAACTAACATATGTAGAATTTCCTAGTAAATATGTTTGGAACAAGACTAGCAAAAATTGGACCAAACGGAAAAATGGAAGGTGTTGGAAGAATATATTATGTTCGTCCCACAACTGGATAAATTTTTTTATTTATGAATGCTCTTAAACAAAGTACGAGGCAGCCGTTCATTCGAAGAAATTTAAACTATTAATGGGTTCGTACATCTAACTTATAAGGACGCATGTTATGCACTTGGTTTACTGGAGGATGATAAAGAATTTGATGATTATATTAAAAAAGCAACAACGTGGGGTACTGGAATTCAACTACGCCAACTCTTCTCAACAATTTTACTGAATTGTACTGTTATTAATCCAGGTTTGCTTTAAGAATCTAATTGGAAGTTACTTTCTAAAGATATTTTATACAGGCAACACCGACTAATAAACTTCCCTGGCCTCCATTTGTTAGATGACAAATTAAAAAATTATGCATTTTCAAAGATAGAAAAATATGTCATAAAGGTCAAATAAGACTTTGGAATATTACAAAGCAATGGCCATTCCAAATTGCAATGAAATTGAGGAAACAAACAACCGTCTTATTATGGAGGAGGTAAATTATGATATGTTAAAAATTTATGAAGAATACTCTCAGTTGCTACACGGTCTTAATTCAGATCAAAAGGTAATTCATGATTTTGTGCTTCAATCAATTACCTTGAAATTTGGAAAGTTATTCTTTGTTATGGTTCTGGTGGAATGGGTAAAACTTACCTTTGGCGAACACTACTTACAAAATTAGGACCAGAAGGTAAGACTGCTTTAGCTATTGCAACTTTTGGCTTTGCTGCTCTATTACTACCAGGTGGCCGAACTGCACATTCTAGATTTCAATTACCTTTGAATCCAAATGAGGCTTCAATATGTTCAATCAATAAAGGCACATATCTTGCTGAGTGAATTATGGAAACATCTTTAATTATTTGGGTTGAGGCACCCATGGCCAACAAATACTGCTTTTAGGCAATAGATCGAACACTTCGTGGCTTTGAAACCATTGGGTGGAATAACTAATGTATTGGGTGGTGATTTTCATCAGATTTTACCTATAGTTCGAAAAGGTGATAGGCATGATATGATCCAAGCTTGCATAAAAAAATCATGCCTTTGGAAATCATGTGAGGTTCATTTGCTACGTAAAAACATGCATCTACAATCAAATGAGTTGGGCTCAATCTCAAAACATGCAATGCAAAAGTTCGCAGATTGGATACTCGATGTAGGTGATGGAAAACAATGCTCAGATATAAGATAATCATGGATATCAATAGAACAAAATTTGATGCTCCCAAAATCACATGATGGTATTCAATCTATAGTTGACACTATTTATCCAAATTTAAATAGCCACATTGGAGACACAAGTTACCTTGTGTCGTGAGCTAACTTGACACCTACAAATGAAATAGTTGATGATATAAATGATTGCATTGAATTATTTCACAAGCGAAGAAATGATCTATTTATCATCAGACTCAATTTGTAAGGCATATTTCAATATTCAAGATCAAGATCTTCTTTTCCCTACTGAGTTTTTGAAGACACTCAAATATTCAGGTTTACCATCACACATTTTAAGGCTTAAAAAAAGCTCAGTGGTTATGTTAATGAGAAATTTGAATCAAAGAGTTGGGCTATGTAATGATACAAGAATGGAAATTACACAACTTGGAAAATGGTTTGTAGAAGGAGAAGTGTTGAGTGGATCTATCATTGGAGATAAAGTTCTCATTCAGAGAATATTTGTGTCGCCTTTAGAATCCAATTGGCGTTTTATTCTTAATCGAAGACAATATCCTACATCATTATGTTTTTCCATGACAATAAATAAAAGTCAAGGACAATCGTTGCAACAAGTTGGATTATGTTTTCCTAAACAAGTATTTACTCACGAACAATTGTATGTCGCCATCTCATGAGTAACCAATCGAAATGAATTACATATCCTTAGTAACGACGATGACCAACCCAATGAAAACAAGGTTTTAAATATTGTGTACAAAAAAGTTCTTTAGTTGTTTGTTTACTTGATTGTGCAAGTAACACAATAACATTTGTATAGAATCTTTGTTACCGACTATTTCCTGAACATTTATATATTTTATAAATGTTTTAACCAGCCATTTTTTATTATTATGGTTATTTTAATCTTTACATGTGATTTGGATGTGCAGAACTATACACAAGGCTACAATCAATATCGAAAACTCATAAAAGTGTACAAAAATGCTATTACTCAGGTTTACCATTTTTAACTTTACCATTTTAACTCCTTTCTACAATTTATACATCCCTAAACAGGTTAATCGCTGATTTTTTTTATTACTTGAATTTTTTCCAATCAACCGTATTGATGATATGAATTTTTTGGTTATTGGCTGCTTTACTTGGATTTCAATTCTACTCAACTCTCTATCTATATATCCTTCAATTTTCATTTTTGCAAGGGGTCATGTTGGACAACTATGTATGTAGACATTTAATTCACTCAAAATATTATAACATTACCTTGCATGTCTAGATTTCCCTTAAAATATATACATACCTATTTAAATTGAATTTGTTATTTTTCCATCCCAAAAATCAAACAAAAAAGTACAACAACTTATGACACTAGACATAATCCCCAAATTAAAACACCAATTCTGATTTCAAATGAAACTTTGTTGAATCTTAAAAAAAAATATGGCAGGACCATGCTATATTAATATGATTTATATTCTTTGATTATTAATTAATTAGCACACCAAAACTGTTCACGATGATCAGAAGACTTCAAAAGTAAGTGTCTCTTTTTAATTAATTACATATCATTGTAATGACACGATTGATAATTTTCTTAATTTAATTTATCAGAATTTTATGACAAGATAGAAATGCTATTTAGACTGGAGGAACAAGCCTTTCCTTAGAGGTTGCCATGGAGGCATGCTTGCAACCTCCTTCGTTCTTGGTTAGTTTCAAATTTCTCTTTTTTAACTCAAAGATGAAAAAGAAAATACACTTTTACTCATGTTGTTCATTGGGTTAATTAAAACTAAAGTCATTCATATGGAAAATCTCAACACACTCCTTATGACTGTTAGCGAAAATTTAAAGGGTGATCCGAGTGGTACAAGAGAGGATGGCTAATTTTATGTTTAATAAATTTTAATATCATTTTAGGTTTTTATATTTGCCTAACACAATATTCTTACAAACCAATATTGTAAGGTGAGAGATATCTTTCACTTATAAACATATTTTTAGGCCATAAATCATCTAATGTGATGAACCATTTTAGTAAACTTGAATTTGAATCTTGGTTATAATAACTTCTTATTATATTTAGTGTTGAACCTCGAATAGGATTACTTATGATTTATGGTATTTATAGAGACAACCTCATTATTGTTATTTACACAACTCTTCCTTCTTTCAGGTCATCCTCACTTTTTGCTACATCTTCGTAACTTTCTCTCTCTTCTTACACATGCCTACCCAGATATATCTTTTTATTACCATTTACCTCTTTTTTTTTTCCTTTCTATTGGATTATGACTTGCATAAAAAAACGTCAGTAAACAATGATAGAGAAATCCTGAGAGATCAACAGGACCCTTATTATAGCAGCAAACATCAAAATGAGGTGATATAGTTTGAATTTGTCTTATTGTATTTTACCTAATTTTCAAATGTTATAAAGTATATTCTGGTTTGTGACTTCAGTTGTCCTGACCCAAAGTGATAATATCAAACAATTGCAGTCTCTGGAAATTAAATATTTCTGCTTCATGTCTCCTTTTTCTTCATAGGTGGAAAGTGAACATGTATGTCTTGATGAAAATGTTCATGCAGTTGAAATACAATCAGTATTGAAGACTCAATTGCTTGCGACTGAACTAGAAAAATCAAAAGAAGCCAAGAACATACATGAAGTCCAACTTAACAGGTCAGAGAAACACATTATCATGCATTTTGTTTCATTCAATATACAAAGTTAGGTAATTTACAATTAAATCTCCTATTAAGTTGACATTATTGGTACACATGTTTATTTGTTGTTTCAATAATATTTCGGTTGTTTTCATTAAACAGTTACCAATCTAACGAATCTTGTACAAAAAGTTCTAATTGTAGATTGAAGCAAAAGAAAAAAACATAACAACATAAGCATTACATACTACTCATACATGTGTTCCCAAAAAGAATGAGAGTGTTCTCAATAAATTCATAAAATAATAAATTTCTTAAATTAACATTCGCATTTATGTTTTTGTATCAATTTTGACCAATAAATTTACAACAATTCATATTTTTTCGGGATATAACTTAAATACAAGTTATTCCTCTCATCACTTTCGTCATTTGTTCATGCTCAATACTACATATGTATTAAGGGCCTTCATAGTTACTCAATTTGCCAAGGTGCATCTCAGATGTTGATCACACTATACTTATAGAAACTTCAACAAAAATCACAATCACAAGATAAGAACCTCTTCTACTCTTTTGTCAATATCTATTACTGGTGGTGCTCCATGGTAGTCACAAACTTCTTAAAATTGTCCTTAAATTATCCTTAAAATTTTCCCTAAAACTGTCTTTTATATATATATATAGATTAGAATAAGAAATTGAAACATTTCTGTTTTATATTGATGCATAAACACAAATTTTTTATCAAATTAATATTATATAAATTGGAGCTAATATAAGGTGAAAACAAAATCTGGACTTGACTTCAACTTTTTGGGGGTATAAATTGGAGCTAATATAATGTAAATTGGAGAAATAAATTTATTTTTCATAAATTGAACACTCTCATTAGTTGCCTTTGTTCAGTTAATTTACACATAATCCAACCAAAATGTAAAATTTTGTATGTGCTCTCTTCCTTATATGTTCTTCACTTATTCCTTTTGTTTTGTTATTTATGTTCTTTACTTGATTAACTCTATATTAAATTAATTTGTAGACAAAATATTGACTCATATCAATATTATCAAGCCTAAATAAATTACAAATTTTACTAATAATTAAATAAAAACATAACTCTAAGACTAAAAACGTGAGGCATAAGGCGAGTAATTTACTTGCACACATGTTTAATTAACAAATAGGATGCCTATTATTTATAGTGTCCGATCCTGTTTAATATTTTACATCTTATAATTAACTAAATACCATGTTTTTATAAACTGCATATATTGTGGAAATTTTTCAAATTTCAAATGTTAAAGTTAATGATCATTTTAATCATCGATCTATCGATCTTTGTGATAATTGTGAATTTTTTTTTTAATTTTAAATCAGATATATTAAAATTTTAATTTAAAAATATTCAAACTATTAATTATTAATATTAATAGAATAATCATAATCATTAATATTGAATTAATTTAGTGTAATGGTCAACAAATTAACTGTTTCTTCAGTATAAATAACAAATACATTAGCCTTCTCATTAAGAAATCATTTACTTAATAAGTTTTGTTCTTTAATATTTACTATACTTTTTTAGCCTCTCCAATGCATTTGTACCATTTTGTCAATCAAAGTACTTGTATGCATTTGTACCATTTTGTCAATCAAAGTACCACACTTCTCTGGAACATTTGATTTTATAAATTATCTTCTATTATTTAACTATTTAATTAATTTACTAAAAGCTTAAAATAATAATTATTGAATAATAAGATGTATATTTATTATTATGAAAGATACTTACGAAAAATAATATGTGCATTATCTTACATTTACATATTATAACTACCTACTAAATAGCACTACTAATAAAAAAGATTCGACAAATAATAAAAAAAAAAAAAAGAATATAATTAATAAAAAAAAGGACATTGGGAAGTTTGTAGGAGTAGGGCTGATTTCTCTTCATTGTTTAAAAAAAAAATCTTGTTGAGAATCGGCAGATATGAAGGGTCGATTTCTCATCTTTCATAAAACTGGAAAAGTAAAAAAGTGGTATTTTTTGTGTTTAATAAAAAAAAAATGAGTAGTACTTTGATACTTAATTATTTGACTTAATTGCAGTTTTGGTCTTTTATATTAGCTGAATCACAAAAATAGTATCCCATTTTATTTCTCACATGTTTTAGTTCTCCAAACAGAATTTTGTTCCAAAACTTAATGAAGTATCATTTTTTTAAGTCACACCACACTATTTATGATCATAAATCTATAATGGTTGCACCACGAGATCTTGATGCATTGTGTGGTTTAAATAAACGCAAATAAAGGACATTTCATCACGTTTTGCACCAAAATTTAATTTAGGCTACCAAAACTGGGGAGAAATAAAATGGAGAGACTAGTTTTATGATTCAACTAAAATAAAGGAACCAAAAGTGTAATTAAACCTAATTTTTTTTAGTGGTAAAACAAACAAAAAAAAATCACAAATTTTAATTCTTTTTTTTAGTTGTACTCTCAAATTAATTATATGTTTTTCACTTTTAAATTATTATTTCTCTCTCAAGTGTTTTAGTATATTTTCTTTTTCTTTTTTCCAGTGACTTGACACAACAAACTTTCTTTTAGAATAAAACATCCAAATATAGATTAGTTTTATTCAAGTTCACGTTCATCAAAATATAAAGTTAACAAGGCAGTATTTACAATACATTTTCTAATAAATGTTTATTTATCAGTCAAAATTCACATAATATACCAAATTAAATAAGTCCTATATAAATATAAACACATGTGATTTTGATAAATAAATAAACTATATTAAATAATATATATTAAAGAATCTGTCGTTACTATTATTTATTATACAAATCTTTTAAAATAAACAAACATCTCCCATTGTTAAAACTTGAAGTGTGACTTTTGCACAACTTGTACCAATAAAAGTCTAAAGAGGAGACAAAAGATTCATGGGCCACAGCTTGGGTGTCTCTCCATTAAGGAGCATATAGAGTGTCCCCACCGTAAATTTCGGCAAACATGACACGTGGCATAAAACCATGTGAAACAAACAAACGTTAGGCGGTTAGTCATGGAAACATAAGCTATACCATTTGACGTGACAAAAACAAGAGTTACGAGGACATAGTTTAACTTTTGCGCACATTTTACAGTGCCATGCTCGAATGGAAATGTGCATATTACCCAAACGTGATGATAGAGTTATTAATTAATATAACTAGAAATAGATGCATCTTTGATTTGTATCATGGAAACATAATGTTTATTTTGATCATAATCTATGGTGGAAAGGACCTGGCCTCATTTTCGGTTTGATGATTCAATTAAGACTACATCTCATGATATGGAAGGCTCCCGGCCAGCGTGGTATCAGAGCCTATTGTCTAGAAGAGGGGGTGCATATGGTATGAATATGATAAGGAGAGTGAGTAAGGAAGGAACCACTAAATCATGGAAACAACCGAGTCTAAACAACCTATTACCATCACCTCGTCAATATCCCTTCCAAAAACCTGTAAAAAGACCGACTCCCATAAAATAGAAAACCTTATCGAGTATACTTATGTTCCTGATGATGTACAAATTGCTGAAACCGTACCACCTCTTTTAAGCCCATATAATATCTTTAAAAGACAAAGATCTTTCACCAGATCTATCAGAAACCTGATCACAACCGACCGTCCTCATATGAAAGAATATGTACAATCTTCACGACTTGACCAGTGCAGCCTCAGAGCGACAAATCAAGAGCAATATGTTGATTTAGAGATTCCGCAGAGTCTTATAAATCATTGGAAAAGTGAGGGATACACAGCCTTGCACTTTGGAGCTGTTAGATTGATCCTTTCTCTTCATGGAAGGAAGAACCTCCCTGTTTTCTGTAAGATAGCACTGTTAGACTCTAGCTATCTTCACTATGAAAACGCGGTCATCGGGACTGTCTTGACTTCACTACATGCAGGAAGCGTAGTTCTCACTATCTTCCCGAATTATAACGTAAGTCTTAACGACAGTACCTTGCCAACACGGCTAAAAGTCCAAGTTCAGATCACCGGAACTGATCAGATCCCAGAAGCCTTGTCTGCAACTCTTCATCACCAAATAATCTATCGACTCCAAAATCATTCGATAGATTTACCACTCACAGGATGTTCTTCTGATTCGTTATTGGTAGTCACCAATAAAGAAGAAGAAACACCCTCTATTGTCCAAATCCCTAGAAGGATATCGAGAGAAGAATTGACACAGCTGATTCCCCTTGAATGGATCACCAACTATGAAAAGAGGCAACAAGATAGAAGGCCGATCCAATCTCAAGAAGCAACTTTCAGGAGATCATCTGTTGACAAGACAGTCAAGACGATCTTCAAAAACCCAGATGAAGGAAGTAGCTCATCTTCTCAGATCTTTCAAACTCTTATGATTGAACCAGTGCTCGAGGAAGACTGGTGTCCTATCCATGCGGTTACAACCGATGGAAAACCCGTCTATACGGACAAAATAGACGGACATTTCATTTGGGATGTAGATCCTACCAAGTGTGACCCAGACTGCGACTGCTGGATGCATGATGATGAAATGGATGAATATATCATCCGCCCAAAAAGGAAAAATAAAGGTAGGTGTAAACCACCGCCACCTCCACAAAGAAGGACTGATCCGGACAACGGTCCTTGGGTAGGAATCCGGAAAAGAGCTCCTCCTCTCCAGATTTATGAAGAAGCTCTTAGGATCCTCAGAGAAGAAAACCTTATTCCACCAGATGATCCTGACCTTATTTCATGGTCTCCCTCAGACCATTATAAACCTTTAGAACCTCCAAAAAACGTCAATCCAATCCCTTGCTTCATGTACACAGCTTTTACACCAGGATATGACCAACAATTTCCTACTTTGGAAAGAAAGGTAGACCCAATCACAAACAGGTCATCCAAACCTTTCATACAACCCACTGAAGTCCAACCTGACGGAAAGCTCAAACCCTTAACCCAAGCAGAAGAAGTTCTAAATTGGCAATCAGAAAACATGGTTGCTCAAAATGACTCTCTTCAAAATCTGAATAGAAAGATAGACAAGATCGCAGAAAAAATAGAAGAAACAGATGACGATCTTAGATTTCTGTCTCAAAAAATGCAGAAGCATTACAAGACCTTAAAAGCCCAAGTCTCTCAATTAGAGCGTGACTTAAGGAAGATGTTGGACGAAAGAACTTTTGGCCAAGACTTTGACCGAAAGGAAAGAGCATTCAGAAGTCTGCAAAGCCAAGTGAAGGAGATTGATGACTTTCTAAGAGCTTCCAAAGAAGAAGAACTAAAACCCGCTGAAGATCCTTTCCTCAACCCTCCTAGCTTTCCATCCTACTTTGCAAAACCAAGAAAAGTATCTCCCTTTTACCC
Organism: Cicer arietinum; assembly: GCF_000331145.2. NCBI lineage: Eukaryota > Viridiplantae > Streptophyta > Magnoliopsida > Fabales > Fabaceae > Cicer > Cicer arietinum. The sequence goes on along the minus strand of NC_021162.2, from coordinate 43,603,102 downwards.
TACGTATGTCTCATCACCTCCAGATTACATCAAATATATACCATCTGCCTATAGACCGAGACAAGATAAAACTACCAAGACCTCGACCTCCAGGTCCAAAGAGAAAACTACTTGTTTGAGTGTATCATCCTCTGATTCTCAGGATGTTGCCGAGACACCTCCTCCAAAAATCCAAAAGGAAGAAGTTCCAGAAAAAGGCTTCCAAGCCATGACGATCACCGAAGACCAAACATTTCCACAGGAAAACAATTCTCTTCCAGATAATTCCTCTTCCTTTGGACAAGCTGATTCTTCCCAAGAGGCATCAAGTGACGAAAGATCTGAATCCTTTTCATCAGTACCAGAACA
>NC_021162.2:43591501-43602254 GCF_000331145.2 Cicer arietinum | reverse complement strand
CTTGTTAGGACATCTCTTAGAAAAATGTCCTTTTTCTCCGCAGACAAAACACCTTTGGTTTTCTTTTTTCCCCCTAAACGGTTTCTTTTTGAAGAACTTCAAAGCTTTCTTTTTGTTTATCTTCTTGAAGCTCCTAGAAGGTCTGGTGTATTTTTGCCGATGATGTTTCTTTCTTGTTGTACAACTACATATTTTATCTTTGCACTTGATTTCCAGGTAAGGCTTCTTGCATGCCTTGATAAACTTGGATTTTTGTTGCATAACTTCTGAGAAATGCTGGTGCAATCTACAAAGCTTTTCAAGTGCTTCTAATGCTATCTGGTGTATCTGGCCGAGGCTCAAGGTTTTAACATCCTTTTGAGCAGCTGCTATCATCCTATGAATTTCTGGCTGGAGTTCTTGTGGCAGTGATGAGATATATATGTTTTTTAGGGTATGATCATTGAAACCATTGAGGACATAATACCTCTGGGTCATTCTTTGATAGTGTCTTTCAAGATCTTTGACTTTAAGGGAACAACATCTCATCTCAAAGAACTCTTGCCTGTTTTTCCTGTCAAATATCTCCATATCACCAATGAATTCATTGTGGAGAATTCCAAGGACCGCAGCAGTATTTACTAATCTGTGTAGTTCATCTTGTTTTAATGGACCAAGATTATGGTACCATTCTTTCAATGTGCCAGTCATTCTACAGCAAAACTCTTCAATAATCTTGTAAGTGTCTGCACCTGTCTTCATCATTTGAGTGTCAAGCCAGGCGCCAAACTCGAGGAGTCTTTTTCTCCAAAGACTAGGTGGGATATCATCAAGCGTGAACCATGGTCCACTATTTATCTTTGACTTCCCTGTGACTAGATTTTCTTCGAGTGATTCTTCATAAGTGGATCCTTCTTCTTTTACGTTTACCATGAAGAATTTGGAAATTCCTCCATAATTCTTTTCAGATTCTGATTCTTGTTCTGGTACTGATGAAAAGGATTCAGATCTTTCGTCACTTGATGCCTCTTGGGAAGAATCAGCTTGTCCAAAGGAAGAGGAATTATCTGGAAGAGAATTGTTTTCCTGTGGAAATGTTTGGTCTTCGGTGATCGTCATGGCTTGGAAGCCTTTTTCTGGAACTTCTTCCTTTTGGATTTTTGGAGGAGGTGTCTCGGCAACATCCTGAGAATCAGAGGATGATACACTCAAACAAGTAGTTTTCTCTTTGGACCTGGAGGTCGAGGTCTTGGTAGTTTTATCTTGTCTCGGTCTATAGGCAGATGGTATATATTTGATGTAATCTGGAGGTGATGAGACATACGTAGGGTAAAAGGGAGATACTTTTCTTGGTTTTGCAAAGTAGGATGGAAAGCTAGGAGGGTTGAGGAAAGGATCTTCAGCGGGTTTTAGTTCTTCTTCTTTGGAAGCTCTTAGAAAGTCATCAATCTCCTTCACTTGGCTTTGCAGACTTCTGAATGCTCTTTCCTTTCGGTCAAAGTCTTGGCCAAAAGTTCTTTCGTCCAACATCTTCCTTAAGTCACGCTCTAATTGAGAGACTTGGGCTTTTAAGGTCTGTTAATGCTTCTGCATTTTTTGAGACAGAAATCTAAGATCGTCATCTGTTTCTTCTATTTTTTCTGCGATCTTGTCTATCTTTCTATTCAGATTTTGAAGAGAGTCATTTTGAGCAACCATGTTTTCTGATTGCCAATTTAGAACTTCTTCTGCTTGGGTTAAGGGTTTGAGCTTTCCGTCAGGTTGGACTTCAGTGGGTTGTATGAAAGGTTTGGATGACCTGTTTGTGATTGGGTCTACCTTTCTTTCCAAAGTAGGAAATTGTTGGTCATATCCTGGTGTAAAAGCTGTGTACATGAAGCAAGGGATTGGATTGACGTTTTTTGGAGGTTCTAAAGGTTTATAATGGTCTGAGGGAGACCATGAAATAAGGTCAGGATCATCTGGTGGAATAAGGTTTTCTTCTCTGAGGATCCTAAGAGCTTCTTCATAAATCTGGAGAGGAGGAGCTCTTTTCCGGATTCCTACCCAAGGACCGTTGTCCGGATCAGTCCTTCTTTGTGGAGGTGGCGGTGGTTTACACCTACCTTTATTTTTCCTTTTTGGGCGGATGATATATTCATCCATTTCATCATCATGCATCCAGCAGTCGCAGTCTGGGTCACACTTGGTAGGATCTACATCCCAAATGAAATGTCCGTCTATTTTGTCCGTATAGACGGGTTTTCCATCGGTTGTAACCGCATGGATAGGACACCAGTCTTCCTCGAGCACTGGTTCAATCATAAGAGTTTGAAAGATCTGAGAAGATGAGCTACTTCCTTCATCTGGGTTTTTGAAGATCGTCTTGACTGTCTTGTCAACAGATGATCTCCTGAAAGTTGCTTCTTGAGATTGGATCGGCCTTCTATCTTGTTGCATCTTTTCATAGTTGGTGATCCATTCAAGGGGAATCAGCTGTGTCAATTCTTCTCTCGATATCCTTCTAGGGATTTGGACAATAGAGGGTGTTTCTTCTTCTTTATTGGTGACTACCAATAACGAATCAGAAGAACATCCTGTGAGTGGTAAATCTATCGAATGATTTTGGAGTCGATAGATTATTTGGTGATGAAGAGTTGCAGACAAGGCTTCTGGGATCTGATCAGTTCCGGTGATCTGAACTTGGACTTTTAGCCGTGTTGGCAAGGTACTGTCGTTAAGACTTACGTTATAATTCGGGAAGATAGTGAGAACTACGCTTCCTGCATGTAGTGAAGTCAAGACAGTCCCGATGACCGCGTTTTCATAGTGAAGATAGCTAGAGTCTAACAGTGCTATCTTACAGAAAACAGGGAGGTTCTTCCTTCCATGAAGAGAAAGGATCAATCTAACAGCTCCAAAGTGCAAGGCTGTGTATCCCTCACTTTTCCAATGATTTATAAGACTCTGCGGAATCTCTAAATCAACATATTGCTCTTGATTTGTCGCTCTGAGGCTGCACTGGTCAAGTCGTGAAGATTGTACATACTCTTTCATATGAGGACGGTCGATTGTGATCAGGTTTCTGATAGATCTGGTGAAAGATCTTTGTCTTTTAAAGATATTATATGGGCTTAAAAGAGGTGGTACGGTTTCAGCAATTTGTACATCATCAGGAACATAAGTATACTCGATAAGGTTTTCTATTTTATGGGAGTCGGTCTTTTTACAGGTTTTTGGAAGGGATATTGACGAGGTGATGGTAATAGGTTGTTTAGACTCGGTTGTTTCCATGATTTAGTGGTTCCTTCCTTACTCACTCTCCTTATCATATTCATACCATATGCACCCCCTCTTCTAGACAATAGGCTCTGATACCACGCTGGCCGGGAGCCTTCCATATCATGAGATGTATATTATGTTTCTAATAACTCCTTTAACATAGCAGTGTATGAAAATTCTGCCGACTTGTATTTAATGTTTTTTTTCATTATATTTGTATTTCACAAATATATTACAATATGGATTATATATTACCCACCGGAGACTATATTTAAAAATATTTAAAATTTTAATAATTATAAACGTCAATGTCTTACAAATAGATGTTAATAATATTTTTTTTAGTTACTGAAATAATGACTTAAATAACACTAATTCAATAAAAATAAAACAAATAAAAAAATATAAGTTTTATATTAAATCGAGAGTAATCAAGTCATTCTTATATCCATAAATACAAGGTCGTAAATTATTATTTTTGAAATTTTTTATCAATTGTTGTTCGAATTTTTAATTATTTTAAATTTCATCAAACATATTAAAGAGGAGTGAAACAATACAAATTTTCTTTTTTTGGATTCTCAAATATTCCTTCTATCGGAAGCAATTTTAATCGAGACGTTTTAAGTAGTAAATGTAAGTCTAGTCCGTTCCGCTAAATTCTAACTTTTGTTGGTTGTTGATGTGAAGCAATACAAATTAGTGAGTGATTATTCTATTGGCATAAACATTAATTGTGTCAACTTAATTTTTAGTAAAAGTTAGATGAAAGTGAAATAATTTAGTGCATGTTTAATTCCATAGTGGAATTGACAAAATTAAGATGAGTTATTGTAATTATCCAAAAGCTACATGATGTAACTTCAGCAAAATCTCACAAGTTCACCATGATTTTTTGAATGCAACCGCAAAATCAAACATTCATTAAATATATTTGAATACATTCATTGAGAAAGTATATTTTCTTAATTTTGCAACCTAAAAGTGAAATCCAAAACTAAAGTTATAACCGGCTTACACAATCAATGAACCAATCATATATTTAAGGAAAAACTGATCTCGTGGTCCATTAATTTAATTTTAACTAATAATTTGATCTTTTATTTTATTTTTTTAATTTAATCATTTACTTAATTTCATGTAACGATTTGATATTTTACATTTTAAAATATTAACAATGTTATTCTTTTTTTTAGAAACTCGAAAAATTCATCATCATCTTCAAACAAATTCATATATTCATCAAATTCAAAATACAAATTGTCAAATAAACTTATATGTTTATCTTCAACAACAATATTAAATCTCTAAATAAAAAACTCAGACTTTAAGATTTGATTATCAAATCATTATAAAAAAATCTTTTTTTGTTTTTTTTCAGTTTCCATAACATTGTTAATATTTTATAACGTACAAGATTAAATTATTATTTGAAAGTAAGTAAATAATCAAATCTAAAAAAAAATTAAATTATTATCTAAAATTAAGTTAAATTAAGGACCAAAAGACAAAATGGTAGTCGCTGTTTTTCCAAACACATGCTTACCATAATATCAAAATGATTCATCAACAATATGTATATAATTTAAGCTATTAATATTGTTTCGCAATGGTCCGGTTGGTTTGTTTTCCAGTTTTGTTTGTATTTGTTTGTTTTAAATTGATATCAACTTCGGTCAATTAGATTTAATTAATACTTTATTCGTTAACGTTATTAATTCCAATATATGGATATTCTAATCACTTTAATTTTATCACAATTACATGCATTTTATTACTTTGTTCGCAGATTTATTATTTTCAGTTTTTAAAATGTTAAATTCGTGTTTATTTTCGATGTCGATGAATTCTAGCCTAAAACATCATACATTATAGCCCAGATAACATAAACAGAATGCATAATAAAAGAAAGAAGAGACAAAAAATGTGCAGGAGAAAGCCCTTTACATTTTATATTACGATATATTATTAGATCTGTTAATGTTGATCATTATATTACAATAAATGACAAGTAATATATACAGTCTTTTACACCATTCAAAAAGAACTAAGTAATCAATCAATTTTGAGAATCAACTTAATTTTTTTCTCCTCCTGTGTTTGTAATGTAACTCCTCTCTTCCCTGTTCATAACCACCTGAAAAAAAAAACAGAATTATATATTAGCAGTATGAAGGAAAGAATAACAGTGTGACACAATGAACTAAATTAGGTAAGCAAATTATGACAAGAAAAACTGTAAAAAGATCTAAACAAACATTGCACAGTTCACGGATAATTTACAATTATTTAATGACTGTAGACAGGTCCAAGAATAATATAATTTTATTTTTTTTATTTGGAAAATAAATTCTTTTGGCAAAACTTAATCACAAAGTTTGTTAGTTTAAGAGCTCAATTTCAATTACAATCATATTGTGTACAATAATTCATGGAAGGCGTGATATCTCACTATAAGCTCCATCTTGTACAACCTAGTATATATAGCCTTGTAGTCATCTTTGTAACACCGATATATCTAATCGAAGGTGTGTTTCAGTGTCCGATACCAAGACGATGCCAATACATTGATTACATTTAATTAATTCATTTTCTTAAATTGTAATCGGTGTTACGTGTCAGTTTCGTGCTTTTTAGGCAGTCTTTTTTACTTATGATTGAAAACCATTTCTCAAAATCTACATATCACATAAGAAGATTTTTACTTGTACTTTCCCAACATACTTCTTTTATTTCAAAGACTCCGTCAAATTACAACATCTAGAGTAGGTTTCATCAACTTCAACCTATTAAGACTTACCAAAACCCAAAGATTTATACTATAACCATTCTCCTGAAGTTCTTTTTTAATACTCCACTCAGGTGTTTCTGAACTTCTATTGCACTAAGAACCATGAATTTTTTTCTAACACTAGTAAGCAGATCCCTAGCACACATATCTTGCATAGTTGCATTACAACAAAAATCCAGCAAAATAACATAAATCAACCTTCCTTATTTTTCCTGCATGTTATATGTCATATTTTTTAGGTATTGTGGAAAGTGAACTAAGTCAACAATAACACTTTTTTATTAGATCAACAATCAGATTATATTCAAAACAACTAAATTATAAATAATATGCATACCTTAGCAAGACACATGTTTTTTGAGAGTAAAACAAGATCTATGCAGAAGCTGTTGCTGGAACTCGAAGTACTTGCTGCAGAAAGCGTGCTGCGAGGCGTTGAGTGATTCCACCCACAACACCTCCCCCAAGTCTGCGTACCTCAGGTTGCTGAAGGACCTATTATCACATACATGCAAACATCCATTTATTATAATATTTCAAATGAGGACAAGTTTGAAATTAGAAGAAAAATGTTTGAAACAAGGGTCAAAATACAAAATACAAAATACAAGAAAAAAGTTAAACTAAATACTTCAAACAAATGATTTCATTAGTTTTAATTTCAAAGTTTCTCTCTTATCCTGTAGTCAAACTATCCATTCCTTTGTTTCAAGACCATCTTATTTATGGTATTGACCAAGATTTTAAATATCGCCGTGGTTGCGATCACAGTCGCATTATGGATTTTAGTGGTCATCGCAGTGTGAATTAATCACAACTTTGCACAAACCTTATTAAAATTGTTTATACTACCATCATATAACATGTAATATTGGGTGAGTGATGAGAGAATGTCAAAACCAGAGAAGGAGGTAAGGTAATGTTTAGTTTATTCTAGAAATGTGTTTATTATTCATCTGAGATGAAAAAAATGGAATTCTCATTTTTGTTTTTGATAAACGGCTTTTTGTCGCGGGAGTGGCACACGTTTTTCATGATTACTTTTCAGTTCATTAAAACAGGGAATAACAGTAATGGCTGCTACCTATACCCTTTTGTCCCGGCCATTTTCTCTATCACAGACCATTTTTAAAAACCATGGCATTGACTATGTTTAAGGGAGTACAGACATTTGAAAATAAGTGCAGTATTGGTGTATGAATGAAAAATACTCAAACAACATTAAATTATGGATCATACCTGCAGTATAGGTAGCAAAAGAGCTGGATCAAAATCATTAGAAGATCGCAGAAGTCCCGATATCCTGAATACTTGATCCCTAAGTTCTATCATGCTTTGCATTTCAGATTCTGGCATCATAAGGGGACCATTTGCATTGCCATTGAAAACAAGAGTCCTCATAAAATCAGGAGCTGACTTGTATGTATCAGAAATCGTGCCAAAAGTTAAAGCTTCAGATACGCGAACAGCTTCTTTGGTAACAAGAGTCCTGAGCTCTTCACCATCTGGACTCAATAATACTTTCAGGACAGGTTGTAGTGCCTCTTTAGCCGTGAAATCTCTGTCCATACTGCCTTGGACTAACAAGTCTTCAAGTCTACTCCACCTGCACTAGAACAGATGAATGAATATTCAAGTACACTTTCTCAAAACTATTTTGTATCACTAATTTCAACCTATAGAGTATGGATTTAAGGCATTTTTAGACCGGCATAAGTACTTGTGAGATTGTTTGGGAGAGCTTGTGTCAACAGCTTATGATTCATCACCTGCTTTTTAGCTTATTTCCATAAGCTTTTCAGAATAGCTTATGAAAACAACTTATAGCTCATATAGAAATAGTTTGACTTTATTTTATCCTTTGTTATTGAAATAAGTTGTACATAACCACTTATATGATAAGCGTTTATGCCATAGCCCATAAGTGTTTAGTTAAGTTTTTTATCCTAATAGAGTTTTCAGATTCTAGTGAAACGCATACCTGAACTTCCCATCCTTGAAAAGCAACTCAATAAGAGCATCTCTTAGATACGGATTTGGATCTGTTAAGAGTCGCTTCGCAAAATATGGGTATGAAGCCGCAAGCACCTTAAAATTTGGATCAGCATAAAGTGCTAAACCTTCTAAAACAGTGAGAGACCTCAATATCAGAGCATAGTAAGCTGGAACTGCAAACAGAAGAGGACAACAAAGAAGTTTAAGCCATCAGACTCTACATCAAATCAAATAGCATGAATAAGAACAATTAATAAGTACAAAATATTTATAGAACTATGCAATCACATCACTCCTCAACAACTGAAAATGAAAATTATGAAACAAATAATTAGCATGTCAATTATTAGATAAATAGTTAGCTTGATAACATTTCATTTTGTAATATCAATACTTACTGCGCATAAAAGATTCCAAACATTAAAATTACTTTTCTTTATAAAAGTACACATTGCAGGCTCAAACGATCAAACAATCACGTTTTTTTAAACGTACTAGATGTAAATGAGAAGAAAAATATAAAATGTATGGTATAATCTCACCATTAAACGGAAATTGATACAAAACGTTCCCCAGACCATCAACTAGTGTCTTGAAGTTAAGTTCACTGACAGTATAATTAAGTGCATCATCAAAAAAGTTTCTAAGCGCCGGCACAATTGGAGAAACATCAACATCAGGTGAAAGGAAATCAAGAGCATAGTAATCACGAGCCATAGCTTCGTAATCCCTGTTAACCAAGTGAACAACATGACCAATTATAGCAGATCTTGCTTCTTCAGGTGTCTCACTCATCATACCAAAATCAAGAAAAGCAAGCTTTCCATCAGGTGTTGCTAAAAGGTTCCCAGGATGAGGATCAGCATGGAAATATCCATATTCGAGTAGTTGTCTGAGGCTGCATTGTATGCCTGTGTTCACAAGATCCAACACTTTCAATCCTTGTTTCTCAATAGCTTCTTGATCATTTAGTTTGACTCCTTCAACCCAATCCATTGTTAATACTTTAGCACTTGTATAATCCCAGAAAACATCAGGAACACAAATATCTTCCCTGTCAGCGTACAGTTTTTTGAACCTTCTTGCATTTTGTCCCTCCTGCAGGAACCTGTCAAAATTTACATTCAATCCTAAAAAAGAATCTTATACAATTTACACAGCTGTACTTTCATTGACAACTTATACCAAACATATCATCCCAAGGGGAAGATTTTAATCATGGTTATCAAATCAAGAATCGGAAGACTTATTTTTTGAATCGTGAGTCGAATCTTATTATGAATAGTAGATATATTATCGGTAAAAATATGACATTTTTAAGTAAACACAAGGGACACAAAAAAAAGGTGATAGATATATCATAAATGAACCTCAAAGTAATTCAAGATTCAAGTCATAAATCAAATTAAAAAACAAAAGTGGCTGCTGTTACAAAGTTGACAAAACAAAAGTGGCTGTTAAACTAAGTTTAGCCAGTGAGTCATTAAAATGAATCCGAATTCATAATAGTGAATCGAGATTTATATCCAAAATAGATACACACTAGAGATTCATATGGATTGGGTTCAATTTTGTATCGAATCAAGATCCAACATGCAGTTATCGTAAGATACTTATAACCATGATTTTAATTACAAATCAAGAAAGCTACTATAAATATGGATATTAGTCATTAGGCAAAGGATTGTTGGGTGTTTTATTATTTTTTCTTGAACAAAAACAATTACCCAAAGGGGAAAAATTACAGAGGATGGTATTGAGTGAATAACTAACCTGCACATAGTTGAGTTCTTGAAAAACTCTACGTGCGAATTCATCGATAAGAGCAACAACATCAGTGGTGATTATGTCCACATATTTATTTATGAAAATCCCAAGACCTCTTATTAGGTAGAAGTCCAATCCTATAGCTTCCTCAATGCTAGGACGTTGCACCTTGACAGCCACGAGTTTACCCGAATACTTCAACCGAGCTTTATAAACTTGACCTAAACTAGCTGCAGCCATAGGTGATGGTGTTATAGAAGAAAAAATGGAGTCAAGGGATAATCCTAATTCCCTTTCAATGCATGCAAAGGCCTCCTCATCAGGAAATGTAGGCAAACCGTCCTGTCAAAATATTCAATTCTTTCATGAAAAATCTATAAAGTAGAAAATATAAATAAGGGCTATAATATCATCCTAAACTACAAAAGTGAATAAACTCATATCGCATTGATAACACTGGTAATCAGAATTAAAGAAACGAAAGAATGAATCAAGAATCAATACCCTAACCCAGAATCAATGTGATTCTGATTAGGTTTTAGTATGGAACTTTATTGAATTGAATAGAATGGAAGGGATGAAGGAATTCCAGAGGATCCCGCGATCCTGTTCTGGTTCCACAACCAGTGATAACTTTCCCAATCTCTAACTAACTCTCAATTAGAACTAACATTCTATTTATAGTATTCCTAACTGCTAACTGTTTTTGTACAGTTGTCAGAGAATTACAATTAGGAAGGTTTCAACCAAACCTTCCTATTCCCTCTTCTATATACATTTTTAATAATAGGCTTTGGCCTAATCGTATCAATACCCTCCCCTAAAAGAAATAACTTGTCCTCAAGTGGAAAATCTGGGAAGTTTTCTTGTATTGTAGCAGCCAATTCCCAAGTGCATTCATGTAGAGGAAGATCCTTCCATTTTACCAAGACTTCAACATGACCTTGATTAACTTCTCTG
>NC_021162.2:43589587-43591237 GCF_000331145.2 Cicer arietinum | reverse complement strand
CAGGTAGAGCTAACTTGTAGGCGACAGTACCCACCCTTGTGACCACCTGGTATGGACCATAAAATCTAGGAGCAAGCTTAGCATAAGGTCTTGAAGCTAAAGACTTCAATTTATATGGTTGTAGTTTGAGATAAACCCAATCCTCCACTTGAAATTCTACTGCCCTTCTATGCTTGTCAGCCTGTTGTTTCATTTGATTTTGAGCTTTAGTTAAGTTGGCTTTCAATTCTTCTATTATAGCATCTCTATGGAGAAACATCTGATTTACTTCTTCCACTTTAGAAGGAACAACACCTGCTTTCAACAATGTAGGAGAATCCCTACCATACAAAGCTCTAAAAGGAGTCATTCCCGCAAAACTGGTGTAATTTGAATTGAACCAAAACTCTGCCCAATGTATCCAATCTAACCATTGCTTTAGTTTAGGCCCTACAAAGCATCTAAGGTATGTCTCCACACATCTATTAGCCACTTCAGTTTGGCCATCTGATTGTGGGTTATAAGAAGTGCTCAACTTCAGTTGGGTACCAGCCATTTTAAACAATTCTTTCCAAAACTGGCTGAGAAATAAAGGATCCCTGTCAGAAACTATAGTAGTTGGGAACCCATGTAACCTAACCACTTCTTTCAAAAAGACAGTAGCTACATCTTTAGCTGAATAAGGATGTCCTAGTGTAAGGAAATGTGCATATTTTGTTAGTCTATCAATGACTACAAATATGGTATCCTTACCTTTAATTTTAGGAAGGCCTCCTATAAAATCCATTGAAATATCCATCCAAACTTGTGTCGGTATTGGTAGAGGTTGCAACAAACCAGCAGGGGCTAATGTAGAGTACTTATTTTTCTGACACACTTCACATCTCTCAACAAAATCCTTGATGTCTGCCTTCATACCTTCCCAAAATAAGAAACTAGCAATCTTCTTGTAAGTTCTGAAATGTCCTGAATGGCCTCCCATAGGTGTCTCATGGCATTCAGCCATAATAACAGGAATTCTGTTTGACAATTTAGATACCACCAATCTGTCCTTATAGTACAAAATGCCTTTCTTCAAATGGAAATCTGGGTGTGTGGTAGGAGCAATGATTAAATCTTGCATGACTTTTAACCACTTTGGATCTTGCTGCAATTCTTGAATCCAGGATTCAGATTCTGCCACTGTCAATATAGAAATGGCAGCATACATCATTCTCCTAGAAAGAGCATCAGCCACAGAATTTTCAGTCCCTGGTTTGTATTGGATTTCAAAATCCAATCCCACTAACTTCACAGCCCATTTGAATTGTTCATCAGAAAATAACCTTTGTTCTGTTAAAAACTTCAAACTTTTCTAATCTGTTTTGATAATAAAATGCCTCCCCATCAGATAATGTCTCCATTTTTGTATGGCTTGGACCAAAGCCATTAATTCTCTCTCATAAACGGGTTTTTGTTGAGCCCTTAAGGAAAGCCCTTTACTCCAAAATGCTAAAGGCCTTCCCTCTTGCATCAAAACTGCCCCTAGACCTTTGCTGGAAGCATCAGTTTCCACTATAAATTCCTTATTAAAATCAGGTATTGCCAACATTGGTAGAGATACCATAGCAACCTTCAACTTTTCAAAAGCAGATGTAGCCTCTGCAGTCCAACTGAAAGAATCTTTCTTAA
>NC_021162.2:43580622-43589538 GCF_000331145.2 Cicer arietinum | reverse complement strand
TTAAGATGACTTGTAAATGGTCTTTATGGGATTCCAAATCAGGGCTGTATATTAAAATGTCATCAAAAAACACTAGTGTGAATTTCCTCAAATATGGTTTCAAGATCTCATTCATCAAAGCTTGAAACGTGGAGGGGGCATTAGTGAGTCCAAAAGGCATAACTAAGAATTCATAATGCCCCTCATGAGTCCTAAATGCTGTCTTCTCGACATCTTCCAATCTCATCTGTATCTGATGATAACCTGACTTCAAATCAAGTTTAGAAAAAACCTTTGCTCCTCCCAATTCATCTAACAACTCTTCAATTATAGGAATTGGAAATTTGTTTGGAATGGTGACCTTGTTGAGTGCCCTATAATCCACACAAAATCTCCAACCTCCATCTTTTTTCTTCACTAGAATGATAGGGCTAGAGTAAGGGCTGATACTGTTTCTGATCACCCCAGCATCTAACATTTCAGCTACAAGTTTCTCAATTTCTGTTTTCTGAAAATGAGGACATTTGTAAGGCCGAATGTTGGGTATTTCAGCCCCCTCCTTCAGTTTGATAGCATGATCATGCTTTCTAAAAGGGGGTAACCCCTGGATATCTTGGAACACTTCTTGGTGTTGCTCTAGGATCCTCTTCAATGCTTTTGGAACCCTTTCTTCTTTCTGTTTACTTCCCTCTTCTGTAACACAGTGTAACAATAGCCCTTCCCCCTCTTGTAACAGAACTTGCCTGAAAGCTCCATAGGACAGCTCTGTCTTTGTTAATGCAGGATCTCCTGCTATTGTGATTCTAGAACCTCCTCTCATAAGGGTTAGCTCCATTCTGCCAAAGTCAGCCTTTACTTCTCCCAAACTAGCTAACCAGTCTAAACCCAACACTAGGTCCACTTCTTTTAATCCAAACAAATAGAAGTCTTGAATAACTTCTAATTGTTGTAAATATAGTTTGAGCTAGGTACATTTTCCTCTATTTTGAACTTTATGGCCATCTCCCACTTCTACTACATAGGCTGGAGTGTCGTCTACTTTCAGTTTCAACCTGTCCACTGAATCCTTTGCAATGAAATTGTGTGATGCCCCACAATCTATCAATATCACAACAGGTTGATCTTTTATTATTCCTCCTACCTTCCATGATTTACTAGTTGTGAGTCCTGTCATGGAGTACATTGATAATTGCAAGGAATTTAGTGTCTCTATCTCATCTTCTCCTTCTAAATCATTCACCTCATCATCCCCTTCAGCTAAATAAGCATTCTCATTTGTCTATTTTTACACATATGATCTTTATTAAAGGGTTCATCACACCTAAAACATAACCATTTTTCTCTCTTTTCCCTCATTTCCTCACTAGTCAACTTCTTATACTCCCCCCTACTTCTTATACTTCCCCCATTCACACTTCCTACAGAGGACCCTTCTCTTTTACTACTAGTGGCTGTCTGTGGTTCTACAGTGACAACTCTACTATAATTGTTGTTTCTATAGGACCCTGAAAATTTGGTGTTACCCATATAGGGCCTCTTTGTTACTACTGAATTCTTTTGTTCAATGAGAATCGCCTTTTGAATTACCTCAGTTAAGGTTTTCAGCTCATATAACCTCACTTCCACCCTAATTTCTTCCTTTAATCCATTAAGAAATATGCCTTTGACAAAATCTTGGTCAATTACTTTCAAAGCCCCCACATATTTCTCAAATTCCTCCACATATTCATCAACACTTTTTTCTTGTTTTAAAGAAAGTAACAACTCATAAGGGTTTTGTATCATGGAAGGCTGAAAACGTCTTACCACAGCAATTTTGAAGCTTTCCCAAGTGGGAGACAAATTACAACGTTCCCACCACTGGTACTAGTTGAGGGCTCTTCCTTCTAAGGCAACCATGGTGGCCTGCATCTTTTCTTCATTAGTGACATCCCTGAGAAGAAAATATCGCTCTAATTTCTGGACCCATCCAAAGGCATCTTCCCCAGAAAAAACTGGAATTTCCAGTTTTCTCCACCTATCATGATTTCTGTGTTGTGGGCGACTGTGGTGTTCTTCCTCGTTCTCATTTTCGTCTCCCATGGAAGCATTTTCTCCATTAATCCCTAATTTGGTTGCTATCGCCTCTAAAAACGTCTCTGTCCTCCTCAATCGCGTCACATTCATCTCTATACGATTGCGCATATCTTCTCGTTCTTGACGTAATTCTTCACGTTCTTGGGTCCAGTTTTCATCTTCTCTAGCCATCCTCCTCGTAACAACCATAAGCAAATTTGGCAGCAGCGTGTGAGATCCCAAACCCTCAGGCACCCATAATTTGCTCTGATACCAGTGATAACACTGGTAATCAGAATTAAAGAAACGAAAGAATGAATCAAGAATCAATACCCTAACCCAGAATCAATGTGATTCTGATTAGGTTTTAGTATGGAACTTTATTGAATTGAATAGAATGGAAGGGATGAAGGAATTACAGAGGATCCCGTGATCCTGTTCTGGTTCCACAACCAGTGATAACTTTCTCAATCTCTAACTAACTCTCAATTAGAACTAACTCTGCTAACTGTTTTTGTACAACTGTCAGAGAATTACAACTTCCTATTCCCTTTTCTATATACATTTTTAATAATAGGCTTTGGCCTAATCGTATCACACATTGTGTTAACTATGTTTAAGTGTGATAAGAATCCATATATTATACACAGATGATTCATATGTGTATAATATATGGATTCTTGTTAATGCTATGGCTGCTTCATCTCATCTAAGATGAAGCAACTAAGAAGTGCATGCTATGCTGCATATTGACATCGGCCAGTAAACAAATCACAGTTCTAAACTTTTGACCCATTTTGATGGACTTATTTTCATCTTATTTAGGCTTATCTTCTGCATTGAACAAATGTGATTGATATTGCTGAAATTGGGGGAAATAATTTTTGGATAACCTAATGAGTTTCACCATTTAAATTGAAAATGATACAAAGACGAGTAATTAGCATATTCGATCTGCTTATGATAACAGAAAGTAACAACTACAAAAACTAACTAACCTAAAACTGGACTATAGTTAATTCAGTTATAACAGTTACTTCAGGCTGCATTTATATAAGCTCTACTCAAGTAAATATTTATTTAAGTTGTTTCTCCAAACAGGGCCTTCAAGATAGGGTGTGGCAGGTGCACAAAACATAATAAATGGAAGATATGTATAGCACAGTTCAAATAAGTTTTGGTCTATAATAGGACCAATTTGTCATCAACATTAATATATTATAAAATAGTTAAAGGTTATTATTTTATAATATATCAACTACTATTAAAAGTTGATAATTCTAGACCAAAACTTGTTTGGACCATTCTATAGTCCTCCTAAAACGGATACTATATAATTGGCCTATGAAACAAAAACATACCACCTTTTCAAAGTGCACTAAAACAGAAAACCAAGTGATATTATGTTCTAAGCAACACATGGAACCATGGATTTAAATTGCAATTGCAAAAGCATTTACGCTGTGAACCTTTATATTGCAGTAAAATGTTGGCCAATATGGCCAATGCAGCCCCGCAATTTAAAAATATGGTAATTGTAGACGTAGAGACCTCTAAAATCATTATATTACATCTGTAATTGTAGTTGGGGACCGAAATTTAAAACCATGCATCAAACATGTAAATGGAACAATAAATGATTATAAATGGAAAAATGGAAGAGAAGACAAAACCTGAAGCTCAGAGAGTTCCTCTAAATATTCAGGTGGACATAAGTCAGGCCTAGTGGACAATCCTTGACCCAACTTCACAAAAGTGGGTCCCAGCTGTGTGAATATGCACTTCAATTCAGCAGCACGAGCCCTTTTATTCTTATCAAGTGTCCCATTTTTCTGCTCCAAAAATAGCTTCAACCCAAATGAACCCAAAGCACTCACAATCTCAAAAGTCCTCTGAACCAACTAACCATAACAAAAACAAAAAAACAAAAGTCAAGGTTGAATAAATCATTCCAAAACAAACCAATCTACTTATCGATACCGG
Source organism: Cicer arietinum (assembly GCF_000331145.2). Lineage (NCBI taxonomy): Eukaryota > Viridiplantae > Streptophyta > Magnoliopsida > Fabales > Fabaceae > Cicer > Cicer arietinum. Next base: position 43,585,521 of record NC_021162.2, on the reverse strand, counting down.
AATCAGTAGAAATATAAAGTGTGGGATAAGAGAGTAACTATATTGAAAAGAGAATGAGTATTTTCTTATATAACAAAACATAACAGAAGAATTTTCCTCAGTACATAGAATTTTCCTCATATATCTAACATAATAGAAAAAGGGGTCAATCTAATATGGACTTTTCAAAAATGGTCCAGGGGTGGATCTTATAAACTTTAGTAAAAAAATAATAAAAAATGGAGAGCAAATATAATATTTTATTAAAATTAGTGAAATCCAGCTTTAGACCAGAAGCATAATAGACTAGAAAAAGTATCAAAAATCATAAAATAAGGAATTAAAATGCCTAAATTTATAATTTTTTATACTAAAAGATAAATAAATATTTATTAATCAAACTTCTACTCAAAAAGTACCAACTTGTAAACAAATAGAATACCTAATTTTAAAAATTAATTAAGATACTTGTTTTATAATCTTTCGTTCACTTTAAATTTTCGTTTTAATTTGATTTAAGTAATACTAAAAACTAATAAATTTTATTAGTTTTTATATAATTACATTTTTTTCAGGTTATTTAAGTATCCTACCAACGGAATGAAATAAGTAACAAAAGGTTGTTAGAAAAACGGTAAAAGTGAAAACCTTGATGGGCATGGAGCCATATTTGGAAGCCAAAAGTTGAGGACTATAGAGAGTGGCATCGATGGCACGACTCATAGCTCTGGACTCGGCTTGGATATCATCAGCACGATTCAGTGGAAGTGTCAGGACTCGGTTGGTTCCGTTTCTCACAGAAACTACGCTGCTTGAATTAGGCGTCGCTTCCACCACAGCAGCAGCTACAACTTTCAAGCGCGTGAAACCGTTTAAACGACGTCGTTTGTTGCGTTTGGAAATGGGAATTGAACCACGCGTCCATGAAAGACATGGTTGTGTTGCCACATTAGCCATTGAAAATGGGAATTGTCTCTTTGATTATGGTTATGACTCGTCGACTGTGGAATGACAAATTTAACTTAATACTTCATTATTACAAAAAAATAAAAAATATGCGTATTTGTTTACCAATGAGGAAGAGGATTTTTATTTCATTTTTTAAGCTGTAGAATTTTTGTAGCCCCTAATTATATGCGTGGTTGCAAATAAATAACTAGAGGCTAGAGCTACGTATACTCGTGGTCATGTCGATGCCAACCACCTTTTATATTACTTCCATTTTAAATATAAAACAAAGTTTAAACAACAAAATTTCAACTTTCATCTAAATATATATTAACTGATTCAGTTTTCTATTGGCAAGAAATTTTCACATATATATGTTTCTAATTTTGTCTAAACTTATTTTCACTTTTCATTAAAGTTTCAACTTATTTATTAACATAATAATATATCATATAAACATTGTTAAAGATATTTATTTTTAGAAAAGTGGTTTATGGGTTCAATTGTTAAGGATTAGAAAAAGTGATTTTGACACTTAATAATTATTAATGATTATTCTTTTAGATATTTTTTTAAAAAAAAAACATAAGTTGTTTAATGTTTGTCAATCATTATGAAAAATCACTTTATCAAAACTGTTGAAAAATTTCCCTTGTACCTCCACACTTTGCCTTGTACCCCCAAAAAAATTCGAAAATGGCAAAACTACCCTCAATTTTTTTCACCATTTTGTAAATGACTATTATACCGGAAATGTAAATATTTTTTTCACCATTTTGTCACAAACCCAGCCGTAAAACAGATTTCCGGTAAGTGGCAGTTTTCCGGTAACTACCGGAATACTTGAAACAAGATTTCCGGTACAGAGTACAGTACCGGAAATGTTAAAACTGAGTTTTCCGGTACAGAGTATAGTACCGGAAATGTTAAAACTGACTTTTCCGGTACAGAAGAGAAAATTTGTGTACCGAAAATCTTGGTTGGCAAGTATTTCGGTACAGTATTAGGTTCCGGAAAACTTCATTTTTGAGTTTTCCGGTACATACCATATTTTTTTAATTTTTTTTTAAGTTTTTTAATTTTTTTTTAATTTTTTTAATTTTTTTTAAATGTTAACAGATATGGATAATCCACTACTATTAATGGACAAAACATGCGTCGATACTACAAATATTTTTGACACAGATCAGGTATGAATAAATATATTTAATATTAATATTATAAAAATATATTTTTGTGATTAATTATAATTATTTTATTTCAGATATTTGATTCAAGGGATACTGTTGTGAAATGGGCAAAAGAAATTGGTATAAAAAATAAAGTTACCGTTATTATCAGAAGATCAGATATAGAGACGGGTGAGAAAGGACGGAGAAATAAATTAATATTAGGTTGTGACAAAGGGGGAAAATACAAGTGTGCTGCTAGTTCTATTCGAAGTTCAACAAAAAAATGTGATTGTCCTTTCAAGCTTAGATCAAAACCATTAAAAGATGGTTCAGGATGGATAGTTAAAGTAATTTGTGGAATTCACAACCATGAATTACCTGATACTTTGGAGGGGCATGCATATGTTGGGCGCTTAAATGAAGAAGATAGAAAGCATGTTCATGAATTAACAAAATATAATGTTGCACCGAGACACATATTACTCTCATTGCAAGACCGAGATAAGAGTAATGTTACTAAGATCTCACAAATATATAAACAGAGAAGTATCATTCGATTGCGCGTGAGAGGTAATAGAACAGAGATGCAACATTTATTCAAGTTAATTGAAGATGCAAAATATGTGTGCTGGAATAGAAAGCGTGAAGACTCCGATGTTATGAGAGATATTTTTTGGGCGCATCCAGATTCAGTGAAGTTGTTGAATTTGTTTCCGATTGTGTTGATTATGGACAGTACCTACAAAACCAATAAATACAGAATGCCATTACTTGAAATTGTTGGTATGACATCAACAGAGAAAACATTTGTAGTTGGGTTTGCTTATTTGGAATGTGAGAGGGAAGAAAACTTTTGTTGGGCATTAGAGAGACTAAAAGATTTGTTTGTTACACAAAATAAATTCCCTCAAGTAATTGTGACAGACAGAGATCTTGCGTTAATGAATGCAGTTGGCATTGTGTTTCCACATGCTGTTAATTTACTTTGTCGATTTCATATCGAAAAAAATGTTGGAGCAAAATGCAAGCAATATGTCTTAAAGGATAGACAAGAGTCAATATTGAATATGTGGAAAGACATTATGTATTGTAGTAATGAAAAAGAGTATATGATGCGCTTGCATATGTTTGAACAATCATGTGTTGATACTAAAGTGTTTGTTGATTATGTCAAAGAAACTTGGTTGACTCCACATAAGGAAAGATTTGTTGAAGCATGGACAAATAAAGTGATGCATTTGGGGAACACAACGACTAACAGGTATTTAATATAATTTTATTATATATTGTTGAATTTTACAGGGTTGAGTCGGCTCACTGGAAACTGAAGTTAATGTTAGAAAATAGCATGAGTGATTTGTGTAAATGTTGGGAGGCTATGAACAACATGATAAGGTTACAACATAAAAGAATCAGAGCCTCGTTTCAAAAAAGTTTTTATGATGAAGAGCATGAGCACAGAAATCCATTTTATCAGAGATTGAATACATTTGTATCAACAGAAGCTCAAAGACGTATTGCTGAAGAATACGACAAAGTTGAGTGGGTGGGTACTGACAAATCTATATGTGGGTGTTCTCTGAGAAGGACATACGGATTACCTTGTGCTTGTGAATTGGGACAATATAAATTAATGGGTGAACCAATTCCTCTAGATTCTGTGCATATTCAATGGAGAAAATTAAGCATGGAATGTGAACTCACTCAAGACACAGAAGATGGATCAGAGTTGGATATGTCTACTGAGATGAATGCCTTATGGAAACGCTTTCGATCACTTGATGTTATTGGGAAACGAGTGTTGAAGAGTAAAGTGCGTGAACTTGCTTTTCCAAGTACAAGTTCAATATGTCCACCACCTGAAAAAGTCAAAACCAAAGGAAGAGTGAAGAAGAGTAAGGGTATGAAGCCAGATGGATATGATGTATATCGAGACCCTTCTTACTTTGAGCATGTTAATGCAACATATGGTGAAGATATTGGTTCCCAACCCTCTCAATCAAAGAAGAGACAAGCCTCTCAATCAAAGAAACACCCCTCTCAGTCATCTCATTCTTCAAAAAATTTGTTATTGACACAATTTCCTGATATTATTCAGCCATACATTGATGACATATTTGACGTGGCAGCTGATGGAAATTGTGGTTTTCGCGCTATTGCATTATTGCTTGGTTTCGGTGAAGAGTGTTGGTCTTTGGTCCGCAAGAGATTGGATCAAGAGATTGTTTCTCATGTAACTCCATATGATAGATTGTTCACAGGACGCATTAAAGAAGTAAGAGATTCGTTGATGATATCCGGCTTAGGTGTTCAACCCATGGATAAATGGTTGTCCATGCCTGATATGGGTTACGTGATAGCGACAACATATAATATTATTCTTGTCACGTTCGGTCTGACATTTTCAATGACTTTCTTTCCTATGAGGGGTTCACATTCCGGATCGACAAAAAATGATCGCATTTGTTGTATTGGTTTTGTTAATGGAAATCACTGGGTTCCGGTAATTATTTTCTTATACTTTTTTAAATTTTATTCTGATAATTTTGTCTTATATTTTGTTAATTTATTTAATTTTTGCAGTTAAAGATGAAAGATGGATTTCCAATGCCAGACATTGCACCAGGTTGGAAGCAATATCGTACCAATGAAGCAACTTCTTGGGCAATAGCATACACAGGCCGTCTACAACACTGGGGGTATTTATTAGGCCGGTTGTCACGTGTTACCCAAAATCCACCTACGGAACCCGTAGAGGCAATGTCTTTAGATGAACCTTAATGTTTTAAAATTGATACAA
>NC_021162.2:43564826-43579862 GCF_000331145.2 Cicer arietinum | reverse complement strand
ATTAATAAAGTAACCGACATTACAATAATTAATAAAATAACTATTCAGAGACGGGTGAGTCTAACATAACAATAATTAATAAAGTAACCGACATTACAATAATTAATAAAATAACTAACATAAAGTGTTCATAAAATAACCGACATAATAATAGTTCATCAAAAGTGTTCATAAAATAACCTACATAACAACAGTTACAAAAGTGTTACTACTAACTAGTGCGACTACGTGATAAATACAAAGCTTTATAAAAGTGCCTATACAACTCATCATCTGGACTAGCTTGATGTTCACTCAACCCCTGCTGTATAAGATCACCGATCTGCTGTAGGATAGGTGGCGGCTGTGAACTAGAAGCATCTGCACTGGTGGGCGGTACACTATAACGTGGGACCTGAGGTACACCATCTGGTCGCACCAGCAGTGGATGAGACACCTGATAGAACCACTCCAAATATCCATCTTCACACTCAGATGGATATGTAGCTGGACGAAGCTTGGGAAATAGCTCTGTCACTGGCGTCACATATCCCAACCATTCCACATCTACATCAAATAATCTAGCAGGATCTGGAAGTGGCGGTGAAGGAATATACTGGATATATCCGAATTGTCTCAAACACCTCTCTGGTAGATATTTCGCTACAGTGCTGCATAATCGAATGTGACCAGTATAAAGTGTGATATCATCAAAAGGAATGACACCCCTGTGATTCTCCCATGGTCTCCATATAACATCTGCAGGTGTCAATGCATCAATAATACTTCTGTATTCGTGGACCTTATGCTTGCCTTGCTTATAGCACCATCTATTCATTCGGGCAAAACATTCCACGTCAGCACCCTGATCACCTCTATTACAAATATTCGGAAAATATTCGTAAATCCAGCACTGTTACAAATAAAAATATTAAATAATTAATACTAACAATTAAATACAACATAAATAAATTAAATAAATAATTAACAATTAATACTAAAATATAATTGATACCTGAAGCAACGTCATGTATCCACCTAGCTGTTTGGTGTCATAATAGCAGGCATCTGAGAGGTAGTCATAAAGCACCACTAGTGCAGCAGTACCCCATGCATATCTATCTATACCATCTAAATATCTGAATAAAGGGAGGTACTTCGCATCAACTAGAGTATGACTCTTATCAGCGAAAATAGTACTCCCGACTAAATTCAACAGATATGCCCTAGCAGCACAGTCAAACCTCTCTGCTGCACACTGCCTTCTGAACACCTCCTTCAACCAATCCAATCTATAGTGTGCACCTCTAGTCTTTCTGGTCTCCTCCCAGATCTCTTCCGTGGTCACTCCTAATAGATGGACGGCAAGATTACATGCTGTTACTCTATCTACATCGGGTGGACTGTAGAACTCACCCCTAATAGGCAATCCGAGAAGATTGGCAACATCATCCAAAGTAATCGTCATTTCACCAAATGGCATGTGAAATGACGATGTCTCAGAATGCCATCTTTCAACAAAGGCAGATATCAAGTTGTTGTCGATCATCTTCAAACTACCCCGTTGTAATGGGTTCAGACCAGACAAATTCACCCAATTCTCTATGGGTCGCGGAAGTACCGGCGGAGTAAATTGTTGCATTTTCTTCCCATGCGCAACAATTTTCAGCAATGGTCGCTCCTGTATACAAAAAAAAAATATGACATTAAAATTAAATTTAGACAACAAATAATAATTAATTGAAATAAGTAATAATTAATTTAATATACCTCGCCAAACCATAGTCTAGCTGAAACATGATAACGGTATCGTGTAAGGACATACAAATCATAAGGTCCTCCAGGATACCGTGTGAGCTCACCAGGTCCCTCAGCTCCATCATGTTCCTCCTCCATATGCTCTCCCTCATGAGCAGGTGCAGCCTCCTCCTGCTCATGTACATCCACCTGCTCGTGCACCATATGCTCATGTACCACATCTTCCTCATGCACTGTAGAAGGCTCCCCCTGATCATTATGTCCCTCATCATCATCTTCAATAATCATACGTCTTCTTCTCCTTGAAGCTGTCGGTCGAATCCTCTCTGGGGGATTCATCGGAGTCGATGTAGAAGTCTCAGTGTCCCGTGTAATTCGTATGATTTTGCCGTCTCTTCCTCGTGCACCCACTGAAAAATTAAAATATTAAAAGAATTAAATCACAATAAGTTATAAAATTATAATTAATTAAATTAAAAAAAAAAAATATACGTAACTTCCGGAAAACTTGATGCTCAAGTTCTCCGGTAACTACCGGAAATGTTGGCAATCAAGTTTTCCGGAACGCTTTCTGTACCGGATATGTCAAAAATAAGTTTTCCGGAACACTCTTCTGTACCGGAAAACTTCCTACAAGATTTCCAGTACCGGAAAACTTTAAAACAACGTTTCCGGAATACAAGCTCTGTACCGGAAAACTTGTTTCTCAACTTCTCCGGAAATTTTGAAAAAAAACTTACTCTGTGTTCCGGAAATGTGAAAGTGTGGAATGGTAATTTTTTGAGGTTTTATTATTTATACGAGGGCAAAATAGTCATTTCATTCTATTTTTGGGGGTATAGGTATAATAAGGAGGGTACAAGGGAAATTTTTCAAAACTGTTTAGGGTTGGACTTGGATCTACTTAGGCCAGGCCCAATATTAGATCGACGCGAACCCAATACATTGCATAGTAGAGCCTTCTCGATCATAGAGCAAAACGCTCAACCAAATGGAATCTAATATGATAGTCTACCCTAGATCAGCGGGATTTCCAATCACTACCATTGGATGGAAATCCTACAATGATTGTAGGCGAAACACCTCAATCTCCATCCCAAAAGCATCTGAAGGCGAAACACCTCACGAAAACCAAAAGAAGGAAATTCGGTCCAACACCGCAGTAGGAGCTGAAATGGAAATCGTCTCTGAAGAAGGATGAGAAGTTGATCACTACACTGAAGTCACTCATCTCACCGTCGACGCAGCTTTCGAGAGAGCTCCTTAGACGTATTCAGCTTTAACAATGAAGGGCGACACCAAAATGCCTTTTCCAACAAGATCAAGGACCGCCTAATTCCCAAGTAGTTAGAGAAGCCACCACTGATGGATTGATACGACACAGGGTCCCAGAAAACCAAGTCCAAGGAGTTAACATATTCCTCGAATTTTGTAGCGCAAGGAGAGTTATGTAGAAAGTTTACGGCTTACTTCGTTGCATCCTAGAAACAACTGAAGTTGGTCAAAATTTTGGGAACTATCCAACAAAAGAAAGAGAACCTTTGCGAGCCTACATCGAAAGGTTCACGAAGGAAGTATTCCACGTCGGAGATGTGAATGACCAAATCAAAACTTACCTCATAAGGTAAGAACTGAACCGAGGGAGTGACTTCGCAAAAAAGCATCACACTTAAGGTACCATAAAGTTTCAACAACCTACTGGAGAGCAAAAGACTACATACAATATGAAAAACATTGGAAAGTCAACGAAGCAATATTCAACTCTGATGGACATGAAAATAGACTATAAAGGAAAAGAAAGGAAGACTAGAAAAAGAGAGATTAAAAGAAGAAAAACGGGTCCCAGTCCCCAATACAAGAGTTACACTCCACTTACCGACACGGAAGAGTGCATCTTGAAAGAGTGCTTCAATGTTAAATTCAAATATGGAAACATCGAATTCATGTTGCCAATCAGGGAGATGCCTTGGGCAGACAAGAAAAAAATACTATAGATTTCACAAAGGACACAAATAGACCACTAAAGAATGCGTCCAACTCAAAGATGTTTTCGAATACTTGATACAAAAAGGGAAATTAATGAAATATACCAATGAATCCAAGGGATATGGTTGAGGACAGGTAGCTAGGACTAGATCACCAGTGTCGTCTAACAAATCTGATGTAGCTCTGAACGACAAAGGAAAGGGTAAAGTCGTTGACCAGGGAGACAAAGACAAATTGAGCCACCCATTACGACGCCCATCATGGGCAACACTTATAGCCAATGGAAAAACCTACCCGAAGTCATGGCTATTAGCAACAACAACAAAATTCCAACTACGACGATCCCATTCATAGTCCGAATGACAAAACAATCACATATGCAATGGCTACTATTTATTGGCGTAGACGTCATCTCCGAAGGATACCCTAATGTCGAGCATGACAATTATAATTCCGTCAAAGTAAAGCTCAAAGAGATGATTTCATCTTCTCATAGGAAAAAATCTGTTGAACCTAGGAAAAGATATATCCATCGATATCATTTTATGACGAGGACCTACTTAATGGGGTTGTGAACTATCATATTTTTCTCCTTATCTGGGTTCTAATGGAAAATGATGGCATACATAGGGTCTCTATGAACCAGGGAAGTTCATCCAATATAATCTACTCAAGTTTGTTCATAATAGTCAGTTTAACTGAAAGGAACTTGCTCCTACACTCCAAAGTAGATTTGCAAGGGTTCAACATATCTACCACTCGTCTTTAGGGATACATGGATCTAATGGTCACCTTTGAAAATGGTAGAGTTGCAAAACCATAAAAACCAAGTTTTTTGTCATAGACCGCTAATTCGTCTACGAATGCATTTTAGGAAGATCCATCGTCCACTTGAAACTAAGATATCACGTCACAAATGAAGAAGTGGGAACCATATAAGCTAATCTTGCAGCACCTAAACAAAGTTTTCAAGCATCACTGAGAAATGCTAAGATTGACGTGCATATAAGGTCTAAGATTGTGATACTATAAAGAAGTGTGTCGGTCATCGGTATACTAATATGGACATTGATGCCTAGATGAACAATGAGACGATGTCCGAAGGTGTTGATTCCGTCAAAACAAAGAGAAACACCATTGAAATCAAAACGAAGAAAGAAGATAGACTCACTAGTAAATTCCCTTGAAAACAGAGAAAGTTGAAGTATTCCACACCAAAGATAGCCTAAACGTTTGTAGATAGGTTTCCAGGTTGCTCAAGAGTTTATAGGGAAGTTCAAGGTTTTGAAATGCAAATAAATAATTATGAAATATTTTCCTTTATTTATAATTTTAATCTACACATTAGACATGAATCCCAACATGCACATCCGACGGCCTTAAAAAGTCTAGACCAAGAAATCCTATAAGTCCAATAAGCACCTAGGGTGATATGATTACTTAGGGTTGACATGTGTCATCAGGAAATGATTGAAAATATTACTTAGGGTTGACATGTGTCATCAAGAAATGATTAATTAGGGTTGACATGTGTCATTAGAAAATGATTGAAAGAAACCTTCTAACACAGTAATAAACGAAGCAACTTTTCCTAGTTCAGACTCCAAAATAGTAGCGAACAACTTTAGAACTGAAGACTTTCCGAAATCACAACCCAATCGAAGTTCCATCCCGAGATAACCACCATTTCGTCCAAAATTTAAAAATTCCAATTCTAGACAATCCTTGATTTCATCATATGACCTACTTGGGGGGACAATTGTTATGGGCCAGATTCGCATCCACTTAGGTCAAGCCCAATATCGAGTCGACCTGAACCCAATATGCTGCATAACAAAACCTTCTCAAATTTAGGGGAAAACACTCAACCAAATAGAATACAATGTGATGGTTTACCCTAGATCAGTTGGACTTCCAATCACTAGCATGGATGGAAACCCTACCATGATCATAGCCATTAGATGACAACCACATATCACATAGCAAAAGGACACTTGTCCAACGTCATGAGGGAAGCTTCAATGGTCATCTACTGGCTCTAATGATCATCACCAAAAGTTCCATAAATCCTATAAGAGATCCCTATATAAACCGGATACCCTAGGTCATAAAGGTACACACAAATTCTGATCTAAATTCTTCTCATATTCTGACAAATTTTTGATTGTCGAAGTATGTACAGGTACACCTTCTCCTTACACGAGAAGCTAACGGAGAATCATACTTCATCGCCTCTCCAAAATACGAATTATTCATGTCAAGTTCCGATATTCAGTGACTCTGATACTGAATAAAAATCATTTTTAATTTGTTTGGATACAACTTTTTATTACCATAAAAGACACTTGAATTTAAATTAATTAAATGTTATGTGACCTTAAAGAAAATAAGGAAATTCTAGAGTATTTTATATAAGTGTATTTTTGTCCCAAAATTTCCTCCATTCCTTTGTCACTCCCTTAAAGTTCATCACTTTGTTAGAAACTAGTGAAAATAGTTTCTCGTTAGATTTTTTTTTTGTTTTTTAGATTATGATTTAAAAAAAAATGGTAAGGCCTCTGTATATTAGGATAAGAACAAAGTTAAATGAGTATTACAATATTATTAAATAAATTTAAGACGTTTTTGGATATATACAATTGCGTGTCCTCAAGTCCCAGCCAACTTGGCATGTTTCGCACGCTTGACCCACACACATGAATACAAAGAATTTGGGGTCTTTCTTTTTCACTTGTCTTTGTATTGTTGTTTCATTTTCATCCAATTGCTTAGAGCATTATAAAATCTATGCTACATCAGTTTTTTCTGTTTTTAGAAAACCCGCTTCGAAAGTTCAGTGCTAGAAGATGGAAATGAAATTTTCATTCTAGCATTTTACATGCATCCAATACATCATAAATTTATTTTGTTTTTTATAAATAAAGTTCATGTAAATTGTATAAAACAACGGTACCTAAATATCTCTATTTTCTCTTAAGTAGCATAAATATATGTCTCTATTTCAACTAAAAGAATGTGAAAAATAGTTTTAAAAGTCTTAATTAACATTTTTTTAGTACTATTAAAATTAAATTATTAATAGTTGAGTGACGTGTTTATCTATTTAACAAAATTATTAATGTAGTTAATTTTAATAGATATTATACTAATGTTTATGTGGACAAGTTAAAGAAAATCATTGGTCAAAAAATTCATAGGACCGATACACTTTATGTTTCTATTGTACCGTAGAACTTATCACAGTTTAAATATAGATTATTTTGATTACTATTTTATAATTTTAATAATGTATTTATCAATTTATAAAATTCAAGAATTAATTTAAGTAACACTTGTAATTTAAATTATCAATTTATTTATTCTTTCGAAAGTTAAGTTATAGAAGATAGTGATGCAAAGACTTTTTCAACATTAGATCTTGAAAAAGCTCGTGATACCTATTTTAAGGGAACATCACGAAAACATCAGTTGCAAAATACTACTCATATAATAAAAAATAAACTTTCTACTAATAAAGGTTGTTAAAGATATACATTTATAGATTAGGACTTAGTTTATTACTAATAGGTTAGCCTATATAAAAGGTTTGATGTAATCATTTACTTAACTTTTTTAAATCTATAAGTGTATTGTAATTATATTGATCAAAAGTAAAATGTTACAAAATGAAAAAAGTTGAGTAAATGATTACATCAAACCATTTATTTTGTTGAGTGTCATTTTGACAAAACAAAATCAGTCTCAAAATAAATGTAATTTATAATTTTTAATGTAATTTTAATTATTTTTTATATTATCGTTCAATAATTATTACTTAATTAATTTTCAAAGTATTATTATATTTTATATTAATAATAGTAAAAATTTCACCAATAATTAAAATGGATAGTTTAGTAAAAAGACTTCTCTTTTTATTTTAATTATTGTATTTTTTAATATGTATATTAAAACTTTAAACGCATATTATAAGACAGATGAAAAATCTCTTAATCTATAACTTGTTTCTTTATCTATTAGGGATATGGTGCAACTTGTCAAATCTTTGGCTTGATATTTTTTAGGGATATGAACAAAGTTTTATTTGGTCAAGGCGACGTTAATACTCAAAATGTAGTTGCTATCAAATCTCTGGCTTTTTCACTTCCCCGGACTAATAAAACATATTCTTATATTTATCATGATCTCAAGGTATTGGTATTAAAAAAAATATCAGAAATATTTAAAAAAAAAATATACTCTTGATAATTTTAGGTTCAAATAAGTTGTTTATGTCTCCATGTTTATTTGCTCTATTTTTAATAAGATTATGGTGTTACAAATTATAAGTAATGACTAGCGTACTGAGTTGAGATTGAAATTATTACTGTGATTTGTGTGCATGTCAAGTCTAAGAGATGTCAGATCAAATCAATAATAAAATTTTGACTTTATAATCTAACTGAATACAAATTTCAAACGAGAGAGCTGTAAAATGGTCATTAATATCCGTCATATTAATAATAATTCTGCTTCAAATAAAAACTAAAACTGATGTACAAGTTAGGGGTGCACAAAATAATTGATTTATCATCAGTCTAGCACCAAGCAAAGTAAAAACCACAATTTTATAAAATAGAATTGGATGCAGCCCGAAATATTTCGGTAGATTCGTTACTATATAACCCATACACGTTATTGTCTATCTGAAATTTTACATATTGTGTATGTTTTGTTACCTATCTTACACTCGATACCTTTGAATTTACAGGTAAAAATACACTTCTTCAAGGATTTCCCAACCACACATTTCTTCAATTCCTCATCCACAACTTTCTTCAGGGAATGGGAGGTGTCGCCCAGTGCCCATGCTAAGGATATGTGAGGACGTGGATCCTGTACAGAGTACTTCAAGTTTTAAGTACTAATAAAAAACAAAGGCAAATTGTAAACAGTGATTCAAAATTACTCGAAACTCTAACGATTGAAGACACCTCTCGGAAGTATACATTAACAGCTCTTTCCGTTTTTACAGCTGAAACAGTTATCTGATTAATATATGTTCGATGAATTACGTTTGGAGAGGCGCATTTGTTTTTCTTTTATTTTTATCAAGCTAATTTCTAGTCATTGTCTTCAGCTGTAAAGACTAAAATGACCATTCTGAAGAGTGTCATCGTCGATATTTTTTAGAGTTTTGAGTGACTTTTAAGCACTAATCCACAATGCCAAAATAAATACGATAGTTGTGATGATAAAAGTAGTCATTTTGCTTATGAAAAAAATTAATACTTGTGAAACGTTTTTGGTCTACACTCTGCAGACTGCAGACTTTCTTTTCAAGAACGTTTGAGACTCTCGTATTATTACTCAATAAAACTGACCTCGTAAAATTCAGGAAGATTATGAAGCTTGTAAATTGCATTGACTGCTTCAATTTGCTTACATATCTGAAATAAATTGAATGGAAAAGAGAGAACTAACTCAACTAGTTGAAACAAGGAGATACTAGTTGGAATCGAGAGGAGAAATAAATGTGAAGTTTAGAACATATATGTTAACAAACATTTCATATAATATTAACACAAAAAATATAGAGGCATAAAAATCGGAAAAGGAAGGGCTATGAATCATACCTCTACAAGCCCTCCTTGAACAACTTCTACTGAGAGAAAGGTGCGTGTGCGATCATCATTAACAAAAATCTCCCATTTGTGAAAGTCGATCCAATAACTTCTTCAAAATGACAAGTTAAAGGCAACACTCAGGTAAATTGGTTGAAAACAAAATATTATGGTCCATTTTTCATAAGTGAACAATACAAGATTAAAAACTGACTGATGTTGAGTTTGAAGCTTCTGTCTTAGCATTGAAACTACTGAGTCAATCTGATGGACTCGTATTGGAACAGTTCTTCCCAAACTTATGTGAAACTCTCTTCCTAATGCAACTTGTTCAAGCTTCTCGTCATTTTTGCAGAGGATGTTAAGTGGGACATCTACATCAACAGCATAAAGACTTGGATCCCGATACGAGATTTTCTTCAAGAAAGGCGCTAGTTCTTTTTTCGACGGAGATGAAATATTAACTGAAACAAAACAATTGCAGTCTGAGCCCAAAGTTACTGCACCTTAAAGCGTGAATACTTTTGAACAAATTTTATAGCACTGTCATGTCTACTCAAGTAATATATAAAGAAACGTGGAAGTACTTGTATGACAAGTACTTGTATGACATCAAATGTTAAATATCTTGCAAGCAGTGGCAAAACTTGACCTAGATGTTTGAAGGAGCAAAACATTTCGAATCAATTAACTTCAAGAATATCCGATCAAACATTAACGAATTTGTTACATGTAAACCTTAAAAAGGTGTATCATTAAATTCTAAGAATATCATTTGTATTTCTAGATCCTGTACGTGATCAGACCATCCAACCGAGTTTTACAAGATTCAATGGAGTTAGCTCCAAATACAAGTGTTGACAGCACCAACTAGTAAGGAACTCAACTCCATTGTTCTTGATTTGAAGTACTTTGGCAAAGGTAATATAAAGTGTGATAGGGATGGAAATAATGAGACGAGTGTATATAAAAATGAACAGAAGAGAAAATTAGACGTTAAGAAGGAACTAAGGAAGTTAGCAATTTGAAGAAAATTTAACTCCTTGACTCTGCATTCATCAATATTTATTTTTCTCAGCTCTCTTTCTTCATTTTCCCTATTCCACTAGTCTGAATGTTTGTCCATACCCTACTGCACAAGTGAAAGATGCTTACAAATACAACTGCTGCCACGCTAGCAGGAATATGTCTTAGGACAGCCAGCATTGACACGCCGACACAGAAGCTATGCAATGTTGGTTGGTTCATCTAAGCTATTTTTGGGGCCTTGAGCGTGAAAATGGCACATTCAGAACATTGTGATGCTGCCAGTTAAGTTTTACAGCTACAAATAGCTTTTGAAAAGACAAAGATGTTTTTGGAGAGAAATGAGATCAAACCACAAATTTGGATGTCTTGTTAGTCAAGACTTGAATTTACACCAATCTCACTTTGATCGCAACTTCAATTCTTGTTTCTCTTTCTTCCTCCAAGAGTAGTTAAACTCTTCATTAGGGATGAATCTCAATCTAAACTTTTTTCAATTTGTTCTTTACTCAAGTTTCTCTTTCTTCCACGACTTGATCAACAATGGGTCATCAACCCATCATTTATGCAATTGGGAGTCTCATTCGGACCTTAGAATGAATCGCCGTCTGTTAATGACCTAGAGATAGACATTAGGCTAGCATATACGTGATTAATATGAAGTCTTGCGCAACGCTTGTTCCAATGGATCAACAAATGGATTGAGCTTAGATTCATTTATTCAACTTGGAATTTGATTTATGAAGTTGATAACCATATCTGTTAAATGATCGAGAGATTGACATTAGCAGATATGTGAATCTTACTAATTCTTGAACATTAATTCTTGTTCCAATTCAGGCAGGGTTTATATTTATTGGATTGAGAGAGAGGGGTGTTGCATCAAGATATTGTCCATTCGACTAAGCAAGAGAATATTGGAGTGAGATAGATTTGAATAGATCTGGACTGCACAAGGAAATAATTGAAAGAAATAAAACCCCAACCACCTTTGAAAATCGACTTCAATTATCAATTCAGAACTTGGAAAAAACCTGATCATTGCTTTAATTTCTTTAAATTTGGAGCTTGGGCCTAATTTAATCCCAAAAGCTAGCTCCCGGTGTGAGGGTTGCACCCCACTTATAACCATTATTCAGCTTTCCCACTTACCCTAGCTCCCATGTGAACCTCAAAGTCCTTCTCATCTAGGACTTGTTCATTGAGGGACCTGAATCTGGTGCGGCCTCTTAAATGTGCCACAACAGCCTTTGCTATCGAGCACTCACTATTCGAATCCACAAAAATTGCCATGTCACATAACTCCTAGAAAATATAGATAACAGCAGTGTGCTGTTGACCAACGGCTTCCCAATTGTCAATGACCAAGTCTTATCAAAGACAACAAATTTTACCTTTTGTACCTTTGCCATTGCATCTCCAACCTTAATGAGCACACCTTGAGAAGTCCCAACACCTGAAGCAACCATGATTGTTGTTGGTGTGTCAAAGCACATGGGCAAGCAACAACTAGCACCGAAATAGCAAACTGCAAAGTAAATTCAAATGCGTCCATAGCTTGCAGTATACGATATTTAGGATACACACCAGCTTCTCCAAGTATAAACCATCCTGACCAGCTCATGAATGCTGCAATAACCCTAGTGGAAAAAATACCTTGAAGTATGTTCAGTAAGATGAGCAACTAATGTGTGTTGCACAATTTGAGAAATTGCAGCCATTGATCCAACACGAGTGGCCTTAACGGTTGGTGCTGCAAATGAATTGGCCGAGGACGGCAGGGGCTGTGAACAACATACCAGAGGACAGCGTAGGACCTGGGGACGATGGTTCGTCGTGCAACAAAAGCCAAGAAGTAGAGAGCAAAACCTTTGCAGCAGTAGAAGAAAAGAGAAAGGGTTCATGATTGGGGATTTAGGGTATTTTTTGGTAGGAAAAACCCAAATAGCCCTGTAATGAATCTAATTTTAAGGGTTATTTGGGCTTTCACTTCATCTTATTTTGTTGCGCTTGCTAGCACCACGACAAATGACATCAGTTCCACAATATCCCTCTGCAAATGCAACCGCAACGGCCACTACTCCCTTCTGTGACACAGTGTTGCATGTATGGGTGGACACCCTCCGCGTCCGAGCCGCTCTGCTGAGATAGCGGTGCTATTGGCCGCTTTTAACAACATAGATCATAGCCTATAAGTGATCTGTTATTGGCCACCGGTATCCATTCATGCTCTAGATGTTCATTCCTAGGCATGAGGGATGTTGTTATTGGGCCATCCCCGCATTTGTCCATTCCCATCCTGAGCATGAATGGCTGTCTTAACATCCCACATGGACTAGAAATATTGGCAAAGTAGTCCTTATAAGGCTTGGACATTTTCGACCTCTTGAGCACATTTTGTTTGCTGTTTTCCTAAGTCCAAGTGACAAAATCAAATGTCATTGACTTTGAGAAGTGGTGCTTGAAAAAAAAACTTGGGAACAATACCCTAACTTCCATAGTATAACTAGGAATTTGATGTACTTTCCATCTCTAACAACCTAAGTCTAAACGAAGCCTAACAAACTAACTCTAACTTCCTCAATCCTGCCAATGTTTTGGGTGAATGTTTTTCAAACATAATTTTGAGTGAACTTAACTACGTAAATTGATTTGGTTAAAATTTAGTTTGAATTTAAGTAATTTGTGTTTGGATGCTTTTACTCTAAAAGAAATTTTGATGTAAACCTTAGTGACTTTTCAACCTAACACAACTTTTAATGAATTCTAGTAACACCAAGGTCCAAAGGCATAAGTAATTAATTCTACTTGAGAATATCCAAACAAGTCAAAAAATGATTAAAATCAAGTTTGTGATTCAAACCCACATCTGCATGTAACAAATGTTGATCTAAACGTACAATGACAGTCCTAACAGAAACCTACTATGTGAAAGAACAATCGCAGGCCAACTTGAGATCACCTGAGCCTGCTTATAAATGATAATTAAACATTCATGTCATCAAGAAAGAATCAAGGGGTGATAAAAAGGAGAAACGAGAAAATCAAGTAGAGTATAAAGTAAGACCCATATATTTAAGACAAATGTGATGGTTAGTTTCCTTTGTCATCTACATGGCGATATACAGGTATTCCAATTGCCCGGGTAAAGCTAAAATGCATGGCATTATCATATGCAATGCACAAACAAATAATGCATCATAAAATCTCTAAAATACTATAACCACTGTACGACAAACAGAAAAGTGTGTTAAAAAACTAAGACAATGTTCTTTGCATATCATAATTAAGTTTAACTTACTTGGTATGTATACATGTAAGGCATAATTACCATCAACATGAGGGAAGCTCCTAACTTTAGTTGTCTGACCTATCTGCATATCTGGAGGCCCTTCACCATCAAATCAACGAATATTCATCATCAAGAGGCACTTATCGTATGCAAATACCACATATAAATAAGAACTGATTATTAATTTGATTGCCAATGTAAAGAACTTAAAATATAAGAAATATGAGTTAATAATTCTAAAAACCATTAGGTTAGCGCAATATGAGAATATTATTGTTTTCTAATTCAAAAGCCTAAACCTATCCAGAAGGAATGTATTTTAATTCTCTTTTGTCCTTCTTGTAACGAGTACGAAAATTAGATTAAAACCATACCAAGAAAATTTGGAGGATGAAGGAGTGCAATAGGAGGTGGTGGCAAGGGAGCAAGTTCTTCTGAGTAAGCTAAGGTTGGAACTGAAGGGGAAGATTCAGAATCTGAATCAGAAGATCCATCCCCATAACATGCTTTTAGTGCCTCCATTTTTTAGTTTACAACACATAAAATAGCTGGACCTGAAACTGATACAATTAGAAATAAATAACATTCACAATATCTCATAAAACAAATAAAATATGAAAGAAAGACTAAATTCTCAACAGTAATCTGTATGTGTGTGCGCACGTGAGAATGTGAAATTGTAAAGCTCAATTTTCAGAACCCAAAACAAGACTTCTCTCCTATTTCGTTTTGTTCCTTTGTGTATCTATCTAATCATCGTAATTTGCAATGAATATTCCAGTTGGATGAAAAAAGAAATTGCAAACCAAATTAATCTGAAATCTCCATAATTTGCGTCGTAATTTCTTCACTTTCATCCCTTTCTACTGTAAACACCTATGGAAGTGGAACCATTATGTGCGGAACCCTAATTTTAATATATTAAAACATTTTGTAACATTCACCACACCAAATACTGATTTTACACTTTTTGTTTGAATGACTCAAGGCAACACCACTTTAGGAAACAACACAAAGTTTGAAGATTATGGACTCCATTACTTCATGTATTATGAAACGATGATAACTCTTACAGTAAAGCTTTTTGCCTAAACACCATACAAGATGAGAATGCAATAAGCAAATCTAGAAAGAAAAAAATAGTTCAAAAGGATTTGCATCCATTAGATCACCTTTGATAAGCCAAAACTATAAGAAAGGAAGACAAGTTTATAACAGTCTATGTTCTACAGAGTGTGTCGCACAATAGTGTCTTTATTCATGTAGTATTCGTTGGGAAGTATCGACTTAGACAAAAGTGAATTATACAGTGAAGTTTTTGGCGTCAATAGTGTTAGAGGCAAACCAAAATAGTTGGAGAACCCAAATCTTTGAGCGCTCAAGAGCGGTGGACCG
>NC_021162.2:43544475-43564693 GCF_000331145.2 Cicer arietinum | reverse complement strand
AGAGCGGTTTCACGAAGACTATTCGCTGTTTCGCGAACATCTGATCCGTTTAGCGTTGTTTCAACCAATTTTTACTGGAGAATTGTACTGTGCACCCCCCTTTTACCTCCCACCCCCAACTATAAGGAAAAGACCATACTGCCCCTTATTTCATCTATAAAACCCTTAAAAAAATACACTTTTCATTTTTCACCCATTTCTTTGAAACTCTGAAAAATTCATTCTCCCACCCTACCAAAAATTCGAACCTTTCAAACATCCGAAGTGAAAAAGTAAGGCAACTTTGGAAACTTTCGTTGAATATGAAAGTTTCGAAACATGTTTTTTTCAGAAATTTTCAAACTTTCGAAACTTTCTTTAAACTTGAACGTTTCGAAAGTTTCGTTGAACCTGAAAGTTTCGACCAATACGAAACTTTTGAAACGTAAAAGCTTCGAATATTCTGAAAGTTACGAAAAAACATGTTTCGAAACTTTGAGATGCATGCAAAGTTTCGAAACATTTCGAAAGTTTCGTTTCCAGTGAAAGTTTCAAAATGGTTTTTTTGGATTTTTTTAAATATTTTTCTATTTGTTTTTAATATTGATATATTGATATATTGCAGTGCCTAGAATGAGAAGTGCGTTTGGTCAAATTATTCGCAACTTGATAGGTGACAGAGGTGATGGTGTAGAGAGAATTCCACCAACAACATCAAACAAACGACGCAACGAAGCCAATCGTCCAATTAGGCAGCGTCGTTGAAGACAAGAGGAGGTCCAGAATGATGATGTTGAGTCCACTGAGCATGCACATATGGAGGAGGATGTCCCTCAGCCTCCACAGATGGAGCAGGCCGTTGATGATATTCATGATACTTCTGCACATGTTGATGATGCTGATGAGTCGGATGATGCTGCTGATATTGATGATCATGATCAGCAGACCGGATTTCCCGGAGGACCGACGATGACATGTGTGTTGACATAGTACGAGCATCACGTGGCTCAGAGGTTATGGGAAGGAGAGGTATATGTTAATTTATTTTTATATTTAATTATTTGTTTATTTATGTTTAAGTTTATTAAATTAATTGTATGTTTATATAAATGTTTAATTATATTTATGTTTAAGTTTATTTAATTAATTATATATTAATATAAATGTTAAATTATATTTATTTTTATGTTTAATTAATTAATTGTATATTTATATATATGTTTAATTATATTTATGTTTAAGTTTATTTAATTAATTGTATATTCATATATTAATATAAATGTTTAATTATATTATTTTTAAGTTTAATTAATTAATTGTATATTTGTATATATGTTTAATTATTTGTTTATTTATGTTTAAGTTTATTAAATTAATTGTATATTTATATATATGTTTAATTATATTTATGTTTAAGTTTATTTAATTTCTCAATTGTTCTGTAATTACTCGCAGGATCGTGGATCATTAAAAGTAATTACTCACGGATTGAAACTGAAGAAGTTTGCCGAAGTTCCTATGCCAGCTCCTGTAGAGCATTGGATTCAGGAATCTGAGCTGATGCATCTATCTTCAGGCTACCTCACTATGGCTGATGCTGGTCTGATATCCGCATTTGTTGAAAGATGGCACAGAGAGACCAACTCATTTCATCTTCCATTTGGAGAGATGACTATCACCTTAAATGACGTCGCGACTCTCCTTCACATCTCACCACATGGTAAATTTTTTGATGCACCTTTGAATATGAATACTAATAATGTTGCAAGAGTTGCACATGAGTACTTAGGTGCAACATGGGAGGAAGCATGTGCTGAGATTAGTTATAACAAATGTGCCCAATATAGATTGCAATGGTTGTGTGATTTATATAGTTGTCTCATTCAAACTAACCAGTTTGAGTGTGCGGCTAAAACGTATCTGTTGCATTTAGTTGGCTGCACTATTTTCGCCGATAAAACACATACGTGTGTTGAAGCGAAATACATTACTCTTTTTATTGATTTACATCGTTGTCGAGACTACTCGTGGGCTTCTGCGGCATTGGTTTTCCTTTATGACAACTTGGGAGATGAAGCTGTCCACGACACTCGACAGGTGGGAGGTTACATGACCCTACTACAGGTATATCATTTATATTAAGTTGTGTCATTTATTTATTTAATTATTAATTTAATTATTACGTTGTGTTATTTTATTATGTTAATTATGTTGCAATGTTGGATTTACGAGCACTTCCCTAGGATCTGTAAGCGGGGTGATAGAGGAGTGGTTCCTGCGCATCTTCCAAGAACATGTAGGTGAACTGCAAAACATGTTGTTGAAGGTGGATTGATGGCATATCGTCGAAGACTTGATGCGTTGTTGCTCGAGGATGTAGTATGTAACACCCCGATTTTCAAAGCGAGGGTGTATTTTTTTTTTCAAAAGAAATTAAAATAAAACAGAGAATTAAATAAGGTAATACCTTTGGATAAATAATTGAGTCATTATAATTTACAAGCAGCGGAAAAGTTTCTCAAAATATGAATCCAAAATATTTACACATCAAAAAGTGGTACATGTAACCCATCGAAAATAACATGTCAAGCTGACAATATTAGTATTGGTACAATCTTCCATTTTAAAATAAATACAATTCAAAAGAAAGACGTTTGTTCCCTCTATGTCAACCTAATCTGATCATTCTCCAAAACAAACTAAACGCCCTAAGTGATCTCCACGCGCCCCGTAAGATCCTCCTAACATAGCTCCAGTCAAACATTCCCCTCTACATTCCCATCCACAGGGTACGAATCGGTAGGATTGTCCTGATCATCTAAGGGCAAAGCCCAGATTTCCACAATAGTTGTAAAGGGTCACCAACCGAAATTAACAGTTAACACATAACATTTAAGTTTTTAAATGCACAAAATAACCTTTCAACTAAGCATTCACCTTAAAAGGATTTTCCATATGCTAAAAGTTCATATAATGCTTGCCAATTAAAAATGAAATCAAAATAAGGTTCTCAATCCATCAAGTAATACATAACTCACGGGCCCGTACTGTTTTTCGAGGTGCCACCTATCACGGGTCTGCACAATTTACAAAAAAGCGAAAACCATAAACGTACTGCCTATCACGGGCCCGTACTGTTTTTCGAGGTGCCACCTATCACGGGTCTGCACAATTTACAAAAAAGCGAAAACCATAAACGTACTGCCTATCACGGGCCCGTACTGTTTTTCGAGGTGCCACCTATCACGGGTCTGCACAATTTACAAAAAAGCGAAAACCATAAACGTACTGCCTATCACGGGCCCGTACTGTTTTTCGAGGTGCCACCTATCACGGGTCTGCACAATTTACAAAAAAGCGAAAACCATAAACGTACTGCCTATCACGGGCCCGTACTGTTTTTCGAGGTGCCACCTATCACGGGTCTGCACAATTTACAAAAAAGCGAAAACCATAAACGTACTGCCTATCACGGGCCCGTACTGTTTTTCGAGGTGCCACCTATCACGGGTCTGCACAATTTACAAAAAAGCGAAAACCATAAACGTACTGCCTATCACGGGCCCGTACTGTTTTTCGAGGTGCCACCTATCACGGGTCTGCACAATTTACAAAAAAGCGAAAACCATAAACGTACTGCCTATCACGGGCCCGTACTGTTTTTCGAGGTGCCACCTATCACGGGTCTGCACAATTTACAAAAAAGCGAAAACCATAAACGTACTGCCTATCACGGGCCCGTATCGTTTATCGAGGTGCCACCTATCACGGGTCTGCACGGTTTTCAAAAACGTAAATCATAAATGTACCGCCTATCACAGGCCAAAGTACTATTTATCAAGGTGCCACCTATCACGGGTCTGCACGGTTTTCAAAAACGTAAATCATAAATGTACCGCCTATCACATGCCAAAGTACTATTTATCAAGGTGCCACCTATCACGGGTCTGCACGATTTACAAAAAGAATGAAAATGCATGAGCATATACTGACTCCATCCACAACAATCGTTAAGCAAATGCAGATATTAAAAGATTCCCCATTTTTAATACTCATTTAACTTAAACGATTTTCACAACAAACATTAAGCAAACAGAAATATTAAGAGATTCCCCATTCTTAATACTCTTTTAACTTAAACGATTTTCCAAAACAAACATTAAGTAAACAAGACATTAAGAGATTTCTCATTCTTAATACTCATTTAACTTAAACGATTTTCACGACAACATTAAGTAAACGTAGACATTAAGAGATTCCCCATTCTTAATACTCGTTTAACTCTAATGGTTTTCAAATTCCACACAAAACAAACTCAAACACATTATCAAATTCAGTCCACGATCCACACCAAAACACATCAATTCATTTCTCCACAAAATCCAACTATACACATATCAAATTTCATTAGTATTAATTTATAACACGTCAAATACGACGAACACAAATCAACACAATCCACCACTAAAACACAACAAGTTTCATTTACTCAAAATCATACATAAATGAGTTTAAATTCATTTTCCCCGAAACATTCATCAATATAACCAAAACCTAACTCTAAGAGAAGCTTAGATCTAGATGAAACGGGGAGGTTTGTGTTTGACGGTTTTGAAATCCCTAACACCGTTTTTCTTCGTTTTCAAAACAACGAGGAAGTATGAAGCTGAGAAATCCTTGCTTTCTTACCCACTAATCATTGGGTTTCTATTCTTGAAGTCAAAGAAAGAAAAAGGAAGCAAAACCAAGAAGAAGAAAAATGGTTAGTCGCGAGGCAGGGGAGGAAGAAGATAGATATATATTACTTACAATATATACATATATATTAATATATTATAATTAAAACAAAACCAACAATTATCTAACAACTCTTACCCCCATCATTTCATTCCCCTCTTAGTCTAATTTAATAAAAATATCTACTCTCGTAGCAACTCAATTGTCTGGTACAATTTTCAGCAACTCGAGATATTTTTAACAAAATTGCCCGGTATTAAATCCTTCGTAATGGAAGTAAATTATTTTCCGACAAATAATTTTAATCCAATTTCCAAAAATATATTTTTGGCATTTAACTCACTCAATACCAAAAACTGGGATAACAGCCTATGAAATTCCACACAAAATACCCTAAAATTGCATAATTTAGGATTTAAAAACTATGGGTCTTACAATTTACACCATATGATGATGATCGAGCTAATCATCCGTTTGTATCGATTTCAATGTTTTCTGGATATCTTCGATGTGGTGGAGTCTCAGTCCCATATTTTCCAGAGCGATGTCTTCGACAGTTTGGTCGTATTCAATGCATTTCGCATGACGTTCCTTCGATGCCGAACAGTATAGATTGGGTCTGGCAGAGTATTACGAGATGATCTGTAGAGACCTTTCGGAGACTATATCCTGTTGTGACTTTTCCTGGAGAGGTCACTGCAGACTACTATGCATGGTACATTAGTGTTTCACATCCTCTGATTCTCCCTCCATCCACTGTTGCACCTTCGAGTCCACATACTACTGTTACTGCACATGCTGGTCCATCATCTTCTGCACATGCTGGTCCATCATCTTCTGCACATGCTGGTAGAGATCGTAGAGCAGTTGAGCTTGCACATAGGGCCTTAGATATGGTAACACCATTTAGTGAGATTCATGACTTATTAAGTGAATTATGTCGCTTGTATGACGATTAGTTATTGTGTTATTGTGTTATGTATGCTCGAATATTTAATCGATAATTTTATATTGAGATATTTTGAGATTATCGAATGTGTTTTGAATGTGTTTTTATATTTTGAAACGTAAATGACAACGTAAATGATAACACGTAATAATAACGTAAATGATAACACGTAATGAAATAAATGACAACGTAAATGATAACGTAAATGACAACGTAAATGTCTTCATTTAATGAAATACAAGATATATTCTAATCTTCATTTAATGAAATACAAGATGATTTGCTAAATGATGGATCAATGTGTTCCCAATGCTTCATACGTGCTGCACAAGCTATTTCCCATATCTTTACACATTCACTACAATAGTCTTTCTATTTTTGTGAGGTAGGTGGCAAAGGACAATTAGACTTCAATTTAATCTGAACAATAAAATATTAAACATTAATAAACTTAATTTAATATCATAAACAATAATAAATTTAATTTAATAAACAATGCTAATATCATAAACAATGCTAATTAATTTAATTTAATAAACACTAATAAATTTTACATGTATCCAATGATTTTCATTGACGAATCCAATTGCTAGTAAACATTTTTTTTGACGGTGGTGCTTTGTTTAGCGAAAAGAATGTCATATTAACCACGAATCTTTCACATAATCAACAAAAAGAATAATATCGGCACACACTAGCTCAAAATGTTGCAGGTGATGATCATACTCCTCTACACTACTTGAATATACAATTTTTTTCCATAAATCCATTACTTCTTCTTGTCTATCCTTTTTGACATATTGTTTGCATCTTGCCCCAACATTTTTTTCAATATGAAAACGACATAGCAAATGTATTGAAGTAGGAAACACAACACTAATCGCATTCATCATGGCAAGATCTCTATCAGTCACAATAACTTTAGAAATTAAAATCTCATATTTGAACAACTTTCGTACCTTTTCAAATGCCCAGATGAAGTTATCTTGTCGCTCTTGTTCCAAATAAGCAAATTCAACCGAAAATGTCAAACTAGTAGATGTGACACCGACAATTTCAAGTAGTGGTAACCGATATCTATTTGTTTTGTATGTGCTATCACATATCAAAACAAAATGAAACGTGTTTAACAATTTTATACAATCAGTATGCGTCCAAAATATATCTCTCAAAACATCATAATTCTCCCGTCTTCTTGTCCAATACACATAATTTTCTTGTTGTATTAACTTCAACAGATACTGCATTTCTGTGTACGAACCTCTCAATGATGATCGATAAGTACTCCTTGCTTTATATATTTGACTTTGAATTGTCAGATTAGCTTTATTTCTCTCTTTCAAAGCATTTAGATTGAATCTGGGGGCAAGCTTATACTTTGTCACGTCATTGATAAATTTCCTCTCTTCTTCATTTAAACGCCTCAAATAAGAATGACCAGTTACAATATCAAGTAGATCATGATTGTGTGTTCCACAATGAACACTAATTTTCCATCCTTCACCGACACTTAACGATATACATCTGAGAGTAAACGGACAATTTTTCTTATGAGAACAAGTTACTGTTGATTTTGATTTTGATTTATATCTTCCACCTCTTTCGCATCCCAAAATCAATTTGTCTTTTCTTCCCCTCTTTCCGATTGCTTTATCTGAACAAATGGTAACAATTAAAATTCCATTTTCTCTTCCAATGGTTTTTGTCCATTCAAACACAACTTCTCGTGAAGGAAATACCTACAAAATATGTTTCAAATAAAACATCAAATATATTGTTATAATAAAAAAATTATCTGTGATGGATTATCAGTAATATTAATACCTGATCGGTGATGAATTTGTCTATAGAATCTATTCTATTTCTTGAGGCATGAACCTGAACTCTACTCATACCTAATTTCAAAAATAGTAATAAATATAAATAATAATATATATAAATAATAATATATATAAATAATAATAAATTAAAAAAAATTGAAATTTTCGAAACTTTCGAAATTCTCGAAACTTTCGAACCTGTGTAACTTCGAAAGTTTCATATTAATGAAAACCTTCGAAAGTTCTGGAAACTTACGTTTCGGAACTTTTATCTTCAACAAAAGTTCTGAAAGTTTGTGTTTCGGAAGTTTCGAATTTAACGAAACCTTCGAATGTTTCATCAAACTAAAGCCTCGAAAGTTTCAACTTCAACCAAAGTTTCGAATGTTTTGGTTTTTTGGAAAAATTGCATTTCGAATCTTTGGTTTTTTGACAAAAGTTTCGAAAATATTGTTGAAATCTCACCTCTGATTGTTTCAAAAGTTTGAAACTTTCGAATAGTAAATTTTTTTAGATAACTTTCAAAAGTGGGGGTGAGAAAAGAGTGTGGTAAATTTGTTGATGAATTTTATATAAGATAAAAAATGGTAGATTGGTCAATAAAAAAATATGGGGGGTGGGAGGTAAAACTGTGGGGGTACATGGTACATTCCTCTTTTTACTGTTGTGTTAATGGGTCGTAACTAATTTTTTGGAAAATGGGGCTTCTCATTCACAAAACCCAACAAATTATGACTTATGTATGTCGATTGTTTCCTCATTTTGCTATTCAATAGTTTTTTTTTTAATAATTAATTAATAATAATAATTACTCTTTTTTCTATTCAGATTGTTTTGTTTACTCTATTCAATAGTTTTTTTTAATAATTAATTAATAATAATAATTGTTCTTTTTTATATTCATATCGTTTTGCTTATTCTATTGAATAGTTTGTTTTTTTTAGTTTTAAATAATTATTTAATAATAATATATGAAAATCTGATTTTGAAGGAAACAATTTGGGACTTTATTTTTCTCAATGATTAATTGTTTTTCATCTTTGGAATTATCTCCTTCTATAAATTCTTCTCATTGCTACAACTCTTTTTAATCTTATATCTGAAACTCTCCTCAATCATTTTCGCTACAATCTGCAATTTCTCTTGCTGCCTCACGATTTAAATCATGTCTACATTTGTTCCTATTGCCTGTAGTTTTGGTTATGCACCTCCCAAAGTGTAGAAAAATGCATTAGAAAACAGAACTAACATAGCATGGAAACATGGTGTATATGTTGATAGAGGAACCAAAAAAAATAAAGTGCAATTATTGTGGAAAAACATTTATTGGAGGAGTGTACAGACTGAAACACCATTTGACTAGTACACAGCTCAACGCTATTGCGTGAGATGCTGTACCTGATGATGTGAAGAAACTCATGTTTGAAGTTGTAAAATCCTTGAAAAACAAATCATTGAAGAAATCAGAAGAGAATGATACAAATAATGAAAAGTAAAAGGAAAAAGGTCATTAGAGGAGGATGAGAATGATATCCCTGCAAAACTTTTCAAGAGAAACTTAGTAAGTACTCAAGCCACCATTAACAACATTTTTAAGAAGAATTTGAAAGAAGAAGCGTGTCTAAAAATAGCTTCGTTCTTCTACAATAATGTCATAGCCATTAATGTGGCAAAGAGTGATGAATTTAAAAGGATGTTGGAGATGGTTTCAAGGCATGGCCTTGGTTTTAAGCCACCTTCATATCATCAAATCATAACAAAGTACTTGAAGCAAAAGGTGGAAGAGACAACGAAGATCATTGAAGAACACAAACTTACTTGGAAGAAGACAGGTTGTACTATTATGAGTGATAGATGGATGGACAAAAGACGGAGGACAATTTTGAATTTCTTACTTAACAACCCTAAAGGTACTGTTTTTTTAAAGTCAATAGATGTTTCTCATATAATAAAAACTACCAATAAAATATATCAGATGATTGATCAAATAGTAGAAGAAGTCGGGGAAGAAAACATCGTGCAAATTATGACCAACAATGCAGCAAATTACAAAGTTGTTGGTGCAATGTTAATGTTAAAAAAGAAGAGGCTCTATTGGACACCGTGTGCAGCACATTGTATTGATCTCATGTTAGGGGATTTTGAGAAAAAGGTAACAATTGATCATGAAACAATTTCAAAGGGTAAGAAAATTACCTAATATATATTTAAAGGCTTCTCTAATTTCTTTATTACAACATTTCACCAAAGGAAAAGATTTGGTGAGATCAACCGCTACTCAATTTGCAACATGTTATCTAACTTTGAGTTGTCTCATGGAGAACAAAGAAGCATTGATAAGAATGTTCGCATCTAATGAATGGACATCAAGCAAGTTTGCAAAAACTAGTGAACGACAATATGTTGAAGAAGTGATTATGGATAAAGAGTTTTCGAAAAAAAATTGCAATTTGCTTAAAATGTGCTTATCTTCTAATCAAAGTGCTTCTTTTAGTGGATTCAAATGATAAACCAACAATCAGATTTATTTATGAGGCAATGGACCAAGCTAAGGAGAGAATCCAAGCTGTCTTCAATGGTGTTCAAAGAAGGTACTACTATTTCTACAAATCATGTTTCTGCAAATTATGCATTATGCTTTCAAATTTTGCATAATGTTTTTGTTTTCCAATGGACAATGTTTCTGTAAATTCAACATTTTATTTCAAGCCTCTATGTTGATGAGAGGTGGGATAAACAACTCCATCGGCCTTTGCATGCGACAGACTACTACCTTAACCCTCAACTACATTACAATCATGGATTTAAAGTTGATTATGAAGTCAAATGTGGGTTATATGACTGCTAACAAAAGATGGTGGGAGATGTTGAAGAAATTTGCAAAATTGATGCTCATTGGAAGATTTCAAGACACAAGCAAAATTTTATGGTAGCCCGATAGCAAAGGCTGCACTTAAAACAAAAACTTCATCACAATGGTGGAAATCATGCGGGGATGAGCATCCAGAACTTCAATCTTTTCCAATTCGTGCATTAAGCTTAACTTGCAATTCACCTGGATGTGAACGAAATTATAGTGCTTTTGAGATGGTAACAATTATTTTAAAATTTCACTTTAAAAATTATCTAAAAATTTCACATTTTATTACTAATGGAGTTTGTATCTATTAGGTCCACACAAAGAGGAGAAACCGTTTCAAACAAAAAACAATGGGTGATGTTGTGTTTGTGATGGCAAATTCAAAATTAGCTAAGAATAAGCAAACTAAAAATGTGGTAGAACATAACCTTGATGATCTTGAATCTGATGATGAATGGATTGTAGATAATAGTGAAGATTCAACTGAGAATGACATTTTAGATTTCACAATAGAAAATGAGGATTTAGAATTTGACAATCAAAATAAAGGAGGGAATGGAGTTGAAGATGTTGTCCCTCAAGATGATTTGGAGATTCACAACCTGGATAATAGATGAGCTAAAGATTGTATGGAAGATGTTGGTTTTGATCACAACGCTTTGGATGAATTGTTAAATTAAAGTTTTAGATGTTGTTAGATGATGGTGATAGGTTTTTGTTTTTTTTTTTCAGACAAGGGTAATATAGCCTTTTGTGTTGCAGCTGGTGACTTTTCATTGAACGATGGTGACTTTTATGGTATACTTTTGTCTACTTTGTAGGATTTTAAGATTCGTTTTACGTTCCCACGATCTACGCTTTTTCTATATCCCAAATATCTTAGGTAAGATCCAGTGTTTGACAACATTGCTTGTATACGTCAACATAAATTGTATGTTGACCAGACCCATTTTCCAACTGTTAGGTTTCATTTGAATCATGAGATTGACAGATTATATGATTTGGGTTTCATTGACTCCGAGAGTAACTCTTGTCACACTTCATAACTTATTGTAGACATTAAATTTCATCAATTCAACGGTTAAATATTTTAATATTATCTCAACAATCGTGCATAGAAAAAATTATAGAAATTTAATATTTGTAGCTATAAGATCTTATGGTCAATATTTTACTTGTATTTTTTAAAATATATTATATGTTGAATTGAATTTACTTGATAAAGTGCCATATATTTTTAATATTTTATGGAACTTTATATATTTGATGTACTCAATAAGTATTATTAATTCAACAGTTGGGTCAATGAAATTTAATGTCTACAATGAGTTATGAAGTGAAGTAAGTGTGACAAGAGTTACTCCTAAAATAAAAGATCTCTACATGTAGTATAGACATAGCAATAAACATACATAAAATTTTATATGGGTGAGAACTTGTCCAAATACCGATAACAAAGTTCATAGCAAATACTCTCTCAAATGTAAATACAACAATTAACTAGTTTAACTTAATAATTATACACCCCAATTGTATAACTCAATAACAACTTAAATAACTTTTTATTTCTTCTCATATATCCTAAAATAATAAAATCATGCATAAAGTAATCACCTTAATATAGAAAAATATTTGATATTTGTCATAATTAAAGGCACCATACTTGAACAATATCAAAAGTAACTTGTCAGTTTTATCAAAATATGCATCTAATTAGAAGAAATGAAAGCATTTGAAGATGTAGAAATTGCACATACAGTAGAAAAGGCAGGTAATACAGGTAGGTTGTGTGATGGAAAAAAGTTGTGATATGTTACAAGCTATATTTCTTTCCACCCAAAAAGCAATTTAATCACCTATCAACTTTGATACGATTTCTTACAAAACTATACTAAACTCTTATAGTTTGAGTTTTCCAATAATGATGAGATTGTTTTGATAGAATCTGAGATGTCTCAGCTCTTATTTGAGATTTGATTTTTTACAAAGAATTCAGTACAATAATAACAAAGTATGATATATATAATCAGAATTGAATATTTCTTGCAAAAATGAGAATTTCAAGTATGTGAATGTGAATGATTTATGAGACTTGATAACACTTGAACTTCTGCATTTTTCCTGGGCACTGGCCTTTCTTTTATAGACGATTTGGAGCATTTAATAATGGTCAAAAAAAGCTGTTGGTAGTGCTTTGTCAGTTTTGACCAAAACCAATATATATGATTAAAAATATTCCAGCATTTGAACATTTTTTAAACCTGTTTGACTGGACTGGTTTATTCGTTCTTGATTAGATTGTCTTTGTGTTTAATGATCCTTTATGCTTCATATGTATTTATTGATGTTATATCTTTGATCTGGAGACTTGATACTGTCCAAAACAGTTTGGAAAATGATAATGAACTTCTATATAATTAAGGAGATTAATACTGCACTTTCTGCAAAAACGGAGATTGATTATCAATCTGGACTGTCAGTTATTGAACTTTTTGGAGATTGATGATCAATCTGGAGGTTTAGTTTTGATCATTCTGGATGACTTCCTTATGACTTGTACAAATCAAGATTGATTAACTTTCTTGACAGTTTGGCTGAAGAAGGTTCAGACCCATTTTGACTAGCTTGATTCATGACCTATTACTTTAGTGATTTGAATGCCTTCTTTGACTGGAATGAATCTTACTTGTTCCTTGTCAAGTACTGATAACCTTAGTTTAAATTCAGAGGCATAATCTTCTTTGAACTAATGGAGATTGATTGATATTGAGGTTGTGATGATCAGTCTTGATCCTGGAGAACATTCTTCGTTTTATCCATAAAGTTCTTGTTTCTTTATCTGTTCAGTTTTTATCTGATTTCTTTACTTTACTTGATTCCTATCTTTGAATTAATTCACTCAAAAGCACAAGTTAAATTAACATAACATTTTACAATCATAATTAACATTCTTAATTAACATTTGTTTATTTTCATCAAAACTTTAATTTGAGAGTTTGTCTTAACAGGTTTTATCTTACAATAAGATAAAATAAATTGAAATGGGGTTTTAGAGAAAATTTTGTTGGATTGGTGAATTTTGAGATTAAAAAATAACTTCAAATTTTTGGTTCAAAATTTTTAGTCAAAGTTATAATTTTAATCATTTATTTTATAAAAAAAAGTTAAGTGTATATTTTGTATGTTTAGTTTTTAATTTATAACATATTTTTTATGGTTGAAACAAACTTTTAAAAAAAATCATAATTGATTAAATTAAAAATTATACGAAAAAATACTTAAGGAAATTCACCTTTTTAGATAAATAAAGGGCTTAAAACCCAGAACAAAGCAACATGTAAACTACACGAGGCATTGAGTTGGAACTCCAATTACATCGACTAGCAATAACTACCTAAAATGAGTCAGACACCACTTATAAATCATCACAATCAAACTGCATTCATATCCTAGATTAGCTAACCCATCAGTGCATTGATTTGCTTCACAAAAAGTATGACACATAAACATTTCTCACTTTATCTCAAGTAGTCGAACAATGTGTTGAATAAGATGATAATCTTTTGCACTCTCCTTTAATCTCTTATTAAAGGTATCCACCACGACCTTTGAATCAACATGAAGCTCCACTCGTCTAAATCCATGTGTCCAAGGATACTACAAACCCAAGAGAGCCCCCCACAACTTTGTCGTGTATGTGCCTAAGTCCCCACAGATGATTCCCCATATCTCGTCACACCACTGTCTCTAATTGCATTATCCGTATTAAGCCTAACCAAACCTTGAGTAGGCGGATTCCACTAAATATTCATCAACTTTTTCTCTTTAGTCATAAGCACAACAACATTAGTAGAAGAATCATACATGGTTACTCATTTCATTTTCTCCTTCCATAATTTATAAGGGTACATAAAACTATCATCATGCTTCAATTTATTCCTCTAGCACCAAAGCGAGTGGCAAGCACAAGTCCACCCTCGAGCCCATTCCACTCGCATATTACTCCCCTACCTTATCTTAAGATTCCATTCAATCCACTCCCTCAAATCACAATGAAAAGCTTTCCTCGCATCCACTTGACCTATATTATCCAACACTAATTGCAAGTGCACAATCGTTGAACACATGGAGTGTTGTTTCAGTTTTATTTTTACAATTAGTGCAACAAGGATTCCTTAAATGCATACAAGAAAGCCTTTCATTCATCAATAAGTGATCATGCTTAACATACCATACAAAACACTTCACTCTCTTTGAACTTTCAAATGTCGACCTCGGTCCTCCACTGCCCTTAAGAAGTTGGAGATTATATTATATGCACTTGAGATGGAAAAATCCGGTCATGTTGCACCTAGCCATACATTGGTGTCTCTTCCACTGATCTCACGTGATAGAATAATGAAATACAATCTCTAGATAACATCACCAGTAAGCCATTGTGTCAACTCTTTTATCCTGAAATATTTAGTTGTAACACTTAGGTTTTTATCTTTTTTTTTTTTTTCTATATAGGTATTTATATTTAAAAATGTGTACAAGTTAATCATTTTATTCTTCATTTTTTATTAAAAATGTTGGTGCGTCTGTTACATGTAAACAATTTCGCATTTCTCAATTTATTTATTTGCCACCTATTTTTAAAAATATAATTCTTTTTTTTATATAATAAAAATATAAAAACTAACAATATTCATCTTCTTCCTTCTCCCCTCTTCATCTTTAATCTAAAAATCAAATATTCAATCCACCATTACACTTTTGACAACAACCACTTTCAATAATCAACATTGTCATCATCAAAACCTAAAATTTCCTAAATTGAATATCCGAACCTAAATTAAAACCAATAAAACTTGGAAGTTTTTTTTATTAAAATTCAAAAAAAATTGTGCAATGAAGAAGTCATACCCACAATTTTTTACTTTTTTATTTATAATAATGATATTTCACAATCTTCCGAATCATCATTGTGACTACTAGATTCTTAACCTTTTAATTATGCTTATAGGGCTCTTGTCATTCCATTGATATTAGACTTCAAAGCTATTAATTTTGATATATTGACTAATTAATCTTTGTTAATATCGATCTTATAAGATTGTAGAGAGCTCAATGATTCTTCTAGTGGTATTTTGTTGAGATCTTTGACTTGTTGGATGTAATGACCTTATATCTCCACCAGCTTAGAAGATTTCTCAAGATCTTCATCATGTGGTTTGTCATCGTATAGCTATTTTCTAAAACTTTAAGATTGGAGACTAATATTTAGAATCTAGATAACATATTCTCAATAGTCTCTTCTTCCTCCATCTTGAAGAGTTTGTATTGTCTTACCAATGCATAAGCGTTGGATTCTTCGACTTTGTTTGTTACCTTCATAGTTAAGGCATAGAGAATCAAATATTTCCTTACCTGTTTCATCCTTGCCGCATTTGTCGTATTCCTTCTTGGCGATAATGCTCATAAGATAAAACCTAACTTTTTGATGCAATGATAACTGCTTTTTTTTATTTATTTTTATTTATTTATCGGTATCTAGTTTCTGTATGGGTATGTCAACACCTTCTCTATCTAAAGAAGATGTTTAACCATCTTCGATAATATCCCATTAATTAGTATCATGGGATAAATAGAATGATTGAAATTATCTTTCCAATTTTCAAGGTTTTCTCCATTAAAGACTGGAGCCCGATTAACATTTATGTCTGAGTGTTGTTAGACATATTTTAGTTTCTCATATCTTTGTCTCTTCCACTGCGAAGTGCTCAACCAAGAGATCAATATTTGATTCAAATTAAGGGGGCGGGGTTGAATTGAGTTTTCAATTTTTTTATTCTATTCGGGGAAATTTTTTCGTTTTAGTCTTTCAAAAGAAGTTTTTAAGGTTAAAAGTGCTAAGAAAATAGGCTTTCTTAACAAAAACGAAATGGAAAGTTTGAAAAGAAATAAGAGTATGGAAGAAGAAGATAAACACACAAGATTTATCCTGATTCATTATCCAATAGATAGACATCCAGTTCCTTCAACTTAAGAGATTTTTTCACTAAACCGGTTAACTAACCAACAATCACTAAAAGTATACTTTTATCAATTGACTATATTATAGTCTTCTCAAAATTTTGGTTTGACGCCTTCAAGTTCTTTGAGGAAAACATCATTGTTGAGCAAAGTTACAATGGATGGACAACAACGCGAGATAAAAATAACCTTTTGTGGGAGGATAATCTATTTAAGCCCATTTACAATGTGATAGCTTTCATTTGAAAGAATATAAAGATTCAATTTGTTTGATGACTCATATTCTTCTTCTAAAGTTTTTTTTATACTTCAAGAGTCTTTTTTTCCTTCCTCTTCTAATGTACTTTGCTATTTATAGCCTTAAAAGAAATGTTAGTTGGATTTAAAAAACATTATGATCGTCAACAAAAGCTATTGCTTCTAGCTTTACATATATGATACATCCATGTCTTGTGTAGTTACATCTAATTGTGTTCAATATGACATCTTTTCAACTTTGCATATTGTTATTCTTTGCTTTTAATGTCTTTTGTTGTATAGCTTTTAATGTTACAAAGTTAAAGTCCACGATAGTAATGTACCAAATGATCATTTGATTTCTATTATAAGACATACGTAAGCAGAAGTTATTTTTCAAAAGAAAGAGTATCTGATTTCTGTTATAGAGTATTGGTGAGACTTTCATAACAAGTGATGTTACTAGAGGATTTTGTTATGTGGAAATTTTTCTCTAACATATTTTCCTACACACTCAACAAACACATTAGAGAATAAATTGTTCTTTTGTGTACATTGTTATCATCAAAAGAGATTACGAGTCATTATTTCTCAACCAATCTAATTCTTACAAGTATTCCCGGTTAGTTGCTTTGTAGTTTTTCCTTTTTTATTTGCCTTATGCCAGCTTTGTTATAGAATAATAAAATGGACCCAATTTTTTCCACTTCATACGTTTCTAAAAATATACATATAATTTTTTAATATACTTTCAGATAAAAAATGAATTTTTTTATAAAAAATATACTTTCAAACAATATAAAAATTGTATTTTTCTTTTAGATGTATATTTTCAAAGTGATTTTAAAAGATAGAAAAAGTTCATAAAAAATATTACAATATTGCTACCAACACCCCCCAAATTACTATTCACACCCCCCAAAATTTTATTTGCCTTATGCCAGCTTTGTTATAGAATAATAAAATGGACCCAATTTTTTCCACTTCATACGTTTCTAAAAATATACATATAATTTTTTAATATACTTTCAGATAAAAAATGAATTTTTTTATAAAAAATATACTTTCAAACAATATAAAAATTGTATTTTTCTTTTAGATGTATATTTTCAAAGTGATTTTAAAAGATAGAAAAAGTTCATAAAAAATATTACAATATTGCTACCAACACCCCCCAAATTACTATTCACACCCCCCAAAATTAAAAAAAATCAAAATGCCCAAAATGCCCTTCCCTTTATTTCATCTTCTTCATAACATTACTTCTTCATAACATCTTCTTCCTCTTCATTCTACATTCTATATTTTCATTGTTGTTCATTCTATCATCATCAATCAGCATCCACCATTTTCATCAATCATCATCCACCGTTTTCATCAATCATCATCCACCATTTTCATCAAACATCTTCATCAATCATCAACCAAGTTCATCAAGTTATTATCATTGTTGTGAATCAAGTAAGTAATAATCATTCTTTGTTTTTGTTGTGTTATGTTGTTGTTTTATCTACTTACGATACAATGCCTGAAAATTGAAGGAAAGTAGTTTCCATTTTTAATGAAGAAGACAACCTTCGTTGCCCTAAACCTAGAAACGTACGTGAACTCGGTTCACGTACGCAAACTAGTTTTCAAAAACCCAGAAACGTACGTGAAAAAAATTTCAAAATCCAAACTATACGTGAACTCAGTTCACGTATGTGTACGTGAATAGAAATTATGTACCTTTACGTGAATTGAGTTCACGTAAATGAAGGAATTCAGTTGACGTTCACATACGTGAACTGAGTTCACGTAAGGTTTGGCATTCAATTCACGTACGTGAACTGAATTCACGTAATTTCTGAATTTTTGAACTGCTTCTGTTTACATTTTTTTAAATGATTTTCATTTTGCAGATATGGTGCGCACTATGTTTACTGACAGAGAGGGTCGTATTATACTTAACGAGGGCACTTCTAATGCAGAGTCTAATGCGAATGGTCATCGTATTAGGCCAACTGCTTCTGCAAGGGCACAACGACGACGAGTACATCGGCAACATGAAGAAGCCCAACCTGAACCCCAAACAGGTGATATAGATGAACCTCCACAGGATGTTGGATATCCTGGTGGTCCGGTTGATAGTTCTGTCCTAGGACATTTGGCGATCATGTTGCGACTCGACTCTGGGATGGCGAGGTAATTTTCTCAATCAAATTAAGTTAAATTATATTTTTTAACATTTATGTTTAACATATATTTTCTGCTTAAATAATTTCAGGATCGAGGAGAATTAAGGGTGTTCAGCAATGGGAAAAAATTAAAAGAAGCTGTTATTGAAGACGAAGAGGTTGAGCAACTGGTTAAAAGCTCGAGATTTTATTCGTTACTAAAATGCAGCTATGAAATGATCGACAAAGGGATCATTTCGACATTCGTAGAGAGGTGGCATCGTGACACCAGTAGCTTTCATCTACTTATTGGTGAAATGACGATTACTTTGGAAGACATGTCATCTCTGTTGCATATTCCCATTACCGGTGCATTCTTCAGTGTTAATGTATTTAACAAGGATGAAGGTGCAAATATATTGGCAGAGCTTCTTGGAGTTAGTCACGGTGTTGCTTATGTAGAATTTAATGTGACGCGGACAACCACGGTTAGGTATAGTTGGTTACTTGACGTATACCATCAACGTTGTCGTGAGCAGCGTTGGCAGATGGCTGCGAGAGCATTTCTTTTGTTTTTGGTCAGTTGCACACTCTTCAGCGATAAGAGTGCATACGCAGTTAGTGTTGCCTATCTTGAGTGCTTCCGAGACCTTAATTCTTGCGGGGGATATGCATGGGGTGCAGCTGCTCTTGCTTATCTTTATGACAATCTTCGAGAAGCCAGCATGCATCAAACCAGAACTGTTTCTGGGTATCTAACACTTTTACAGGTAAACTGTATGATTGTTTATTGTGTTTATAATTTTTATTATTAATGATTCTAAACTAATGATATGTTATTATATATGTGCAGCCATGGGTCTATGAGCATTTTCCTACATTATGTAGAGATTGTTGTAGACTTTTTGCTAGTTATGTTGAAGACTATCCTAGAGCACTTAAATGGAAGCCTAAAAGGGATAAGGGTTTGGTTCTTCCATTTAGGAAAGCTCTTGATGAGATTGATGTTGATGAGGTCTGTTGGACACCATATGAGGACCATCGACTGAAGTGGCCTTTTGAAGATGTATCTTTATTTCGAGGGTGGATACGTTGGGGTCCGAAGATGTATGCTCATCTGACAGACATAGTATTGCGGCAATATGGTCATGTCCAAACCATTCCTGGCTCACCGTTAGAGGTAGTGGGTCAGACGAACACACCAGATGAAATGGACATTATGTTTACGCAATATGCTGTGCATGTAGTGGATGCTGGCGCATTTGTGCAGGGACATGTAGTCTGCTCGAATGATTATATGGACTGGTTTCGCAGAATTTCTCATTCATACATCATTCGTAGATGACCAATCCATGAAGCTGATGCAGAGCCTACTGATCATGCCACTCATGCAGCTGATGGCGGCGATCCTGCTGATGACACAGTTGACATAACGGTATATTGATATTATTATTTTTTTTTT
>NC_021162.2:43543600-43544269 GCF_000331145.2 Cicer arietinum | reverse complement strand
CTGATGGCATGCCACTCATTAATGAGTTAGTTTTGATGCTGCGAAGTCAGAGGGGTGGTTGTAGAGATTGGACGAACACAGTACCATATCGTAGAAGAAATAGAAGGACTTAGGATTTATTTATAACGTTTTGGAACATGGTATTTTTGTAATTGATATGTAATATTTGGGTACTTTTAGGTATTTTGGATACTTTAGTTTTGGATATTATGAGTACTTTCGAATCTGATATATTTTGGATATTTTAGTTTTGTGTACTTTTGGATATTTTGGGTACTTTCGAATCTGATATATTTTGGATATTTTAGTTTTGTGTGGTTTTGCATGAAAATATTTTCATTTTACAACATATTCATTGTAACATATCCATCTAGTTTACAACATATTCATCTATACATATTGAATGAAAATATTTTCAGTTTACAACATATTCATCTATACTGCATAGAAATATCTTCAGCCAATGTTGAATGTGATCATTGTAAATAAATTCCCACTGACGTGCTTCTTCTGTGCAATATTTTCTCCACAAATTACTTGGTCGTGGTATAGAAGAATTTGGCTTTAAATAAACCTGTTAAAATAATAAATTTATAATTTATTAAAAATGACATTAAAGGTTAACAAATGCATAAAATGGGAATAACTATCTAAGTGAAAAATTAAATA
>NC_021162.2:43525253-43543055 GCF_000331145.2 Cicer arietinum | reverse complement strand
TTTGTGCCACTGCATCGAACACTTGCATCCACATATTCCCACCAAGATGGATCACGCTTGGTTGATTTATCTCTTTTTGATATCTTACTTTTGCCTTTTTTCGGTGCACCCTTTGTTTTAACCTTGTCAACAGGTGGACACATCGACGTAGTCGATGGATACGCAATCTCACGTAATTTACCTTTCAGTGAAATTTTTCCAGGTACATCAAGTTCATCAAACTTTTTCACTATCACTTCTATTTCATGTTTCACAGATAATTCTGAAGGTTTACCCGATCCATCATCATGAAAAGTTAATTTAGTCCACCAAACATGAATAACATCTAATGGAATAGAACGAGGGATCATACTATACCTGG
This sequence comes from Cicer arietinum, assembly GCF_000331145.2. Taxonomy (NCBI): domain Eukaryota; kingdom Viridiplantae; phylum Streptophyta; class Magnoliopsida; order Fabales; family Fabaceae; genus Cicer; species Cicer arietinum. The sequence goes on along the minus strand of NC_021162.2, from coordinate 43,542,694 downwards.
CTATCTCACATGCACAAGGTAGACCGTGTGTTCTCCTAATTGTGCAGCGACATTCAGACTTATCTATACCTATATACTTCACGCGATCAAACTCTGCTGCAATGTGGTCTATTGCATTTTTTGACACAACACCACGCAAATTGGCATACAATCTGTTACTATGTCGATGGACCTTCTGAATTATGTTCTTTTCAAATGATGTTATTATCTCATTGTGTTGTAATACAATCATGCTATTGATGGTTTCCCAAACACTGCATATATCACCAATGCTATCTTATAATATCCGTTTCAAACTCCAGTGCGCCGACTCAACCCTTTGTGTTGTAGTGTTCCCAAAATGCATAACTCTATTAGTCCACGCCTCAACAAATCTTTCCTTGTGAGGAATTAACCACTGGTCATGTACATAATCATTAAAGATAGAAGAGCTACTACAAATTCCTTCAAAGTTAGCCAAATTCATGTAGTACTGAGTCTCATCATAACTGTAAACAAGAGCCTCCCATGCCTCCATTATTTGCACCTGCTTCCTTTTTGGAAAAACAATCATCTTGCACTTTGCTTTCACATTTTTGCATACATGAAACAGGCATAATAAATTGACCGCCTTTGGAAAAACACATTCAACATCGTTCATTAAAGCAAGATCTCTATCAGTAACAATTACTTCAACTTCACCACCTGTAATCTGTTCTTTCAACATTTGTAGTGCCCATGTAAAATTATCAACACACTCAGACTGTAGATACGCAAATCCCACACAAAATGTCATTTCTGTAGATGTAACACCAATAATTTCAAATAATGGCATCCGATACCTACATGTCTTGTATGTGCTATCCAAAATCAATATTGTGTGAAAAATATTTACAAGATTGATAGCGTCTGGATGAGTCCAAAAGATATCCCTCAACTCATTTGAACCCTCTATCTTCCTATATCGATAGACATATTTGTCGCGTTCCATCAATGTCAAAAGATATTGCATTTATGTTCTATTACCTCTAAGTGATGAACGATATGCTTGACGTGCATTGTAAACTTGTTTTATTGTCGTCAAACTTGTAACATTATGATCATTTATTGTCATCAATATGTTTCTTGGTTTGATCATATTTTTCGTCATATCACCAAGTACAACTTTCTCTTCTTGAGACAATCGGCCTAAGAAAGCATGACTAGTCAGTTTTTTGGCCAATTCGTGGTTATGGACACCGCATATTACATGCAAATACCATCCATCACCAACATTTGATGGTGTACCTCTCAATCTAAAAGGACATTCACATTTTCTACTCCAAGTACTCCTCGTCGGTTTAGGATTCTTCCAAGGTCTATATTTACCGCTTATTTCACAACCAAGAATTAATTTTGTCTTTGTTCTTGGTCGTGCTGTCCCATTTTCAGATCTAAAAATAACAACGACAACTCCATTTTCCCTTCCAACATTTCTAGCCCATTTTAATAAATCATCTCGCGTATCAAACATCATGCCGGTGCTAAATACATCAGTCAAATCAACCATAACATCTTCACCTCCCTTGTTCATAGCATCATTCATTGCATCAAAATCATCATACCTTTCATCGAAATCACGTTCCAAACAGTCATTCATATCCTCAAAATCAGGTTCCAAACCTTCATACATTTCATCACTATTGTCTTCCCCTTGGTCCATTTGTCTGTATCCAGAACAAAGGAAAACTAATTTTTTAATTTTTTTAATAACATGTACGTGAACTGCAATTCACGTAAGTTTGAAAAATAAGTTGTGTACGTGAACTGCAATTCACGTAAGTTTACGTGAACTGAGTTCACGTATGTTTACGTGATCTGAAATCTAGTAAACGTACGTGAACTGAGTTCACGTAAACTTACGTGAATTGCAGTTCACGTACAAAACTTATTTTTTAAACTTTTGCTGAATACGCAATTTCATATCACATACATGGCTTATTATTCAACATTCAACGATTACGCAATCTTAGTTCACGTAGGTGTACGTGAATTCAGATTGCGTACAATATGAGGATTCAAGTTTCAAACTCCATTGATTACGCAATCTAAGTTCACGTAGGTGTACGTGAATTCAGATTGCGTAGAGTATGAGATTTTTAATTTTTTAAAACATACGTGAACTGAGTTCACGTAACTCCAAAACGTACGTGAACTGAGTTCACGTAAAATCCCCAGATTTACAAAAAAAATACGAACCAAAATACAGAGCAACAAACATACCTTTTTATGTAGTTTTAACCACAATGTGATTATCAAACTGATGTGTTGTAGGTTATGAGTGAATGATGTAACTTTTTAATGATTTTGAGTATTGGTTAGTGAAGTATGATGATTTTTGTATGTGAGTTGTGAGGTGTGATGAAAATTGATAAATGGGAGTTATGGAATAATAAATGTGTAATATTGATGACAGAGGCATTTTGAGTATTTTAATTTTTTTTTAATTTTGAGGGGTGTGAATAGCAATTTGGGGGGTGTTGGTAGCATTATTGAAAATATTAATATTGAAAAGTCTTGATTACAATAATTTGAGAATAAATCTAAGAGTGATGTATATTGATTTAAAGTTTTTGAAGTAAACCAAAATATCCTACATTTAAAATTAAACATTAATTTTTCATAAATCAAATATTATTAAAATTCCTAAGATGCGACTTCTCATTACATTTTCTACCTTTTTATTAAATATTTTATGGTTCTAGTGGATGGTTATATCATGCGATGCAATCTCTCAGCCACATTATTTGTATTTTTCCGAAAAATAGTTGAAGTTTTTTTTCTTTCTATATATATGCAGATAGGATGACCACGTCCCAGGATGAGAGCTTTTATTCTTTGTTTTTTTTAATAATTAAATATTAAGAAAAAAAAGTTAATAAAATAAATATTTAAAATACTAAAAATTTATTAATAATACTAAATACTTAATTAAAAATTGTAAAAAATAAATAAAAGTTATAAAGATTAAGTAGATTTGCAAATAATACTCGAACAATATTTTTGATTATAACTTAATACCGAACATAATTTTCAATTTTGGATACGGTAACCCAAAAATCCATTTTAATTTTTATAGGAGTACCACTATTTCTACTATCTTTCTCACATTTTCATATAATATCTTTCTTCAATTTTCATTATGTATATTTTATTTTTCAAAAATGAGCTAAGAGTCGCCCCTTAACATATACAAAATTTTGCAAGTAAATGTTGTGTTTTTTTCGATTTCTATATTTGTTTTAAGTCTCATCTTTTTCTTTTTTATTTATTTTACTTATAGTTGTTTAACATTATTTTTATCCTATTCTGTTTTGTTTTATAATTATTTACATATTTTTTTTATAATATTTTTATTTACATTTCATTTTTTTGCTTTCTTAATGTTATTTAAATTAAATATTTTATAAAAATATAAAACACTGTCATATTAATTTTATTATAATTTTTAAAGATAATAAAATTTCAAACTTTTTTTAAAATGAGGAATTTATTTTGAGTAGTTTCTCATAAAAATTATTTTTAAGAGATATTTAAAAAAAATAATTATATTAGATTATATTCTTTAACAATAAATATCTTAAATTATTAAATATCAAATTTTTTAACTTATAACAAATGAGTCTTAAATAAATTATATTATTTTTGAATAAATTGTCATAAAAATTATTTTTTGAAACAGAATAAAATTATTTTTAAAAATAAAAATAAAATTATTTTTTTAATCTATAACAATAAAAAATTTAATAATAATACACTGACAATATAAAATAATTTTACAATATTATAACTATCTAATTTATCACATCATATAATACAATTTTTAAACAAAATGTGATTATTTAATTATGTGTTGACGTATTTCTTTTATTCTCAACAAACAAACCCTTAATATATTGCTATATTTTCTTAACAAGTACGTTAAAGCATTTATTAAAATTTGTCAAAAAATTCTATTTATAGAAAAAAATAAAAAATTAGTAATAAAGAATAGTGTGATAATAAACCTCTCCTCAAGGAGAACTACAAATAGTGCGCACTACATCTTGGAGTGGGGACAGAGTGTGACAAAGACCCTACCATGCGAGATAACAACGTCTACAGACAAAAGCCACATATATATACTATTAGTTTTTCATTATTATATAATAAATAAATAAATTTAAATTAATTATGGAATTATTTCTACTATTTACTATCTTATTTTTTTTATTGGTAGATAGAAAGATAAAAAAACTCTCAATATAAAATCAGAATTAAATTAAAATTTAATAATATAAAATAAAATATAATTTATTATTAGAATAATTTACTGCTGTTATAACAATGTGATTAATTAAATTAACCGATGTTTTTAATATAAAAATGAATTTAGGATATTGATTGAATGGGATGAATGTGACGAGTTAACTATGAGAGATTAAAATGGAAATTTTAGCCGAAAACTAATAGAGAGAGAAAGGAGAGAGAAAGCACTTTAGCAGTTTTATATGCTGCACGCATCCATCCACAGCAGAAAACACAAGGAGGACAAGAGAAAGAGAAAGAAATAAAGCAAGCCCCATTTAAAGCTTTTCTCTTTTTGTACTGTGCACACATCACAACAATAATAACAACAAAAACAAAGATGGGTTTTTGAAACCATTACATAACAAGAGAGAGAAAAAAAATTAGAAGAAGAAGAACAAGAAGATGAAGAAGAAGGTGAATAATGAATGAGGTGAGGTGTATGTTTTTTATTTTGCTACTAAAAAAATGGCTTTCTTCCACAAAGCTGCATGCATTTGACAGCACAAACACAACTCTGTTTTTTTTGTTGTTGTCAGAACAACCAAACAGCAACAAAATAAAAAACCTCAGATCTTGTTTTCTTTTCCTTTTTTCTTAAAGTTATTATTTTCAGCTCATTTTGTTGATAATTTTATTGTGAGGTGTTGTTGTTGTTGTTTGAAAGTTGTATTGGTTGATTTTAGATGAAGGCTATGCCCTTACCCTTTCAGGAATACATAGGAAAAGGGGTGTTAGATTTTGTTGGTGGTGGTGTTTCAAATTCAAATTCAAATTCAAATTCAGATTCATTTTTATCACCACAACAACAAGAACAGTTTCTTCTTCAAAGGTGGAGGAGGGAAGAAAATTGTTGCTATGCTGCTGAGGGCATTGACCCCTCTTCTCTTGTTGTTTTTGACCTCAAAAAAACCACTCCAACCTCTTCCTCTACACTGTCTTCCTCTCACGGTAGCGCCGCCGGAGGAGGCGGTTCCACTGATAGTGCCGCTGCGGCGAAAGACTACAACAACAATAACAATAATATCTCTCAAGTTGAAGGAGGATGTGGTGGAATGGGAATGGAAGATTGGGAGAGTGTTTTGTCTGAATCACCAAGTCAAGATCATTCCATTTTGAAATTGATTATGGAAGATATTGAAGATGCATCTATGGGATTAAGCAAGCTTTTGCAAGTTGGAAATGGTAATGGTAGTGGAAATGGTTCTCATTCTCATTCTCAAGATGTTGTTGAATTCAATGGTTTTAGTTTTATGGATCAACAAAGTTCTGTAGTACTTGACCCTATTCCTTCTACTAATGTCAACAACAACTTTGTAACAAGCATTGAAACTTGTTCTGATTTCCCTTTTAGTAGATTGAATCAAAACCCTATGTTTCATTCTTCAGCTAGTAATAGTAATAATCCTCAGAGTTTGTTTCAATCAATGGAGACACAAGCAGTTAATAATAATCCTCACTTTGTTTTGAACCAAAACCAAGCTGTTTCTCAGTTTATGCCTAATAATAACAACCCTGGTTTGGTTTTTCCTTTTACATATTCTCAGCTTCAAGAGAATCAACAACAGGTTCAGCCTCCAGCTAAAAGACTCAATTGTGGAACAAATTATCAAGTTCCAAAGACACCATTTTTGGATTCTGGGCAAGACATGTTTCTTAGGAGGCAACAGCAGCAGCTTCAACTGCTTCCACACCATCTGCAGCATAGGCCATCATCTGGGGTGATGGCACCAAAGCAGAAAATGGGGGGCGGCGGAGAAGATGTTGCGATACATCAGCTTCAGCAGGCTTTAATTGATCAGCTTTTCAAGGCTGCGGAAATGATAGACGCCGGTAATCCGGAACTCGCGCACGGGATATTGGCGCGGCTCAATCACCAAGTTTCTCCCATTGGGAAGCCTTTTCAAAGGGCTTCTTTCCATTTCAAGGAGGCATTACAATTGTTTCTTCAATCGAACAACAACAACAGCAATAGTAATAATAGCTCTTTGAGCTTCTCACCGACTGGCCTCTTGCTCAAGATTGGTGCTTATAAATCATTCTCAGAAATCTCACCAGTTCTGCAGTTTGCCAATTTCACTTCCAACCAAGCATTGCTTGAAGCTGTGGAAGGTTTCGATCGCATTCACATAATAGATTTCGATATTGGTTTTGGTGGACAATGGTCTTCTTTTATGCAGGAGTTAGCACTCAGGAATGGCGGTGCACCTGCACTTAAGATCACTGCATTTGTTTCACCCTCTCACCATGACGAAATCGAGCTTAGTTTCACGCACGAGAATTTGAAGCAGTATGCCAGCGAAATTAACATGTCCTTTGAGCTTGAGATTCTGACCTTTGAGTCTATGAATTCTGCTTCGTGGCCGCAACCACTTCGTGACTGCGAAGCAGTTGTTGTTAACTTACCTATTGGCTCTTTCTCAAATTACCCTTCGTACCTTCCTTTGGTGCTTCGCTTTGTCAAGCAGCTCATGCCGAAAATTGTAGTAACATTGGATAGGAGTTGTGATCGAACTGATGCACCGTTTCCTCAGCATCTGATTTTTGCACTCCAGTCTTATTCCAGTTTACTCGAGTCACTAGATGCTGTTAGTGTTAATGTTCACCCAGACGTACTTCAGATGATCGAGAAGTATTATCTTCAACCAGCAATTGAGAAGCTTGTTTCGGGGCGTCTGCGTTCGCAGGATAGAACGCTGCCATGGAAAAACTTGATGTTGTCATCGGGGTTCTCACCGATGACATTTAGTAACTTTACAGAGTCACAAGCCGAGTGTTTGGTGCAGAGGATTCCTGGTAGGGGATTCCATGTGGAGAAGAAGCAGTCTTCACTTGTTTTATGTTGGCAAAGAAAGGATCTGATTTCGGTTTCAACTTGGCGATGCTGAGAGTTGAAGGAAACAACAATCTTGCACCTTTTAACTGCCAATTAAAGTTTTTTTATAAATGCAAAGGTGCTTTATAACTTTACTACTGCTTCTATTATTATTGATCTTTTTTCTTTTAATATGCCTTGGCTTACTATGATTCAATGCTAATTTGTCTATGTTTAGGATTTGTTATTTCCACTGATGATGGAAGTAAACTTAAGTCTTAATTAGCAACTGAATGGCAATTTATAAGCTCTCTTATGTGTAGTGATTGTTTTTTTTTGCTTTGAATATCGACGTTCTATTTATGCGTTTTGTCCCATTTGTGAGCTCTCTTACGTCTTAATTAACAACAAAGTAATACAAGTGAAGTCACCCTGTAAAGTTGATTGAGGCTTTGCTTGATCCTTCACAAAGTTTCTCTCACAAAACATACTTTAGTTTAAGCTCATTTGCTATGTTATACTATTTACTTTAGAATGGGGATTCTTTAGTTAGTTTGAAAGTGATTTGCAAAAGTTAAGTTTCACATTGAGTTTTTCTGCTCCCTTGCCGAATTGAATTCTGCAGTTGGGATGACCATGTATTTACTTGGTCATGCTATGTCAGCCGTTCGATTAAGATTGGACAACATGTATTTCAACTTTGCTAACCGGTCCAAAATACAAAGTTGAAATGTGGACCGTCCAATTTGGACGGTCTGTATCTGCAACAACTTGAACGCATGACTGTAGGTAATCCATTTCCTCTTCCATGGCCACCTTGAGAAAGTTCATATTAAGTAATTTTTATGAATAGTTCTTTTGGTTTCACAGTGGTTCTTTCTACATCTCATTCTATAGCCACTTTTCTTATGCTACTTTCAACTAAGATAAATAGCTTCTACCATTATTTTGATGATCATTACTTAATATAAACAAATATGTTATGGACACAATTGTCTTTTGTGAATGCAAATATTTGTAGATTGAAACTAGGTCTAGATATTAGGTCAGGGATTGGTTGGGACAATACTATGTAAGAACTAGATACGTAATAGAGTATTTGGGGCATCTCAAAAGTAGTACAAGACAAAACAAAAAGGTGATACATTTTGGTCTTATTAGAAAAAGTGGAATTGAAGACCATATAATAGAGTATGGCATGCCTTGTTCATTTTGTACTTCAAAGAAATTGTCTATCCTAAGACCAAGCTTAGATAAACAATCTCACTACCTTAAACCTGTTAAATTGTTTGGCTAAATTGTTTTTTAATGAACCTCCCTAATGTAATCACATGGGTCTAGTGCTAGTGGACCCCACTTCAAATTTAGTTTAAGCTCTTGTCTATCTTTAACCTTGGAAGCCTTTCATTTAACTATACTTTCATCAAACACAATCATAATATTTAATGATTGAGGCCATGTTGCATGAGAGTGATGTTTGGTTTCTCACTGTAATTATAATAATAATAATAATTATTATTATTATTCTTTCCTTAGTTTTTCTTTTAAAAAAGAATGATAAAATGACGTCATTTTCATGGGCAATAAGGTACTTTGCTAGTTATCTAGGTCAACTAACAAATTTATGGGCGACATAGTTAGACAAAATATTATATTTTGAATTATAATTCGAAATTTAGCGGTTGTGTAATTTTTTTTAATTATTTTATTTACTAATAAAAAAAAAACTCTGCTAGTTTAGCATCAGATTTGCAAAAATATTTTTTTAATACTATCATTATTGTTTTATACTATGATCTAACCCAAGATGGTAATTCTAATGGTGCATAAACTTGCTTTTAGTTAAGCATGTTGCAAATATTTTAATGATGTTTGTTGGGGATGCATACTAGTGGTCCTTCTGGTTTCTGTCCCACTAATTTCTCTTTTATTTTTATTATAAAAAAACAAAAAGAAAAGAAAAAAGAAAAATAGAAAATGGAGAGGACCACCCTTCAACCTTGGGCAAGTCATCAGTATAATAATTAAAAAGCCAAAATGGTGGTGGTGGGGTTCCTTTATCAATTTGTTTTTTTTAAGCAAAAGAAACTTGGTGGATAATTAAAAGAGTGGTACATGAATAAAAAGAAACATGGATAATGACATGAAAGAAGAAAGAAAAGGAGATATAGTAATAGGGTAGAGTTATTAAATGTGATTTTAACAGAAAAAAAAGGGTAATATTGTGCAGATTTAGAATTACATTGAATGATAAAATTAAAGAAAAAATTTAATCTTCAAAGAATAAATTCGTATTTGTATATATAGCACCCAAAATAAGTTAGTATTAGTATAACTGGGAGTATTTCAAAAAAGATGAGTAGTTAATGTGAAGTTATGAATAATTATTTTTAACTATCGTGTCATATACATGATTGAGAGATAAATTTATATAACTTTTGTACATGTGTGGGATATCAAACGGTAAAATTGACATACCAAGTATGTTTGTTCTTCAAGACCACTATTTATGATATGTAACATCTCAAAGTATATTGTAAAATAAAATAAAAAAGAAGATTTGGAGGATTGGGTTAAAATTCAAATACCAAGTATGGTAGTTCCTCAAGACCACTGTATCTATCATATGAATTAATATCATTTGACTCGTTAAAATACTTACTAAGAAAATTCATTAGGATAAAACTATGGTTAATAGAAAAGGCAGCATAGCAAAAAAGTAACATGACACATGCTAAACTAAAGACTATCACATAAATACAAGACTTGCTAAATCCAAGAATAAATAATTTAAAATAGTAATTCAGAAGATAAGTCCTATTTTAGAAAAAATCTTTCAAAATAAAGGAAGAGATTCAATTCCACTAGAAAAATTCTGAATTAGTAGCTACGTAAAAAGCAAGTTTATTAGCACAAGTATTTTATTTTTTAAAGATATGCGGGCCAAAGAACCTCATTTCTCTAGTAAGGATCAAACAATTATTTTAAACTCAGTAGAATGACATGAACTCAACATCAATTATCTTAAACTCAAGCGCCATGGTCTTTTTGAACTATTCAAATAAACATTGATTGTTTCTAGTGAATATAGGATCATCCACATAGAAACAATCAATTAAAATATCTCCATTATCGCATACTTTGACAAAAATAGCATATTCATTAAGACAACGAGCAAACCCATTGTTTTGGAGGTATTTGTCGATGCGACTATTCCATGCTCTTAGTGTTGGCTTTAATCCATACAACACTCTCTTCAATCTCCAAACTTTATCTTCATGTCCTTTAATTGCGTACTCCATTGTCTGCTCAACATAAACATCTTCTTCCAGGTAGCCATTTAGAAATACCGATTTTACATCAAGCTAATAAAGTTTCCACTTATTTTGAGCTGCTGTAGAGATTAGCAAACGAATAATGTCCATGCAAGCAACTGGTGCAAAAACGTATTCATAGTCAACTCCATGTTTTTGTTTGTAACCTTTGGCAGCAAGTCTTGCTTTGCATTTTTCAACATCTCCGTTAACATTCTTTTTAGCCTTGTACACCCGTTTGACTCTAATTGCTTCATGACCTTTTGAAAGAGTTGTTAATTACAAAATGTTGTTCTTCACAATTGATTTGATCTTCTCATCCATGGCTTGTCTCCATATTTTACCTATCAATGTTTCACCATAATTTAATGGCTCACAATCTGCCAAGAGACAATACAACTCTTCAATATCAAGAGTAACTTCAGATGATCTTTCATAAATGTTTTATATATCTTTTATCTTACTTGATCTTTCGCTTGAACTTTCATCTAGAGAAGTAGGTGAAGGAGGAGGTGAAGAAGGTGGAGTTGTATCTTGAACTAACATTATGGTCTTTTGATCTTCTTCAAAATATGGAAGAAAATTATAGTTTGTTTCTTCTTGACCCTCCCAATTCCATGTGGCATATCCATCAAATTCAATATCACGACTCACCACTACGTTATTGTTGCATCAGTTGTACAACTTGTAACCTTTAGAATACATATCATAGCCAACAAAGACATGTTTGATGCTTGGATATTTCTTGTTGTGGCACATTTGCATATGTTATGCTCCCAAATACACACAAGTGACTAACACTAGGCATCCTTTCATTTCATGCTTCTAGAGGGGTTTGGTATTTGACATTTGAAGTCGGAGAGCGATTTTCCAAATAGACTGCACAAGAAACTACTTTAACCCTAAACTATTTTGGTATCCTTTTGGATTTTAGCATGCATCTTGCCATGTTCAAAATAGTTATATTCTTTCTCTCAGCCACTTCATTTTGCTGTGGAGATCTTGGAACTGTCAATGGAGGACGAGTTCCATGAGTTGCACATAATTCACTAATCTCATTCTAAGTGAGTTCACCTCCTTGATCAGATCTCAAAGCTATGATTTCATGATTGCTCTCATTCTCTACAAGATTTTTGAAGTTCTTGAAAGCAACAAAAGCTTCTGATTTTTGCTTTAAGAAATAAATCCAAGTTTTTCTACTAAAATTATCAATAAAGAGAATGGAATATTTATTTTTACCAAATGAAGATGGATTGATAGGCCAACACAAGTCGGTATGCACAAGTTATAGTGGCTTAGTTGCTCTTGATGTGGCTTCTTTAGGGAAGCTTTTTCTAGCTTGCTTGCCAAGAAGACAACCTTCACACAATTGATTTGTATGATTGATTGAAGGTATCTCTTTCACCATCTTCTTTTCTCCTATGATTTTATGCACCAAAGTTCAAATGACCATACTTGATATGCCAACGACATGCTTCATTTTGGACATTCATCTTCAAACATTTTGCTTCAATAGTTCTTAGGTTCAAATAAACATTCTATTTCTCGGCATAAGAACCTTAGCGATTAAACTATTATTTTGATCTCTAAGCCAAAGATGTCTATTTTTCATGAGAATTTCATATCCTTTTCAAGAAGTTGGCCCAAACTCAACATATTACTCTTTAATTTAGGCACATAGTAAACATCACTAATCAACTTATGACTCTCATCTTTATAATATATTAGAACCATACCTTTCCCTTTATTTTTCACTTTTTTATGAGTCTCCAAAGAAAATTTTTCCATTCACCTTTTCATTAAGCTCCACATATTTCTCTTTGCATCCACATATATGGTTACTTGCACCATTGTCCAAGTACCATGAACTATTAACATCTTTATCTTATTCCTTGAATGTTAGAAACAAAGTTGACTCTTCATCTTCGTCAACAAGATTAACCTCTTTTTCCTCTTGATTAGGAACATTACAACATTCCCAAGAAAAATGGCCAAATTCATGACAATTATAACATTCAACTTTAGATTTGTCATACGTCGTTTCACTTTGATAATAGCCATAAACTCTTCCTCTTCCACGAATTCTTGATGATGAGTGACTTCTTCATAGTTTAATTCACCATAGAAGCCTCTTCATCTTCCTCCTTGTCCACGACTAGGTCCTCGTCCTCTTCCTTGTTCATGTCAGTCTTCAATGAAGCTTTGATCTTGAGAACTTGCTCTAATGACTTCTCTTGCCTTTTCTTCATTCTTTCTTCTTGAGGTTGCAAAAAACCTTATAATTCCTCAATGGACATTGATTCAAGATGTTTTGATTCCTCAATAACACACACCACATAATTAAACTTAAGAGTAAAGGAACAAAGAGTCTTCTTCGCTACACGAACATCTTCTATATTCTCTCCATATCTCTTCATTTGATTGACAATTGTCTTCATCCTTGAGCAATAATCTGAAATTGATTTGAAATCTTCACCTTCAAAGCTTCAAAATTTCCCCTTAGAGATAGAAGTCTTATCTTATTCACTTTGTCGATGCCTTAAAGTGATTCCTCCAAACTCTTCCAAGCTTCTCAAACATAGAATCATCCAAACATTGATGAATTATAATAAGAGCTTGATGATCCTTCTTCCTTGTCTTTGCCATAACCTCCTTCTCAACTTGATTCAATCCATCTTCATCTTGTGGCCCATCATAGCCTTTTTCCACAATCTCTCATACACCTCGAGAGCCTAGAAATGCTTTCATGTGAAGACACCATTTTTCACAATTATCTTTTTTTAGACAAGAAAAGTGAAAAATAGTATAATCAGGAGTCACCATTTTTCAACTCTCACAACCAAGCTCTAGATACTACTTTGTTAGAGGAAGGAAAATATTTCTAATAGTAAGCTAACAATTTGCTTGATGCTTAATGAAAATTACAAAGGGGTATTGATAGGTACAAATAGATAACTCTAAACACATTTCTAGGAGATTCTAGATAATTTCCACCTTATTCTATAATTAAAGCACTTCTAGATTCTTAAATAGATTCTTAAAGCACTTCTAGACACCAAATATTTGGAAGTGTATTAATGAAGACATAGTAAGCAAGGTCACTAGTGAAACACTTAATGTTCAAGAGTACCAATGAAAAGGGCACGTGCTAAGAAAACACAAGAAAACTTAAACCAAATGGTGACAACTATCATGAAAGCAAGACCAAACTTAGAGGAGATGAAGCCCAAATTGATCAACTACATAAGTCAACATGGAGAGGACTTGGGCGCATAAGATGTTGCTTGGTTGCAGAAGACAAGCCTTTAACAGGAGACAAGGATTTATGAAGAAGCAAATACATTTTATGAAGAAAGAATGACAATTATGTAGCATTTATATTTTGAAACAAGGAGTAAACACTAGTTAATGCATGTCTTTCTCTTGTAAAGAATCAACAATTGATCTAATCATTTTCTATATGTATGTCACGTATGTAATAATAAAAATTAGAAGAATTTTGTTGAAAAAAACACACTTTGTGTATTTGGTAGATTATGTCTTTTTTTAGCGATGGATAGAATCATCTCTTTTGATCTTATCAATTTTTAACCAAGTTTTCTTGTGGTGATCATTCCCTAAAGCTTATCATTCATCTTCTCCATAGAAGCTTGAGTGTGGCGCCTTCCTTTATTTCTATCTTCTCCTTATTTTTATTTTATTCTTGGTACCAATTTTTGTTACTTGTCCTTAAAATTCTACATTTTAAGAAACATTACAATTTACAATTCTTTACTTTTATCTTATGTAGAATAATATATACTATGAGTTTCTATTAAGATGAACCAATATTGACAAACCGACCATTTGTTGCAAAAAAATGCATTTGTAAACCATTAAAGTATTACAAATAGTTTTAAGAAACACTCGAGGTATTAAGATTATCAATATCCATACAGTTCCAAAAATGGAACTTCAATGATGTTTGATATCAACTCACTACAAAAAAACGCTACTTAGCCACGTTCTAAACCGTGGCAATTAAAATTAGCCACGCTAACCATTTCCGTGGCATAGCTGGGCGTCACAATTTATTAGCCACAATTAACATTTATATTAGCCACGCCTAAAAGAGTCGTGGTAACAAATTTTTAGCCACAGTTATTTTACAGTTAGCCACGACTAAAATCGTATTAAATGATAAAATGAAAATATATTTTGTTTTCACATTTGCTACGGTCCAACCATGGCTAAACGTTTTTTTTTTTTTTTAATATCAGTTGCAAGTTTGTTCCTATTTTTGCCATATCTTTTTCTAACAATAAAGTCAAACCAAACATTGTAATATCAGAAAGACATTCTTAACCAATATAACAACAATAACTAATTAACATTCTAAAATCATCATTGATATAAAAATATAAAATGGTTTATACCAACAAAAAAATATTGATCAAAGTAGTCAAACATTCTAAAATCTTATACATAAACTAATGAAACATACAAAAATTGTTGACAACATCATAATATTCTAGAGCAAAAGCAAAACAATCGACTAAACATCTATTCCTTCCATTTGCAATCCAAATAGCAACATATTTCTTCCATTTGCTTGCATACAACAAAAAACACAATCCTTCCATTTGTAGTCCAAAAATTAAGATGAACTTTACTCGTTAATTATGAGAATTAGAACCTGTCAAGTCAAAACATAATGTAAACAAATGTTTACAAATTAACACTAATGAATGAGTATCATTTTAATAATATCAATCACTATGTCAAGAAATAGAACATGATATTTGCTAGTGACTTAAAGTATAGATCTAAGTGCAAAAAATCTTATTAACTTCAATTTCTATATATTATAAGAAATTATATTACTAAGGTGGAGGGAAACCTTAGTTAAAAGTAGGTAACTCATCACCAAATTTTCTTTGCATAAAATTAAGGATAACTTTAAGTTGATCTTGTGTTTGTGAAAGTTGCTCCTTAATCTCTTCATATCCATTTAGCTTTTCTTTCAAAGTGTGCACTTCCTTTTGTAACTCCTCAACATTTTTTTGGCTAGAGCTACCAACACTGTCAAATTGCATGAAATATTTGCGCGTCTTGAAAACACTCGTGGGGAAAACACCAACACCTAAACCACACACTCGACCTGAATGTTCAACTTCGTACACTTTGCCAATGACATCATCTGGATAGGCATTAATCTTTGATGGAACACCTTCAGTGGCAACACGTTCTTGATCTTGAGACAAGTTCTCTGATATCTTTTCCTAGTAGAGAAATAAAAGTCAGATAAATTCCACCATACTACCAAGTAGCAAATACTTTATTAACAATAACAATGTTATATTTTTTACTTACTGCGATGGATTTTCCTTCCTCATTCACATAGTTTCCATTCTTTTTAAGCAAAGTTGACAATATAACCTCAACACGACATACATATCTATTCAATTGTAGCTCCTAAGATATTAATAAAATTATATCAATATAAAACTTTCATATACAAATATTTTAATATATTACAAAAATAAAAGTTATGAATTTAATTTACCATATGACGAGCTCTTCTTGCGTTGCTCATACTACCCCCAGCATGTGAGACTTTAAGCATCTTTCGATTTTTCATATTTTGCTCACTTAGTTTCTACAATTTTCAAATGCTAGTCATTATATGCATTTAATATAAAATATCAATGTACTTTGTTTACTTTGTAAAAGTAATGCAATAAATATTTATACCTTCATTTGTGGTTTTTTTATAGTAATTAACAAAAGCAATCCAATCATTTTCAGGCACAGGAGGATCAATAGCAAGTAGGTCTTCCTTACTTTTGTTAGGGTAGAAGTATTTACATCGTAACTTATATTTATAGGCCTTCCATCTTTCTCCTAGGATTTCCCATGTCCATTTGATACCAGCAACATAATCATACACAAAATGATCCTTGCAAGATTATATAAATATATCAATCTTCAATGAAAATAAATTAGATTAAAAGAAACGTTCTACGAAGTTTAGATAATAACCTTGATGCAGTTCCAAATTGCTTTACTATTCTTTTCTGACATTTGATCCCATCTTTCAACACTTATAGGACAAAATGCTGATTTTTTAGCAAGTTCGCCCAGAAATCTCACAAGTAAATTTGAACCATTATCATTGCCCTGTCCATTAGCACCGATTTCGACCATAATCTTTTTTGTTTTCTCTAGATGCCAAACTTGATTTACTACCATTTTTCCAATTATAATTTCTCCGGTAGAAGTATCTAAGTGTGCAAATAATAATAATAACTCAAGTAAGAGAATATATTAATATTCGTACAACCACCACAAAATAAGACAACAAATTTAATGATATGAGATTTTTTACCTTTAACTTTGATAAGTAATGACTCCTCTTTTTGTTGCGATTCAGTTTCATTTGGCTTTGGTGAAGGTTCAACTACATCATCCTCCAATAAAATATCTGTCAAGCTGACATCTGTAAATTGATCCTCAAGATGATTGTTGTTGAGTTGTAGGGGCTGATCTTGGAGAGTTTCATCATCATTTTAATTTTCTTGCCTTTGTAACCATTCTAACATTTCTTGTCCCGAACACCTACGCCTTTTTCCCATATCAAATCAAATACCTACAAAATTTTCTAACAAAGAGATAGAAAATGTATTCCAAATGATTCATAAGATAATCCGTGCATTAGATAAACACCAAAAATATGAAGTCTTATATAGCATAGTATTTAAAAGCAAAAGAAATATGACAAAATTACAAAGTTCATAACTTAAAATATTAAAATACTCTATAAAATTATTCAATCATCTCGATCACTACAACTATTACGATCTTCCTCAACATTTGTTTCATCATTTTCTTGTTCATTTACATCGTCTCGCACTAATTGTAGTTCTTCAATATTCCCAACATTTTGCTCACAAAAAGGTATGTCTTCCATTATTGGCTCTTGTGATTCCATAAGGTTCACTTCTCCCATATCATATATATCTCTAGGC
>NC_021162.2:43480624-43524551 GCF_000331145.2 Cicer arietinum | reverse complement strand
TTATAAATATATGAGATTTTTATATGAAAAATTAAGTCAAACTATATATAGATATCCTTACATATTATTTGAACCATTTGTGAAAATTTTTGTGAACATATTCTTCCACAACTCTTGAGGCATTTCTTTTGCCACGATGCATTCTAGCAACTTCTATCTTGCACTTTCTACATGAATAATTTGTGGTTAGTACATTTGGTATAGAAATGAATATTGAGATGATAATTAAGTATATGCAAAAGCATAAAACTTACTCCCGAAATGCATCAACCAATTCAAAATTAGCTAAGACATAGCGATGAGCTTGGATCATCTCCAATTGTGGAATCGAAAAAATCGTGAAAGCTCCAACAGGCTTGCCTTATGTAGGAAATAAATTCGACAAAATAGTGGATTCGCTGCTAGCATAAATCCCGTTGTCATCATCATTGCGTCTTGGTCTATTGAACCTTGTTTCAACATTACCGTCCTCAAAATATGTTGAACAAAATGTAAGGCATTCTTCCATAATGTATCCTTCAGTAATACAACCTTCTGGTGCAGCCTTGTTACGAATATATGATTTTAAATGGCCAAGGGTTCTAAAAATGAAAGGATGTAAGTATAATAAAATAAAACAATTGCAATTTATAATTAACTTAATACAAAATAAAATATACCTTTCAACAAGATACATCCATCTATAATGCACATGACCAGCAATCATTGCTTCTTCTCCAAGATGAATGACCAAATGAACCATAATAGTGAAAAAAGATGCCGGAAATATCATTTCCATATGGCAAAGGGTCAAAGCAATTCGTTGTTGGAGTTTCTGCAAATGCTTCACATTTAAAACTCTGCTTGATATTTCTCTAAAGTAGTTACATAGTTCAATCAACACAGAACTAACTTCGTTAGGAAGTGTTTTTCTAAAAGCAATTGGAAAAAGATGTTCCATTAGAATATGTGAATCATGACTTTTAAGACCCGACACCTTACGCTTCTTAACATCAACACATCTAGAAATGTTTGATGTGTAATTATCTGGAAAAACCACATTTTTTAGAATATGTAGGAAGATATCTTTCTCTGAATTTTTCATTTTAAAGCATGATTGAGGGAACTTAGAGGAATTAGGATATGGATGAAGCTTTTCCCAAATTCCCATTGCCTGCAAGTCTTTACAAGCTTGAAGATTGTCTTTTGTTCGATTTTTATCATCAAGTACTGTAAACAATACATTATCAGAAACATTCTTCTCTATGTGCATTGGATCAAGGCAATGACGAAAAAAATTGCTCCCAATAAGGTAGATCCCAAAAGATACTCTTTTTCTTCCATTGTAGTGGGCCTTCCTCACTCGTACCCTCATCACGTGACCTTTTCCGACTATATTCCTCAATTTGTTCAAGCACCTTCGATCCTGACATTGGAACAGGGGAAGATCTAAACTCCAAAGATCCATCAAATGAATGTTTGTTGTACCTATACTTGTGATCAAGTGGTAAATATCGATGATGCCCCATGAAACAATTTTTTCTACCAAATTTCAACCTTTTAGATTCTGTATCAAATCTACATGATGGGCAAGCAAACAATGTGTGTGTATTCCACCCAGATAAGTTATCAAGACCGGGAAAATCACTAATGGTACAAAACAAACTAGCACACATATGAAACATTTCATTCGTAGAGGAATCATAAGCCTCCACACCATTCCATAATATTTTTAACTCTACAACTAAAGGTTGCAGGTAAAGATCAATACTATTACCAGGCATCTTGGGGCCAGGAATTATCATTGACATGATAAGAGAAGTTTGCTTCATACAATACCATGGAGGGTAGTTATAAAGGTACAACATCACAGGCCAAACACTATAAGTAGAACATAAATTTCCGAATGGATTGAAACCATCTGTAGCCAAACCAAGTCTTACATTACGAGGATCTGAAGCAAAGTTTGGATAAAATGAATCAAAGTCCTTCCATGCTTTACTATCTCTTGGATGCCTTAACAATCCATCAGGGTTTGCCACTGTAGCATGCCATTTCAATAGCTTTGATGTTTTAGGAGACATGTATAACCTTTTCAACCTAGGTATAAGTGGGCAATATCGAAGCACTTTAGCGGGTTTTGGCTTCTTTTTCTTTTGGAAATCTGTTACATGATTTTCACCACCATCATTTTCATTTGATTTCCATCTAGACATATTACACTTCTTACATTTATCTCTCTTCTCATCCTCCAATGATCCCCAATACAACATGCAATTATTTGGACATGCATGAATTTTCTCATAGCTTAGACTTAACATCTTAATCATTTTTTTTTGCTTCATAAAAAGATGTCGGTAGTTTAACATGGGGAAAAACATCATTTAGAAGCTCAATGATCATTGAAAATGTCTTATCAGTAGCACCACATAAAACTTTTATATGATATCGACGAACAATGAATGACAATTTGCTATATTTTGTGCAACCATTATAAAGTTCTTGATTCCCATCTTCCATCAACTCTTTAACTTTTTTAAAATCCCTATAGCTTGCATCCTTTGCACCCATAGGGTGGTTACTATTAGGAATATTTGATCGCACATCATCTTGAATTCCTTGATCATCTATGACACCAAATACGTCATTCAACATATCTTGCATTGAATATTGTCTATCTAATGCTTCTTTTACTTGGTTCACTAACTCAACATTGGATTGCGCACATTTTTCCCCATGCATGTATCAAAATATGTATTTGGTTGGAAAACCCATTTGTAAGAGATGACTAGACACCTCAACTCTATCACCCTTATGACTAAATTTGCATGAAATACAAGGACACCAAATTTTCCCATTCATTGCAGAATTTGAAAACGCAACATCCAAAAATTGGTTTACTCCATTTAAGAACTCTTTTGAGCTCAATGGTTTATCAATCCAACTCTTATCAATCATAGTTGGATGAATCTGTTTCCATATTTGAATAAAATTATTAAGGCATTTAAGGTATCAAATAATAATATAAAGAAATTAAATTTTACTGTTATACAATCATAAACCATACACACAAGCAATCTAACAAATTCTATTGCACATAGATCAAAACTTATATTCTAGAAAATTAGAAAGATAGATCAAAACTTAAGTTTTAAAACAAATAAAAACTTAAGTGTATTGTAAACTATAGAATAACACATTCATAAGTGCAAGAAAAAAACATAGTACCCAACCAGGATTAAATCAGAAGATCAGACAACCAATGGAATGCATGTCATCCAATTTTTAAGAAAAAAACATAGTACCCAACCAAGAGTAAATAACATACCAATTTTATTCCAGGACTTAGAGAACTCAGCACAACGATTGCTCCCTAATGAATGCAATTGATACAAACATGTATGTTAAATTAGGAACTTTTATAGAATAAATTATACAATAGTTAAGGATTACAGAATCAGGCAGGAATGGTGATAAAGAGCCTTTGCTAGAAAGATCCAACAAATCCATCTGTTGAGCGACAACACAACCCCAAAAAATTGAACTTGGTGTCTTCTAGATTTACACATATGAAAAACAATAATTCATAGTAATAAGAACCTGGAATATACATTTAAAATCTGAACCTGGAATATACAATAATTCATAGTAATAAGAACATGGAATATACATTCATGAAAAACAATAATTCATAGTAATTGAACTTGGTGTCTTCTAGATTTACCCCAATAATTTATTTCCATAATAATATACATTTAAAATCTCTAGCAGTTTTTAGGAAGCATATCAAAACAGAACTGGAAGATAATCACCGATTAAATTTCTAAAAAACAGAAATTGAAGATTAAAATAAGAACCTGAAGAAGGAGCTGAAAAGAGCAAGTTTTGCGATTGGATGAATTAGATGGAAGATATTTGTGAAGTCTTGCGATTCGCTGAATTAGAGGGAAGATAAAAGAGCAAGTCTTGCGATTGGCTGAAGAAGGAGCTAAAAAGAGCAAGTCTTGCGATTGAAAACAGAACCCGTTGGAGAAACAATGTCGTTACGACATAAAATGGAACGGTGGTGAAACGGTGGTGAATAGGATTTTAGGGGTTTACATGAGAGTGTTAGTGTTGAGTTTTGGATTCTTAGGGTTTTAAATGGAAAAGAGGGAATATGAAAGAATAGAGCGAATCTGAAAAAAGAGGGAAAATGAAAACGAGCGAAAATGGAAAAGAGGGAGCGCACTTCTTATAATGTTAGTCACGTTCATAACCGTGGCAAATTTTTTAAGTTACCTACAGTCATTGTGATCGTGGCTAAGTAACCGTGGCTAAGTACCCTGTGATTAGGTTTGATATTGATTTGTTATCTGAATTTGTAAAGTATTTTTCCTCATTTTTTTTCTTTTGCAATTTGGATGGAGATTTAACAAAATCATTACTTTAACTTTGTTGGTCATTCATTTTAAAACAAAGGTATATGGCTGTGTTAGAAGTAGATCCAAGACTGTCTGAAATATGTGTGGCAATGGACTATCTGAATACCATCCGCTTTGTAATTATTTTTTTGCCATAAATCCATTAATAGTTTGTTTATAGTCAAGTACTCTTTCTTGTTCCAACATATTAATATTTAAATATCACCCTCCTTGCTTTTTTTCGACATTGTAGATTGGAAATAAAATTTTGAAAAACGTTTCTTGGCAGAAGCAAAAGTAACATAGATAGTTAATATTATTTCATAAATTATGAATGCATTAAGAAAATAATGAAATGTTTTAAGAGAACTCAATATCATAAGACTTGATTTTGATTCATCTGTGAAATTACTTCTTTGATAACTTTTATTCTTCAAATAGAGTTTCACCTTCAAGATCATAATTATTACAATGTTTAAAATAAGTTTCAAGATTTTTGCAACATACTTTCAAGTTTTCAACAGAGAATATAAACTTGATTAGAAGTTATACGAAATAAAACATACTATATTGTTCAAATCTTCTATAAAGTGACAAAATTATTTAACCTACAATATATAGAAAATAACTAATACTAAAAGACTCCTTAATAGATTCAATTTTTGCATAAATTTAAAGAGAATTTCTATTGAAAGTCAGTAGTAAATGTTCGCTTGCCTATGGATAATGGTGGGTTGATATTTTTTCTCTTTAGGATTTCCTTTTTAAAATGTATGAAATTTAGGTTGAAACTTTATGTTTAATATAAAAGGATAAAAACTCAATTTAGGTTGAACAAATAAATTTATTATATTATAAAATAATTTTTAATTAAACATCTTAGCCTAAAAAATAACATTATATATATATATATATATATATATATATATATATAATCAAATATTTTTGTGACCTAAAAGTTTAAGGTCTTGTGTGGCCGCACAAGTCGTACATTCTCAGCCTTTATGGCTCATAATTGATTTAAATTTGAATTTTTCAACTACCAGTAATCCATATTATGGAAAATGTGTAAGAAGTAATTGAGAGAATAAGTTTATAATTGAGAAAATATAACTTTAAACTATCCAAACGATAATTAAATAGCACTCATATGTTCCACAATAATTATCATTTTTTAAAATAAAATATTTTGAAATGAATGACATTTTCTCAATTTTCTATGTAACAAATTTTTTTCTTCAATTCTACTATCTAATTAATATTACATCTACTTTATATTTATGCATATTATTTATAATTTTTCTATGTCTCAAATTATCTACCATTTACAATGCGAATGCCACATTTGTTACTATATATATTTTTTTTAATATTACTCATACTGAAGGAAGATAACTTGATTATTATGACACACTTAATTATATCATAGAATTAGATTATTTTGGTCTGAAAGACAATGTTGCATTATTTTACTATGAATGGTTTGACCCAACAAAAAATAGGGGTACAAAGATTCATCCACAATATCAAATTGTGGATATTAAGATGGATAAACGTTATCGTCTGTATGATCATTTCATCCTTGTGAAAAAAGCAAGACAAGTGTATTATGTGCCTTATCCAGAAATGTGTAGAGATAAATGTGGATGGTGTGTGGCAGTTACCACAAAACCAATGGGTCATATGGAAATTGACAACATAGAGGATGAATGCCTTATCAGTCTGATGGGATGTTACATGTTCTACCAATTGCATAAATTGAATCAATATCTAGTTTACGTGACAACTCACAAGTAGATGTGTTCGAAGAGATTTTTGAATGAAGATTGTAGTGAAGAGAGAAAGGATAATGATCGAAGATATTATAATAGTATTTTGTATTGCACAATATTAGAGTTTATTTTATGTATTTTGTATTGCACTATTCATGTTATACTTAACCAGCTTGTTGAATTATGATAAATTGTTTACATATTGTCTTGTATGAATTTTTCCTTTCTAAAGTTCTTATATTTTTGTTTTATCATTTTTTATAGTTGTTATATGGATAGTTTACAAGTTACCCTTTTCTAATTACGTGACATTTTTATTTACTCTTTTTTACTTTATGATAACATATGACTAACAAAGATGGCGGTGATAAAGGAAAGATTCACCCTACTCGATGTAAACCAAAGATGTTACGACTGGATAAACTTAATAAGTAGCATGATATCATATGTCACAAGTTGTCTACCACTAGGCCACTTCATGGATCGTCTTCAGTCCCGTCTCAACCTCCTGCATCGACTAATATTATAGCACCTGCTAATATTGTAAGACCACCATCCCATCCGACACAATCTCCCATCCATGCCTCAACCCCTGAGATATTTGTGTTTATGTCGACTCTAGGTTTAAGTCTTAAGACCATGAGTGCCTCATCACAACACTCCCCACGTTAGAATCGAGTAGAGAAGAATGTGCAACAAACTTCCAATGATCATGAGGATATGGTGGAAATTTGGGACCACAACCAAGAGGATGAAGAGGTGGGTCAATGAAATGTTCCTCATCTTGTGTCTGTGAGAGATGATAATGAAAATGTCATTATACGAACTTATGGTAAAGGGTAAGTTACAACACTCATTTTCTTCAGCATCAATCAACAAAATGCCATGAATTATACTAGAAGCATAAGTGTAGACACATTTTATTTACTTAATACTATATTTCTTCAATACATTAATGCAAACTCAGTTCCAACAACACAGTTGTAGATGCCATTAGGTATGTCATACAAAAACAGTTTCGTGAGCCTATCTATGGTTGGAGTGCAACCACTGACATAATTAGAGAAAATTAGTTTGAAAAATTTGCGATAAGCCTTTGTATATAATTATATGTTCAATTCGTCTTTGTAGCATATATATGGAGAATTGTGTTATATGTTTTGTTGATAGTAGTTAGTACATATATACTTTTTTTTATTCCCAAGAGAAGATGTTGTGGAATCCTCGTGATAATGATATTGTGAAACGTGTGTTTGAACCAAAGTCCGCTAAAAGACTATCAAATATGCTTACAAAGGTGAGGAAGAAAGGGACTCGACCTTGTTGGATATGTGAGGAAGTTTGGACTGGTCTTCAAGCATATTGGGAAGGTATATCATTCAAGAACATCTTCAACCAAAATAAGACCAATCGAACTTCAGTAAGAGACAGAGCTGTCCACACCTCAAGCCGCAAGACTCATATTGATGTTGCACTTTAGCTCGTATGTATTAAATTGACATTTACCTAAAATTAATACAATTTAATGTTATGATATCTACTTGTGAGTTGTGATCCAATAATTTTGATTTTATTTTAATTATGGTCCAATAATCTTTATTTTATTTCTAGAATATTAGCCTTCAAAGAGATTTACTTCCCGATGAGTTGTTTTTGACAACCCACAAGAGGAAAAATTGCGCTTGGGTTGATAGTCGCGCAAAATCTACCTATGTATGTTCTTTATTTTTGTAAATTTTATATGCAAATTCTTTATATTACAAATCAACCAAAAAAAATATGATCTCATTTACAACAAGAGTCCTAGATGGACAATCCTTTTATTATACATGTGGTGTAAGTTAGTATGTTATCTATATATTGACTTCTTTGTTTAATTTATTTTAGAAATTGGATCATATATTACCTTATTAATTTTTTGCATTGAGCAGGGAACATTTTTAAAAAAATAGGAGAAAGTACAAACACAACTTGGCGACACAAGTGTAGATGGTGCTAAAGAGGTAGATGGACCAACAATACTTAAGTTATGGATACAACCTGCAGGGGGTCGCACTCGTGGTCGAGTTTACGGTATGAGAGACTTATATGTTAACCTCCGACATGGGTGTATATCGCTTACACAACAATCCCAAAATCCTTCTAATTCTATGACTATAATGTCTTTAGAAGCGAAGAAGGCAGTTAGAATTAGAGCTGAACAAGTTGCTCAAGATGCAGTGGCCCAAGCTCAAGTGGCTACCAAGGTTGCCGAAGAGGCTAGGGAGCATTCAAAGAAGTTAGAGAATAATTTTGATGCATTAAAGCAATTTTTCGTAGAAAAAATTGACGCTTTGTACCGTCAATCAGCTGGTGGATCATCTAATGCGATTCATCCTCCTTCGTATCCTTATTACGATGATGATTTTGACAGTGTGTCAATGGACGAACTTTGATCTCATATATAGTTTTGCTTACTTTTTGTAGTCATTGGTTGACAATTATGTAATATTTGACTTTGTTATGTTGTTATTTGATAGTAAGTTATTATTTTGTAGTTTGAGAATAAATGATACTTTATGGTGTGTTTGTTATGTTGTCAATGCATTGAATTTTAGAGCTTTTTTAAGTATCAATTATTTTATAAACATTAAAATATAATTGAGCAGGTGCTAAAAAAACATAAAAAAAGAAAATTAAATAAATTTACAATTAGTGTGGACTTCATCCGACGCTAGTCGTTGTTGACTTTTCAATGTTTGACTCTAGCATCGGCCAAACCATCGTGAAATTATAAATAAAGTTGACTTTTATTGGACCGTAGCGTCGGTGCCGCCAACACTATATAGAATATAACGTTGACATTTATTTGACTTTAGCGTTGGCTCATCCGATGCTAACCATTTTGTTGACTTCAAAATATTGGCTTTTAGCGTCGGCTAGCTGACACAATTAAATTTTTTCTGATGACGTGTCAACGGACTAAACTAGCGTCAAATGTTCTATTTTAATTGGTAGCGTCAAATTACTTTAGGCCGATGCGACATTTTAGCTTCGACCATTTTAACCTAAGCTCAACCTCAACGCTAATCCGACGCTAAATTCATATTAGTGTCGGCTTTTGACTTATTAGCGTGGGCTTTTGACTGACGCTAAATCCAATTTTCTCTAGTAGTGGTAGTTACAAGTATATTGTGGAGAAATAATAAATACAGTGGAAGGATACTTTAGTATTAACATAATATTTTAAAATGAAATAATTTCTTTTTAAGAAGTGTGCAAATTTTAAATGAGACACATAGTATGAGATTAAGGGACACATAGTATGAGATTAAGGGAGTACTACGTGAATCACTCCTAACTTAAATTTCACTATCTATTTATAATATTAGTGAATAATTAACATTTAATAAGAATAGTTTAATAATTTAATAACTTTTTTCCCAATTATATAGTATCCTATTCATCTCGTAATGAGTTAGTCATTTGTAAAAATAATTTATTTCAAATGAATGACCATTTTCATTTTACAATGTAATACTTATTATTATTTTTAATTGTACTATCTAATTAATACTACATGCATCACTTGCAATTCGTTATTTTTCACTAGGCATTAATGATAATGGACATTCACCAATACTTCATAATATAATTTTAGAAAATATTATTTTCTCTCTTTCATTTATATAATTTTCTTAATACGTATGAAATGGTCGATTGAGTCATTCACTCTGAAAAAAAAGAACATTTTCTTAATATGGGTCAAATAAATAAATATCATAATTATTAAGGGTGTAGCAGGTCAATTTATTTCGATTTTTCGTAGAAAATGAATTTAAAGTAATAAAAAGTAAATGGTTAAGTTTGTTTTGTTTTGTTTTTTTACAATATTTTTTCACCAAATCTAAACCAAACCAAACAAACCACAAATGAATTGATATTTTAATATTTAAGGAAAATGCCAAAAACTAAAACAAAATAACTTTTTTTAAACAATATATATTTTTTATACTATTAAAACTAGTATATGTACTTTCGTAAGCTCTAACTCAATTGATAATCGGGACTTACTATTATGATGGAACGACCTATAAAATAATTATGATGGAATTTACTATTTCTTTTAAGATAAAAAAAAGACTAATAGATGTACTAGAAAATATAATGATTTTGCAAAATATTAATAAAACATTTTCTTAACAACACTAATAATATAGTGTGAAATAAGAAAAATATAATGTCTTTGTTCATATCTTGATGATTATTTTTAAATACTTAAAATCAATATTCAAATCATTACAAACCTAATTTAATTAGTTTGATTCGATTTAAACCTAAACATAAAATAAAACTAAAACAGATTTATTGATTTTAGATTGAATCTTCGTATTCATCAGAATATTAGTTTAGTTCTTCCACCCTAACAATATATTGTGGAATGGGAGGAGCAATAAATATTTTCAAAAAATGGCTAATTAGAGATAAACAAAAATTGTAATGTTCATAACTTCTCTCAATGGATTATTATTGTGAATTTTGGCTTGATTGAAATATAAAAAAATCCACATTTTGTCTTACAAGTCACGTCACAATTACGACCAAGCGGTAATATTTGTCTAGTACAAGACAAATAAATTTGGACAACCGATGGACCATGGTCCCCACATATGGCCTTAAGTTTGCATTCATTGATCAATAGCGTAATTGATCATGATTCAACAGCATGATGACCAATTTTGTAAAAAGAAAAGGCAACGGTGAACAATACAATATTTTCTTTTTGAATAATTAGGGTTCGGTGAGCGATACAACTGAGTTACACTAGAATGTTTTGAAATATAATTACCCTAAAATAAATGAGCAAAAAATTTATACTACATCAAATTCATTATTTTATTATTTTAAAAAAAAATCTCAATTAACAAAATATTTTTTTAAAAATTTAACTAATAAAATACTGGATTTATAAACCCTTTCACTTAAGTCTATAAAAATAATGAAATAATAGACCGAAACTTAAAAAATTTATTTTAATAAAAAATTTAATATTAAGAGGTTTTAGTAGGAAATTATTTATAATTTTTTTTAAACTTTAGGACTTAATTGACAACTCTATTCATCGGTGTCTGAATCCGACCCAGTAGTCATTACACACAATTTTCCTTTTGTTGTTTCATAACTCATTTACATATAGGAATCCTATTTATCATTTCTTCTCAACCCAAAAAAAATCTAGCGCTTCTTTTGCCTCTCTCAGTTACTCATCCCTCTATGTTCTTTATTTATTTTTTGCCTGGAAAGAAATACTCGCTATTGATGCATGTTGGTGTCGATTAGGGATGACAACATAATCCGTACTCGCTGATATCCACCCAAATCTGTTTGATTTGAGTGGAGATGATCCGTTTTGATCGGGTGCGGGTGCAGATTTCTTCCGAAATAAAATTTCGGGAGCGAAGACGGATTTGAGGTGATGATATCCACCTTGTACCTGCACTCGAACCCACACTACAAGTAATATTATAATAATTTTTAAATTTTTTATACATATACATATTGAATATACTTAATATTTTTTTAAATATTAAAAATTATAATTTTATCTCTATAAAAAATAATTTTTTATTTTATTATTGTCTAATAATAATTATTTTATTATATTAATTGTAATAAATATAATCTTTAAATTTATAATTTTATATATATTAATGAGTGCGAGTGTGAACGAGGAAACCTGAATCCCATTGTGGGCGGGGATGAGGGCCTAAATTTCACACCCGCTATGAAACGGATGCGGTGTGAGTTTTTCCCAATTAGTCAGGTGCAGAAGTGGAGGAGACAAAATCTGTCCCGACCCGCCCCGTTGCCATGCGTATTGTTGATGGCAGAGGTGTGAAAGATGACACCAAAACGATCCTTGCAGTTTTGATCTTGTATTTTCACCAAATTATGAAATTGATTACTCTATGTTAAAAGTCGATAGTTTTGGCACTACGCAAAAATTAACATTTTACAGCGCGCCTTTTACAATATTTTTTTTACTAAAAGCGCTGTTGTATAATATTTTAAAATTAACGGAGGATACAACATTGCTTTTTTGACAAGCACTTTTGCAAAAACAAAGTTGTAGGTCATATAGGGTCATAATGTTTACAACGCTTTTAGAGCGCTTTGGATATGAGTGTTGTAAAATATAACGTGATAACTTTTCAGCAAGTGTACCGAATCATTGCAAGTAATAATTAAAACAGTAGTACCGAGTGTTGAACTCAAGGATTGCGTTTTACTATCGAATTATATTTAAGTACTGAAATTGAACAAAAAGTTTTCGAATTGATTGAAATAATATTTGAAATTAACACAATACTAAAATTGATCTTTTATAATTAGAAAAATGTCAGGTATGAGTTTCACTTCGAATCCAACCTTGGTGTCTAATTTGATCCTAGTTACTGAATTCCTTTATTGAATTATTATCGAATTCTCTTTATTATTCTTGCCCTAATGTCTTAGTGACAGAACCTTTAATTCCAATGTAACCCCTAATTCTTTAGTAGATTTAAGATTAGAATTAAGCATTACCGTACAAGAATTCTCTTTTTAAACTATTGCCTCTGCAAGTAATTTAATTGGTTTAATGACCTGTATCTATCTCTAGACTACAAATTCATGAATTTCTCATCTCAAGCATTCGTAAAGTCCACTTCTGTTTCAAAATACGAATCGTAGAACATTTTAAATGTTGATCAAGCAATAAAAAGCATTAAGC
Source organism: Cicer arietinum (assembly GCF_000331145.2). NCBI lineage: Eukaryota > Viridiplantae > Streptophyta > Magnoliopsida > Fabales > Fabaceae > Cicer > Cicer arietinum. The sequence continues at coordinate 43,511,646 of NC_021162.2, read as the reverse complement.
ACAGAGATGAGAAAAATAATTCAATAAACACATTCATATAACTAGAAATTAATTCCGAAAAATAAGGGTTTCATCTTGTTACATTCATCCCTAACAAATAGGGTTTAGTTACTCATGACAGAGCTATAAAAAATAGAGATTAGAGAAGAATTACAAAAAGATTCATGAATGATTCTTGATAAAACTGCTCCAATGATGTTAAAAACGGTCGTCTTTGAGTTTCTATGCTAGGGCACAAGTCTCCCAACTTCTCAATAGTCAAAAAGATCCCTAGAAAGTAAAAATTATGCATTTTAACGAATGCTGATGCGCGTCGTGCGCCCCAGGCGCAGGAATGGTGCTCCGGGCGTGCATGGACAGTGTCATTGGTCTGGAATCACGCTCCAGGCGCGTCCTGGCAGTGGCAAAATACTGGAATTGCGCCTCAGCCGCGACTGTTGCGCTTCAGGTGCACAACTTCTTCTAGTTGACATTGTCTGCATTTTTCACCTCTTTAGATTCTGAATTTGGTTCCGGTGTCTTCATGAAAGTTGTAGCCATGGATCATAGCTTTCATTTGCACTTGAGTTGATTCCAATTGGACATCTACAACTCCAAATATGGCTGAAGTACTCCACTTATGGCTGAACAACTAAAAAATTATATTGTGCGCATTACTCTCTAGAGGTCTTCACCATCCTTACTTCTAATGCGACCATAATCATTAGTGATTAGAACAAATGACTTTTTTTTTATTAGATATTTAGTTTCTTATTTGTTTATTTGATGTCTTTTATTATTAATGATTTGACTCAACTGAGGAAGTCATCTATAAGTTACACAATCTCACATTTTCCATTGATACTTGGGTGAGAATTGAGAAGCCATGCATGATTAAATGTTGTGTAAATGACAAAACTTTGTATCTAAAGTTTACTCTCCACCAAAGTCTAAGAAGGGATTGAAAGAATGATTCTTGAGATAATATAAGATATGATGTGTTTTTTTACCAACTAATCTAAATATACAAAGTTAGAAATGAAGAAGTATTAAAAGTTGATTGAAGTGAGAAGACAATAAAATTATTTTTATGAGCAGCTTTAATAGTAAAATTATTTTCATGAAGAACTTTTGTGTGTGGGTTCTCAACATAGGTATATGATGATGTAAAAGTTAAATTGAGAAATATAATGTGTGAGATGAATTGTAGAAGCATATGAAAGTGCAACATAGAAATATAAGTGATGTGACACTTAAGTGTGTGATGTATCGTTCAATAAAATTGAGAATTTGTTTTAATGTATTATAATAGATAGATTTGTGCATTGACTTTTATCCTATAATGCTTTTCAATTTATGCATAAATATTTTGTCCTTTCGTTGGTACATTATTTCTACAACGATTTAGCTATTGTTGAATACTATAATTGCTCTTTTGTAATCCCTACACATATGAATTGATAAAAATGAAAGGTTGGTAACAGTAAGTGACTTTTGATTACCTCAAAGTTTTATGTGTCTTCCTTACTATAGTAAAATTTTCGGTTAAGTGAGTTAAAGAAACAAATATGATGCATGATTTTCCTAAGAGACATTTAATAATTATTCTAATTTTAGGAAGAGTTTTTTAAAACAATTATTGAAAAATATGAAAGTTAATCGGTAATTTAGCTAATGGTTGTTTATTGCGATTATTTATTCTAAATGAAGGGAGAGATTGAAGGGTGAAAAAGAGAGACAAGAAAAGGATCAATAAAGATAAGAGAGAGACATGTGTGTAGAAACAACTAAGATGCATCAATATGAAATAGAGGAAGAGATACATGACAAAGATATATGAGAGAGTGAGACACATGAGTGCAAAAAGAGATAAGATGAAGAGATACGAATGAGTAAAAGAGAGAGAGAGAGAGATGAAACAATAGAAAGAGAGAGATGAGACAATAGGTATAGAGAGATGGGACAACAGAAAGAAATAGAGAGAGGAGAGAGACATAATATATTAGAAAATGGTAATAATATTTTAGTAGAAAATATAAAAATATATTTTTTGTATTCTTGATTGCTTGTATCTTGGGAAAAAAATTGTCCCGTGGTTTTTTTTATGAACAAGAATGTTTGCTTTTGTTCAATTTCTTACCCCGTCTTCTATCCAGTCTCATAACCAATTTCTAAACAAAATAGGGTACAATAAAAATTGAGTTGTCTAATCTACTTTGCTTTAGAAAATCAAATGCATCATATGCAATTACATCAATGAAAAAAAGGGTTGATTGGTTGTGAATTCCTTAAATATTCTAAAGAGAAAATAAACTGCAAGTAAAATAGGTTTATTTGGATTGATGTAAGCTTATTATGATTTGTACAATTGGTATTTATTGAATATAAATAAGATTTTAAAGTGTAGTACCTACAATCCATTACTTTGACTGATTATAATGAAGTTCTCATTTCAAATTAATCGACTAATTCAAGTACGTTTTTCTCGAACTTGTGACTATCTATGAATATGCCTTTCCATTATTTAGATTCTCTTATTTCTATATTGAAACTGTGTTGAGCTTTCTATCTCTCATTAATGTTAGGCTCAAATGAAAATATCCCCGGTGCGCTGGTTGTAGTTCAAATTAACTTGGTCAATTTAAATAAAATGGATAAAGTCGATTCATTTGGTTATAATATCTAACTACTCTATAAAGTCGATTCATTTGCAATAAAATGGATAAGTGTCCTCAATAGCGGTCGATAAAGATTTTACTATATCGAATTCAAATAATCTATATTAGAATCAATTTTAACTTGGTTGTAAATAGTATTTGGCTTAAAAGACATTTAAAAAATATTTTATCATAGAAATGTTTTCCTTGTTGAATATATATGTTCTAATAGCTATTTAATTGAGGCATAATGTTGGTTTTGAACGTCATTCTAATATGAAAGGATAGATGAGAAATAAAAAATTAAAGATATACTCTAAAGTCAAGTGATCAATTACACGAGTTAAAGAGACAAAATTAAAGATATACTTTAAGGTCAAGTGATCAATTACACGAGTTAAAGGGACAAACATGGTCCTCCGTTGTACTATAAACTATTCAATTGAAATAAACATAGTATGAGGTTTTTCATATATAAAGCGATCAAACAATTTTGTATTTGTTGCATGCAAAGGTAGAGTAAAAATGGCTACAACTCTTAAAGTTTTTTATACTATGATCCTTTTCGTGTTCCTATTTCTTGCTGTAGTCGATGTTAGTGGTAAGTTTATTCTCATATTTTCATATTCTACAAAACTCTTAATCTTTTTTAATAATACTTTTTATTCTTATTTTATATATTACAGTTTTTAGTTGTAAGTCAGACATCGATTGTATTTATTTCCAATGTCCCATTCATCTTTTTACAATTTGCTTTAATGGAGACTGTAGGTGCTCAACAGTTAAGGTAAAAAAAGCATTTATATGTTATCTTCCAGCCTTTAATTATTTGTATATGTTCATCGTTATTAATATTGTTTCTCTTATATTTGATTTCTCTATTATATTTAATGCTTCAACTTCCAATTTTTTTTAATAAATTTATAAGCATATTAAATTTTATTTTGAAATATATATATATATATATATATATATATATATATGAACTTAATGTTTCATATACCATCTAAGAAACTTAAAATTGATTTTAGATTGTGAGGAGAGTTATTTATTGAGTTTACACTTTTAATTGTTATGTTGAGATTGTCGTCGTGCAACTAGTGTTAGTGAGAGTGCACACTCTGCATAAATACAATTTATAGGGTGTTGCACTATGCATGTGGCATATAGCATAACCTTACAATCCATGTTATCCTAAGTTATTTTGGGCTCCAAATGAATTTCAAATAATACATATTTTAGCATTGAAAGTTCATCTATCTATATACAATTCATGAACGTGTGTTAATCTATGTATGACTTTATTCATTTTACATGATGATAGATAAACTCACATCTTTCTTATGTCTGCTCTATAATATATTTGTATGTAGATTATAATCAACACGATCATGACAAGTAATCAATAGAGTTTTTCTTGTGGAACTGAAGTGCTAGGGGCTTGTGCTTCACTTTATTTTAAGAGTTTTTTTTTACTATCGTTGATTTTGTGGTATGGGTAGAGATATTTGGACTTCAATAATATCTTTTGAATGAGTTACTCTATTTAATAATTATTTGTATTGTTTAAGATTTAGTTTTTTCACTTATTTTATTTTTTAGTTTTTAAAATTATGAGTTATAAAATTATTGTTATTATTTATAAAATATATCATGTTTTTGAAATGTGAAAATTAGTCTGGTTTTACATTTTAGTTTTAATTACAATCTCCATTCTTAATTATAAATTTTCATTTTCTTTACTACAAATATTAGTCATCGAAACTCTATTAACTATATCAAGCTTAAATTTTAAATCAAAATGAATAGAATGTATGTGATTGATTTTCATTTGATTTGAATAACTTACCAACAATTTACTAGAAACAGTCTAAAATTTTCCTTTATTAGTTAAAACACGCACTTGATTTGATTTGTTAGGGTTGTTTGTAATTTAATTTTTATATGTTGGTATGATGTATGAGTTTGATTATTATTTCTTGTACTCATTTTTAATAAATTTTTTACTTATAAAAAAAATATTTGATGATACTTCAAAGAATTTGATCAATACTATTTATCATATGAATATAAGAAGCACATTCTTATTAAAGTCACTCAACGTAAGATATTAATTGCAAAGTTTTCGCGAATTGAATTTGGCAATGACGAGTTTAAAATCTTTTGAGAAATTTTAATAGGTAGGGGAAAAATATAGATAAACTACAAGAAAATGACTCATGTAGGAAAATAGTTAAATTCAAATGTACTTTTTTCCAAAATTTTATATTGAGCGATTTTATTCAATATCTTCTTTAGAGAATTTGACCTTCAACTTTATTCGGTTTTTATTCTTAATCCTTGGTCTAATTTTGACTAAACTTTGCTAATGTTAATTTTGATTTACATGTTATTAATTGTTATTCACCTAAGTTGTAAATTAATTATTTGAATTAATAAAAACATAAAAACTATAAAAATAATCTAATGAATTTACATCTTTTATAAATAAACATTACAGAAACAATAGAAAAGAAACTTCTCCCTTTTTCTATCTAATATTATATTGCATTAATCCATTTCCAAGTCACTCGTTACAAAAATAGAAATAAATAAATAAAAACATGAAAAAACAATACAGTCAATCTTTCAATCCTCCACCACCAAAACCAAACACATTTCATTTCCCTCCCACACCGTCTTGGCGTCTTGATGAGATGACAACAAAATAGATTTGAAGGTTTGTTTTATGTATACAATTTGATGATAACGTAGGTAGATGACTAATAAGTCGAGGATGACAAAGCAGAAATAGACCGCGATCCTATGGTTCTAAATATCTTTCATGACATTTTTTCCATCAAATTCCTGCTTTAATTGAAACAACAAATTAAGGAAATCATTATTTATAAAAGATCAACATTGAACCATATCATATATATATAGTAGAAACAAACCGCGGTTCTATGGTTCCAAATATCTTTCATGACATTTTTCCATCAAATTCCTGCTTTAATTGAAACAACAAATTAAGGAAATCAATATTTATGAGTGAATGAATAGTTTTTTTCCATCAAATTTGTGCTTTAATTGAAACAACAAATTAAGGAAATCAATATATATGAGTGAATGAATAGTTGACAGGTTTCTAAAAGATCAACATTGAACCATATCATATATAGCATATATAATACAAATGTAACTCAAGAATGAAATCAACAATAATTAGCAGGTTTTTTTAAAAAGAAATGACATACATCAGACTGCAGTTTTATAGTCCTAACCATATCCATCAATTGAGATTATTCAAAAGAGTTAAGAATTGTGATTTTCATTTGTATAGATTTTTAGAGACCCGAGGCAATGTTTATAAGATTCATTGCACGACTTTTCATGCTCTGCTCCCAAAATGCAAAGAGACTTTCGAAGGCAGATTTGGTTTGGTCCGAGGAGAGAGGGGGGTGAGGATTGGGAGCAGAAGCAGAAGTTGATTAAAAAAAAATAAGAATATAGAAAAAGAAATTGTGGAAGGAAGACAAAAAAAAAATTAAGGATTAAATAGATTAAAGAAATGATTAAAAAAAGTTGAAGGTATGATTAAAAAAATTAGAATGGAGAAAATGAAATTGTGGAAGGAAGACAAAATACAATTAGGAATTTAAAAATTGAGTAGAACAAACTCTCAAGACGTACATATCAGTTTTTTGAGAAATATTTGCATACGTGGATGAAGTATGATGAGGTGGCAGTGGAGTCTGATTTAAATATGTGTAATAGATTGAAAGGAGACAAAGATTTACATCAAGAGACATAGAAAAAGTGGAAATTATTTTCTTTTTAACGATAAAGAATTACCGGCAGTTCAATTAACCGAGTTTTCATTTGGAAGATTCTCTTGAAATCCTAAAAACTTTTGTCGAATAAATTTTAAAAAATATTATATCTTGACACACCTCAAATCTATATTCATAATCTTTGCATTTATATTCATAACATGGTAAAACACTTAATCACTTCTGAGTATGCAATTAGATGGGAACATAATATAATTGAATTTCATTCAATTAAACTTGTTTTACTCGTGTCGATTTGAGAGATACAAAAATTTGTTACACGTTGCTAAACTTATTATTCTTATATATAGAAAATATGAGTTAATTCATCCACCATGATAAACTTATTATTCTTATATATAGAAAATATGAGTTAATTCATCCACTATGATAAAGTTATTATTCTTATATATTGAAAATATGAGTAAATTCATCCATTATGAGTTTTTTTAATTAATTTTAGCTGGACTTTATATCGTTTGATGCAGAATTTTTAAAAGATTAAGATGTTGGACGAATATTGTCATATAGCTTAGCATTACCTTGTTCAACTTTTGTAGTTTGAAAATTTATTTTTCTTTTATTTCATTGTATTGAGGTTTCCTATAATATAAAGTGACTTTGATACTTTTTAGACAGTTTTCAAACTCAGACGATTTGGAGAAGTGCTATATTAAAAATAGTGTAACAATATTGTCAATGATATATTTTCCATATGAGAATAAATCTTTAATAGATTTATTTGTTTTTCAATTGTTGTCGCTTAAAAATTATCTAAGTAGATTTGGATAACTTGATATGTTTTTATTATTATTAATTAATGAAAGTTTATTATGATTAATTAATTCATAAAACAAAATGTTTTGAAGGATACTAATTGTTGCATAAACTGAATATCTATTGTATTAGAAGAATATATCGATGGTCATTGGATTTAATTAATCTAAATGAAAATAAATTTATAAGTTGATTTAATTATATTTTCTTTTAGATGATATGTTAAGTGAAAGATATGTAGTTTGAAAATAATAAAGATCTAAATAAATTTATTTATACCCCCAATAATAAGATGATGTCGTTTAGAAATTATATAAGCAACTAAATCTATGTGAAGATTTATTTTTTTAAGTGATATCGTTTGTATTTATTTTTCTAAGTGATATTGATTGAAAGAGTCTTAGTTGATATTCATTAATGGAATAAACCTACTTTAATTATATATTAAGGTAAAGAGTATCACGTAATCATAAATATGTCACATAAATCCAAAATTTCTATGAAACTTAACAACTCGAAATCATATTATAAGACAACCAAATCTTTTTTGAAGTACACATACATAAGTTTAATATTAAGTGAAAATATCAGAGCAGGAATTCTCAAATAAAAGACGCTCAAAATAACATGAACACATTGCATATAATAAAAGTCTTTAAGACAGGATGGCTTCCGCCTCCCTGAAGGTACTAGTTGTCGCCTGCAGCTTACAACTCGTCTGCGTCCAACGCAAACACCAAAGACAAATAATGAATGATAAGTATCAAAATTATGTAACAGTATAAGACAAACTAGGATAACATGCAATTAGTCAAATCAGCACAAACAAGAGAAAGAGTCAAGATCATAATATCAAAGGTTAATCTAAATCAATCACAATAGAGCAGACACAAGAATGAAATGCTATGCATGTCCTATATTCTATACTTCTTCGTCATTTGGTACCATTCTACTATGAAGTACTTGATTAAGAGATCTGATACTATGCCACTACAAGAGTGGACGAACAATTCACGAATTGCCACGTCCTCATAGATCACCTCAACTCAACTCGAGACACATATACGTGACGGTCAAAGTACTCTTGTGTTGCACGGTAGCTCCCGGCCTTAGGGAATAACCCACTAACCCACTTAGAAATTTCCCACTAGAGGTACCCCCAAGGTCTATCAGTCTTATCTTACAGTTCAACTGTAGCCCTCCACGATCAGACTCATTCAGTTGTGCTTCCCTGAATCACTAGGTTTGTCAGACACTCCCTATATGATGACAAAATAATCCTAACTCCAAAATCTACAACACATATATCAGACTTACTCGATCATCACAACTCAATAAGTTTCAGTTTGACTTCACAATATTCATCATTATATATCTATATGAATCAATCACAATAAAATCCCAATATTTGGTTTACATTACTCACAATACACAATCCAGTTTCATCAATCACATAATAAGGAATCCAATAGGTGACACATTCAAGTAATATCATAAATTCAATCAAGTAACAAAAACATTCAAGTACATATGATTCATACAATATCAATCTGCATATAATTTTATAAAATCAAACAACATGCAATCTTGATATAAATGAATTCACGACAATTCTATAGGTTGCTAAATTATATTTTAGTCATCACTATTACCATTCATATATTACTAATTAATTATTATTACTCAATAGGGCTCAACTGTACGTAGTAAGCCCCAAATGAACATCTGGGAATTTCGACATTCTCGTTCATCTCGAACCTACTCTCACCCCTTACGTCGGCTGAAGATTTTTCTTAACAAAGTTGATCCGCTGATTTAACGTGTCGCGTCTTCGCCAACCACCGACTCTAACAGTCCACAAGCGAGAATAAATCAACGCAACAACCAAGTACTAACTAATTACTTGCTCCAATAGGTAAATAATTTATTTATTAATAATACATAAATAATTTATTTGCTATTGTAATATAATTAAAAAATATATTTAATACCATTAAACACACATATTACTATAATAAGATTTTATTTAAACAAAGCATGATATAAGAACTAAATATTGTGTCTATATATATATATATATTTGGTTTTTAAATAGATTTTTATATATATCACACTGAATTTTATTATTAGTTATGACTTATTATTGACTATACTGAATTTTATAAAATAAACTAAATCCTTTAGAACCAACTGCATCTCAATACTGCTAATAATTTATCTGCTAACTTATCTTCTAGAAATTTGTATGAAAACAACTCTTAAATAGCATAGTGCTTCTTTTATGTATTTTTCTGCGTTTATAGTAAACCTATAAGGCCCCTTAAGTATGCAATTATCTCCAACAAAATATATTGCTTTTTTGACAAGCGCTTTTGCAAAAACGCTGTTGTAGGTCATATAGGGTTATAATGTTTACAACGCTTTTAGAGCGCTTTGGATATGAGTGTTGTAAAATATAACGTGATAACTTTTCAGCAAGTGTACTGAATCATTGCAAGTAATAATTAAAACGGTAATACCGAGTGTCGAACTCAAGGATTGCGTTTTACTATCGAATTATATTTAAGTACTGAAATTGAACAAAAAGTTTCCGGATTGATTGAAATAATATTTGAAATTAACACAGTAATAAAATTGATCTTTTATAATCAGAAAAATGTCAGGGATGAGTTTCACTTCGAATCCAACCTTGGTGTCTAATTTGATCATAGTTATTGAATTCCTTTATTGAATTATTATCGAATTCTCTTTATTATTCTTGCCCTAATGTCTTAGTGACAGAACCTTTAATTCCAATGTAACCCCTAATTCTTTAGTAGATTTAAAATTAGAATTAAGCATTACCGTACAAGAATTCTCTTTTTAAACTATTGCATTTGCAAGTAATTTAATTGGTTTAATGACCTGTATCTATCCCTAGACTACAAATTCATAAATTTCTCATCTCAAGCATTCGTAAAGTCCACTTCCATTTCAAAATACGAATCGTAGAATATTTTAATGCTGATCAAACAATAAAAAGGATTAAGCATAGAGATGAGAAAAATAATTCAATAAACTCATTCATATAACTAAAGATCAAATCAGAAAAATAAGGGTTTCATCTTGTTACACTCATCCCTAACAAATAGGGTTTAGTTACTCATGACAGAGCTATAAAAGATAGAGATTAGAGAAGAATTACAAGAAAGATTTATGAATGATTCTTAATAAAACTGCTCCAATGATGTTAAAAACGATCGTCTTTGAGTTTCTATGCTAGGGCACAAGTCTCTCAACTTCCCAATAGTCAAAAAGATCCCTAGAAAGTAAAAATTATGCATTTTAATGAATGCTGATGCGCGTCGCGCGCCCCAGACGCAGGAATCGCGCTCTGGACGTGCCTGGACAGTGTCACTGGTCCAGAATTGTGCTCCAGGCGCAGCTTTTGCGCTCCAGGCGCGTCTTAGCAGTGGAAAAATGCTGGAATTGCGCCTCAGGCGCAACTGTTGTGCTTTAGGTACACAACTACTTCTAGTTGACATTTTCTGCATTTTTCACCTCTTTAGATTCTTAATTTGGTTCCGATGTCTTCATGAAAGTTGTAGCTATGGATCATAACTTTCATTTCCACTTGAGTTGATTCCAATTGGACATCTACAACTCGAAATATGGCTGAAGTACTCCACATAGATCATGTTGATTTCTCACCAAAATTCAGCACTACACTTAAGCAAAACAGAATGTAAACTTACGGCATATTCCCTACTTAATCAATGAAATAAAAACACAAACATTTTATTAACTCAAAGAACAAAATTCAACAAAATATATCAAATAACTACTTAATTTAACTAATGATTAAAGATAAATAAGACTAAAACAATGAACAAATATGCATATGATGAATAGTCATCATAACACTTTCACATAATGTTTACAACGCTTTTAAGAGCATTTTGTATACAAGCACTGCAAATTATAGCGCTCCCACATTATGTTTGCATCACTTTTAGAGTGCTTTGTATAACGAGTTGACAATGATGTGACAAACAACTTCATGATATAGAATTATCTAGATGCATTAATTATTTATATGTCATTAATTAAATTATAAAAAAAATTCTCGAAGTTTGAAGTTAAGTGTTTAGATGATTTTATTGCGTTTTCATGTGTTAATAATTATATATCTTCATATCATGTGTCACATCACTACAAGAAAAACATCATTTTGTGGCCAACTTTATAAATATTTTGTGGCCGAATAAAACCCTCACAAATTAGTGACCGAAAAAGCCCTCACAAATGTCAAAATTGAAATTGGTCTTTATTTGTGGCTGAAAAAGCCCTCACAAATTTTTAAATATTTAACTTGATTTTGTGGCTGCCTAAGCCCTCACAAAATCACAACATTGTGATTTTGTGAGGGCTTAGGCAGCCACAAAATCAAGTTAAATATTTAAAAATTTGTGAGGGCTTTTTCAGCCACAAATAAAGACCAATTTCAATTTTGACATTTGTGAGGGCTTTTTCGGTCACTAATTTGTGAGAGTTTTATTCGGCCACAAAATATTTATAAAGTTGGCCACAAAATGATGTTTTTCTTGTAGTGTTTGTTTTTTAGTTTTAAAAAGTATGATATTAAAAATAATTTTACAAAACAACTTTTAAAAACAAGTAATCCAAATAAGTTTTTTTAGTTTTTAAATTTTAAAATATTAAAATAGAGTTTTTGGGATGTGAATCAAACAAGCCCTAAGTTTTAGGTTTTAAATTTTTTTTTTGCAGTTTTTATTTTCTCTTATATTACCAAATATACTAATAGATTGATCAATTCAAAATAATTTAATTTTAATTCCTTGAATTTTTCAAAATATTTTTGAAATTTTGTGTGGGGTAGAATAATTTTTTATTTTATTTTAAATCAAGGATAAATGTAAATTTTTAGATGATTTGTGGGATAAGAGTGTAATCGTAGAGGATGGAGTATAATTTTTCTAGAATTAACTGTCTAAAACTTAATATATAAAAATAACATCCATCATTTAGAAGAAAAAATAAAGAAGAAGTTCAAAGAGTTAAACTTGAAGTTTCAACACAAAAGATTTGATGAATTGTTTCATATTTGACATAAAATTCAGGGTACATAAATTCACTATCATTATTAGACCTAATCAAATTAATAGTTTTGTTGAATGGAGTTTTAATTTTAACGAGAACAACAAAGTCATGCATGAACACCGCAAGAAAATTACCATATATCTACTTATGTTTTTAGTGATGGTCAATTAAGACCGTAGGTATAAGTAACATACACATTTAGATTTGCAATGACCATGAGTATAGGTAATTGGATTAGTAAAAAAATTATTGCCACTTAACTCTATTTTCCATGAACGAGCCTCGTCTCGCTGCAAAAGCCCTCACAAATGCCTGTCTTTTGTGGCTGCAAAAGCCCTCACAAATGCCAACCTGTTTCTGGCACTTTATGGCTGCAAAAGCCCTCACAAAATTTTGTGACCAGCTTCTTTGTGGCTGCCAAAAGCCCTCACAAAAGCCACCTTTGTGGCTGATTATACCCCTTTGTGAGGGCAAAAGCCCTCACAAAATGCTTGTTTTCTTGTTGTGCATTGCCATTTGTTAATAAAAAAATCATAATGAGAGACCAAACTTGTCAGCTTTTAGAATATGCAATCAGTTTTGTGAATTGGAAAAAATAGGAGAATAAAACTGCAATTAAACCTTTATTATTTTATTCCCTTTTATTCATTCTCTCTCTTTTTTGTCGTTGTTGTTGTTGAAATTGTTTTATTGTTTTTTTTAGGGAATATTATTTTTTTTTGTATTAAATTTTGTTTGAGAAGAATGGAGGAAAAATATGAGTTTTGTTTGGAAGTGGTTTTGTGCATGTTATTTTTTTTTATTTTTTTTTTGTTCACTTCTTTTTTTTTCTACCCTTTGATGCCTAGTTTAAGAAGTAATAAGTATCTCAATTTTTTCCCCTCTACCGCTTTGTATTGCCCATTTTTAAGAAGGGATGAAATTTTGATGAAATTCTAGATGCAGCAATAGGATTCAACGTTCTAACCTGAAACAACCCATCCGTTCTACCCGCAACTTGCTCAACCTATCATTGATCGATCATACTGAAGATGCAAAAGGTTGGAATATGGACTTGGATTTAGTGGATTCAATTTTCATTGGTTTGGCAATTTTTTGACCCAAAACCGACTGAAATTCTCACCCCTAACGACGACCTCATCCCTCTTGGGACAAGGACAAGGTAGTTGGCTCAATGGAATATCACACACATGCTTAATCACTTTCGCAAACATTTTTGGTTTCGTGTTGTTTTGAGGCACATTATGATCATCAGAGGTAGGAGAAGGAACTTCCAAGTTGACCTAATTGTAACACCATTACCATTACCGACGATGCTACCTCACGACCTTCTCGCTCCCCCTAACCACCTAGTGGAAATAGCGATTTTTTGCCTTCTGTGGGATTCGAGCCCGGTACCTGGCGGATAAATACCGCCTCCCCACAGTCCCACTACCATTTGAGCTAGTAACGGTAATGGTCGGGATGTTACACTAATGATCTTGTTGAATGAATATGAAGAGACTATAAGGATCACATACCTTATAGGAGCCATGCAAACCCTAGGAGAGCCTTTTTCGTCAAAATCTTAGGAGAGAGGTTTGAATTGTGTTAGATTATAATTCTCATACTAATTAGTTTTAAGAGAAATATATATTTGGTAATTAATGTGACTCTTGAAAAACTTCTTGATAAAAATATGAAAAAAATTAGAATCCACTAATTATAACTTATTGAACAATCCCAATTCAAGAAAAATATTTATTATTTTGCAATTAAAAAAAATTGTCATTCACAAATCAATTATGTAAAGTAAAAATGTTAATTTGATTATTTATGTGTCTTTTGAATATTTTCTAGATAAAAATGGAGAAGATTATATAATTTACTAATTATAATTTATTGTATAAACCACATACAAGACACATGTAATTTTTATTGATCAATTACTTCAAAGATTGTTATTAATGGAATTATTAGTTAAGAGAGACATATGTATTTCACTATTAGTGTGTCTCGATGAATACTTTCTACATAAGAGTGAGGACATTTATTATAAACAAATTGTAGTTTACCATACAAAACATACACATGACAAAAATTTATCACAAATCAATTAGTTAAAATATGATCATTCACAAATCAATTAGTTAAGAAACAAATACACATTTTTTTATTAGTGTTTATCTTGAATATCTCGTTGATAAAAATCAGGAAAATTATAACACAATAATTATAGTTTAATGTGTAAACCATACAATAAACAAATATTTATCACTAATCAATTAGAAAAAAATATGGTCATTCACAAATCAATTACTTAAAGAGAGAAATATGTATTTGATTGTTAGTTTATCTTTCTTTTATTTTCAAGATAAAAGTGAGGAAAAATGTAATACACTAATTATAATTTATTCTACAAACCATACATGTGACAAATATTGTCATTGATTAATTAGTTAAGAGAAAAATGTTTATTTGAATATCAATTTTTCTCTTGAATATCTTATAGATAAAAATGAGAAAAAATTATAATATTACACTAATTATAATTTATTGTACAAACCAAATATGGGACAAATTGTCATTGATCAATTAGATAAAAGTTGACCATTCACGTATCAATTAGTTAAGATAAATATATTTATTTGATTATTAATGTGTCTATTGAATATCTTCTGAATAAAAACAATAAAAATTATAATACAATAATTATTATCGATGCAAGCTTCCTTATGTTAGACTTAGTGTTTTGATGTTTTAAAAAACTAAGTTTAGTATAGATACCTGGTTTTATGCGTCTTTGTTGATTCCCTAACTCTCAATATTTATTAAATGTCTTGAATTATGAAATGCATCGAAAACGATTTCCAAGTGATTTTTGAAAGAGATTCAAAGGTTACATGAATCGACTTATTCATACCTGAACCTGACTCAGAGTTTTAATGCATATGAGTCGACTCACATAATGAGTGAATCAAATTACCAAACTCCCTATAAGTCAAATGAATCGACATACACATGGTATAAGTCAACTCATGCAATTTAGGTTTGAAATCTTGGACTTTTTAATCACTTAGGAATCGACTTACACCTCATGTGAGTTGACTTACACTTATTTCAAATTTATCGATTTTTTATAGTTAAAAAATAGTTGTTTCAGCTGCATTCTCTTGTCTTTTCATAATTGAACCATATTTCATAAATAAAACTTTCATTTATTTTTTATCTGTTCAAGAAACATAACCCAAATTAAGAACTTTTTATGATTCCTTTTTTTTTTTGGTTAGAGTGACATTTTGAGAGAAAAAAAAAATTGTGTTTTCTTTCATGAAATGATTGTTCTAATTGTGAACAATTGAAGATTCAATTGGATGTAGATTGATATGATTGAAATGCGGCTTCTTTCAAGGTACCAGAGTTGATAATTTCTATAGGATTTTAGAGGCTTTAAAGATTGAAGGGGTCTCTTTATTTTGGAGGTGCTAGTTTAGATTGTATGAAGGGTTTTTCATGAAACTTTTGTTCTTAAGGGTTTAGGGAATAACATACTTAGGGGTGGACAAAGTTCAGTTTTGAACTAGAATTGTTTGAAAATTGAACCAAACTGGTTTTCAGTTTGGAAAAACCAAAATAAACCGATTTTCAGTTCAAAAAACTGAACTGAACTGTTTTACAAATTGGTGAATCGGTTTATTATTTTGAACCGAACCAAACCAATTTAACTTAGTTTTTTTTGTTCATATAGGCCAAAATTTACATAATTACCCCTAATTACTTCTAAAAAAACAAAATCGGTTCAAGTTTTTTGAAATAAAAACCGGTTCAGTTTGGTTTGTTTAACTAAAAACTGGTTCAGTTCGGTTTTTTCGAACTGAAAACTAGTTCGGTTCAGTTCTAGTTTTAAAAAATCAGTTTGAAAACAGTTCGGTTCTCAATTTTTATAAATTAGTTTAGTTCAAAATCAGTTCGGTTCGGTTCAATTCGGCAGTTTGGTTTAGTTTTTGGTTTTTTTGAACACCCCTAAACGTACCATATTGTAAAAGCAATGCAATTCAATTGTTGTCGAATCTTTGTAAAAGTTCTTGTTGCAAATTAAAGAAACAACTCTCCTTTATGCTAAATGAGGACTAAATATACTCTATATAGCAAGGAGGGATAGATAAACAAGTATAAAAATCTCGCTATGAATTTTTTTTTTCTTATCTTTTTAATTTGGCTTAATTGTAGTTTTGGTCCCCTTATTTTAACTGAATCACGAAAATAGTCCTCTTATTTTATTTCTTCCCAGTTTTGGTCTCCAAACAGAATTTTCGTCTAAAACTTGATGAAGTGTCATTGTTTTGCGCTTATTTAAGCCACACCATGCCTCAAGATTTCGTGGTGCAACAATTGTACCTGAAATTTGTGATTTAAAAAAATGACACTTCATCAAATTTTTGACTAAAATTCTGTTGGGAAGACCAAAACTGAAGAAAAATAAAATGAGAGGATTATTTTCGTGATTCAGCTAAAATAGAGAAATCAAAATGCAATTAAGTCTTTTAATTTTGCAATTTTATTATGTTATTCTTGGAGGTTGTAAAAATAGTTTACTATTTCGATACAAAACAAATATTTTTTTTTGACTTAACAAAACTTGATCTGGATAAATTATATTTTAGCCATTATTGATAATATTGAATGATGTATGAAAATCTATTTTTGAATGAATTAAATTATCATGAGTGGTGTTGAAAATTGATCCTTCATTTCACGAATATTTCTATCATAAGATTTACACAATTACTACCTTCTTCCTTAAATATACAATTCAATTAATAAAATTATATAAATTAAGAAAGTAAATAGTAGTATTAAATTTATTAAGAATTTATATTGTTGTTACATACTTATAGTTGAAGAAAGAATTAATTAATGTTTATATTATAGTATTTATTGCAGAAATAGATGCAAATTATAACTAGGGGTATATTATTAAAGAAATAATTAATATAATTGATTATTCAAACAAGATTCTTATATTTAAAGACAAAAGTAGTATAATTTAAATGTTATGCAAATATACACAAACAAATTAGGGATAAAAATTTGTAATTTGTAACAAACTTCTAATTATTTTGATTTTATATGATCTACTTTAATTAATATAGTAAAAAACAACTTGCAACCTATTATAAAAGAAAAAAAACTTATCAACTAATGTGTATGCAAAAGTATTTAGTTAGTTAAAAGAAAAACAAAAAAGTAAACGGGTGAAGCTAAAAGTTGTTTCCCTTTATCGATTTCTCATAACCAAAATCAAACTTGCAATTGTTGCCTGTAGTCACCTCTTCACTTATTGAAAGCAGATTCTCATTAAGGGCGAAGAGAGACATCTGTCTAAGGCATTTTTAACATAGAGATACAACACAAGGCCACAAAAGTATAATGATAAAAAACCTTTTCGATACCGATTGAAATAAGCACTTTTGTATTCAAGAAGTGTCCTAGTAGATGTTAAAGATAATTATTGAATATAAAAGTGCTTTTGGTTTAGTCAATATTAAATACAAATATTTTCGTTTTATTCTTTAATTCTTTACATTATTGGTTTCTGTACGGTTGAATAATTAATTGGTTAAGAAAAAACAAAACAAAAATGGAGATATGAAAATAATAGAAAAAAAAGAGGCATATTTTATTTCGTTACTTTAGAAATCACCTTAGTAAAAGATTCTTCACTAGTAATAGAATAATTCTACAAACTAATAGTTGTTTCCTTCTATTCATCTCGATCTTTGTAACCCCCCACAATATATTCAAGTATAATGAGCAATCTTGGGATGCATATTATTGTCAATAAAATAACATTTGACTACGTCATACTTGGAAAAATAGTCTTTGAGTTGACTTTCAAATAAGAAGATATTTGATGATTTTGAACATTGTTCTCCTCAGAAAATGCATCACTCCAAAAACCAACAATACACATATTTGGATATTAATGATAATCTCAAAGATGATATGTGTTAGCTGAATTAGATAAATTGAAATCAAAGACATCAAGAATTAAAATTTTAGGACCCTGTGTATCTTGGACTTCATATTCTTGAAGAGTCACTATAATGGTTTCTAATTGTCCAAAATCAACTAAATCCAAGTTAGAAGCTTCAATTCTTGTTAATTTTTTCCTAAACAGAGGGGAAAAATTATTCAATAACACTTGTGTCTCCTAGTTCAACCTTGAGGATATGATCAACAAAAAGAAATATAACAACTCGGTAATAACTATTATCTTAAATATCTTTGTTTGTATCTTTAGTTTCGACCTTTTCAGAACGACAATATTTTTAGGGACATCCTTCCTTATCAGCTTATTTACAGTTGTTGCATCTTCAACAAAGTGAATTATCCACAAGAATTAATTTTTTTTCTTCATTTTTCTATAGAATATTCTACAATCTTACATGATTCACAAAACAATGACAATTTTTCATAATCTATATAAATAAAAAATGTATACCCTTCACATTCAACAAGAATGTGATGTTTAAACTCCTATATCATGTCAAAATCTACCAATACTTGGATAAAACATCCCAACATTTTTAGTTTTTGCATCATCAAGAGATAAGGGAGTGCCAATACTAGAAGCAATTGTGAAAATAATTTTTGGTCTCGAATGTTTCTGAGACATATTGTAGATACAAATCCAACACTAGGACTTTGAGTTTCATAACAAATTTGAATTGAAATCTTTTCGTCAAGAGAATACGCAAAGAAGACTTAGTTTCAAATTACAAGTTCTAAATGTTTGAACAATATGTAAATAAATAGATGAAGTAAATGAGAACTCAAAATCTTTTTTGAAGGGAACAAAATGCCTTGAACTTATCTGTTCCATATTTTTTAAAGTTTTTCACGTAAAATCGACAATTTAATTGGTATATTTTCAATAGACATGGTAATTCTATCATGAAAATTATTCTTGCAACTCTCAAATTCTAGTTGGTATTCATCCTCTAAAATTTGAATAGCTTGGAACGACCCTTTTATACATGGCTTCGATAGACTCAAAGGAATGATGAATGAATTATGTTGGAAATTTTATAATATTTCAAAAGTATTCTTAATTATTAATAAATTTGATCAATATATTGTTATAATTTATTATATTGATTATTTATATTAAAACTAAATATATAAATAAGAGAACCATATGTTTTAATTTGCCCGTTGAAGATTTATAGGCTATAAATATAGGCTATGAATTATTACAATTATGACTTATTCACGTCTTATTGATATCCTTATTTCAAAATATAATTGAAAGGAGGACAAAGATTTAAAATAGTCATAAAATACAAATATATGAAAAATTATTAAAAAAGTTATTTTGGATTATTAAAATACACAAATTTATTTAAAATTATAATATATATCAATATGTTAAAATAATATAATGAACAAATGTTTATATACGTTTACTATATGTATTCTGAAAAAATATGTTAACGCTATACTTTCATCAATTAAATTATATATTTATAATTGAATGCTATTTTTGATTTTAATTTTCCTTATTATAATGATAATTTGAATATTAAAAAATAAATGAAAAATTATATATTTCATAAAATTATATTATTTTTCAATAGAATTTATTTTTGGTACATATCAACATAACTATAATTCAATTGCACAAAAAATTAGTTAAAACTTTTAAATACCTAAAATTATATTTAAAGTATATGTAAATATTTAATAAAATAAATTTCAAAGTCTTGATGAAATATATTCAATAATTTTTTTTTAACAACTTCTCATGCTCAAAGTTAAAACATCATACTAATAAAACAAATAAATTTAGACTACGCTACAATATAATTCAACATTAACATATTTTTAAAATAAAAAATATTAAATAGTCAATCATATTTTTAAATTTTTACATCTTATTTTTGGGTTTGTATTTTACATTTTATTTCATCAAATAAATACAAGTATCATTATATGTTAAAAAATAAATTGACAATCAAAGTACAAGGAGTCAAACAATTATCCTATATAATAAGTTATCATATAAATTTTACAAAATATTTTAAAAATTAAATTAGATGATTGTGATAAATATGATTTTTCCTGATTTTAATTTTCCTAATCATATTCAATTATTACAAATCAATAGAGTCATATTATAAGACAACTATATTTATAATATATAAAATATTATTTATAAAACTTATAAAATTAATTAATATTTGCGCAACACGCAAACCATAATCTAGTTTTACATATTACAGCTATAAGATGTATGTCAGGCATTGATAGTCTAAATTACAAGTCTCGACCTCATCGTTATGGATTTTGCTTAGATGATAATTGTCAGTGCTCATATTAACAGTTAACTTAAAAAAAAAACATTTTTCTATTATATTACAACCATTAATTATTTTTATTTGCTCATCATAAATAATGTTGTTTCTCTTATATTGAATTTCTCTATTATGTTTAAGGTTCAACAGTCAATTTTTTAATAAATTTACAAGGTTATTAAATTTTTTTATCAAAGTGTTTTTTAAATTTGTTCGCTTGTGAATTATATATGTGTGTGTCTTTAAGGATATATATATATATATATGGACTCGGTGTTTTATATACCATCTAAGAAACTTAAAATGAATTTTAGACTTTACGAGAGAAGAGTGATTTATTGAGTTTACACTTTAAAGTGTTATCTTGAGGATTTCATTGTAGAACTAGTGTTAGTGAGAGTGCACACTGAATAAATACAATCTAGAGGGGTGTTGCACTCTGCATATGGCATTAAGCACAACCTCTCAAGCCATGTTTTTCAAAGTTATTTTTGGCCTCACATGAATTTCAAGTAGTGCATGTTTTAGAATTTAAAGTTCACCCACCTATATAAGATTCATGAAGGTGTGTTATTATATGTATGACTTTATTCATTTTATATTATAAAGATAAACTCACATAATTCTTATGTCTCCTCTATAATATATTTGTATGTAGAGTATATTCAACACGATCATAACAAACAATCACTTTATTTTAAGAGCTTTATTTTTTTATTTATTTTTTTATCATTGTTGGTTTTGTGGTATGGGTAGAGATCTTTAAACTTCAATATTATCTTTTGAATTAGTTATTCTATTTAATAATTGTTAGTATTATTTAAGATTTTATGGTTTCACTTGTTTTATTTTTTAATTTTCAATGTTATGAGTTATAAAATTATTGTTATTATATGTAAAAAAAAAATCATGTTTTTGAAACGTGAAAACTTAGTGTACATTTACAATTTAATTTTTATTACTATCTCCATCCTTAATTATAAATTTTCATTTTCTTTTCTACAAATATTAAGAATACTATTTTCATCCTTTATTATAAGTTTTCATTTTCTTTTTTACGAATATTAAAGAAAAGTAAGTATTTAATATAAGGTATCAATTTTTTTTGTTGATGTTCCTAAAATACCTTTTATACATGAATATTTTCAATTTGACTTTTTTGTTTTCCCACATAAATTATCAGTATTAATATGGATGTGTTTGAAAATAAAATAAAATAATTACACCTTTTAATTAGAAACTTTACATTCAATAAAATAAAAATAAAATAAATACACCTATTACTTAGTATGTTGACAAATGCAAAATGTGTAAATATAATCATACATTTATATTTCACCTAAAATTGGTAACATTTGTTCTTGGTGACACATTGAGTTGTCTTTAAAAACTTGTGGGAATTTTACCGAGACCAATTAAAATTAGTCATCTAAACTCTATTAACTATATCAAACTTAAATTATAAAACAAAATGAATGAAATGTGTGTGATTGATTTTCATTTGATTTGATAAACTTACCAACAATTTACTGGAAACAATCTAGAATTTTCTTTTATTAGTATATGACTATTCCAGTTTAATAGTGATCCTATTCCTAACATGATACCAAAACATTTAACTCTTTTGTGTGTTTTTAAAAATAAACTAGTGGAGGATATGACTAACTGAGTCTAGCACAAGTGGTTGACGTACCATGTGAGTAAGTATTTTAAACTTTACAGTACCGCAAATTTGATTTCTACTCAATGAAAAAAAATTAATATGGTCAGAGTGATAAATGATTCAATTCCTTAAGTATAAGATAATGAATTTGATTTCTAACTTGTGTGTGTCTAAATTCACCGTTTAGAAGAGACAACTCTTAAATATGTTGGATCTTTAAAGAAGTTTGTCCCTAAAATTATACAAATATAAGATACATGGATGAAAAAGAAGGTAAAATAAAAGCTCTTCTATATGCATCCATTTAGTACTAAAACAAATCAAATCACATATGGCACATGAAAAAAATGTTAATAACCAAAACACTTACAAAAATCACGTAGATTATGGCTCTAATTGGTAAAAATTAAGTTGTCACACCAATAGGTTAGTCTATGATATTGTCTTTGCCTTATGCAATAGTTTTCTTTTGAAAGAACAAGGCTTTGTGAAAACTGTACTTGTAGCTACCTCTTAGAGAACGATTTTTTAAATTTACAATGACAACAGTTTTACGTTGTTACGAAGTTAAAACCGTTTTGCTATTTATTTTAATTAAGGTACGACAACGCTATATAACCGTTGCAAAAAATAAAATATTTAATAAAAATATTATAAATTTTTGTATTTCAGAAAAATAATTTTAGTAAAATATTATAATTGTAATACTATAATAAATTTAAAAATATAACAATTGCGATAATATAAAATTGTTGTAATATATTATAATAAATTTAATATTACGTAGAACAATCTACTAAAAATACTAAACGCAAAGAACACAACATTATTAATCTGCATTCATATCATGGACCTACAAATAAAATTAAAGCAAAGGATATCAAACAAAGTTAGAACATTATTAATCTAAATTCATAATTTTCAAGATAATTTTCACATAAAGGCAAGATTTAATCCATTAGTTAGCCGAAATTCCACAAGGCAAATATAAACACACATGCATGAACAATTGTATAGTTGAGATGTTTTCAATATTGGAGCACAGAGATGCACAAAACTTCAATTACCAAGCAAAAATAAACCAACAAATTCAATGATGAAAACAAATTAAAAGCAACCCAATTGTATAGTCGAGATCCATTAGCTTAAAAATGATTTTTTCCTTCCTTATGCACTCTTTTTAACTTTTGAATACTTTTTCGCCTAAATGTTTTAATCAATCTTCGGTATGTATAGTTCATAGTTGATTGTTATTTTTCAACACTTGCTTGAAATTATGTTTTAACAACTGAAAAATTATATTGTGCGCATTACTTTCTTGAGGTCTTCACCATCCCTACTTCTAATGCGACCATAATCGTTAGTGATTAGAACAAATGACTTTGCTTATTAGATATTTAGTTTCTTATTTGTTTATTTGATGCCTTTAATTATTAATGATTTGACCCAACTGAGGAAGTCACCTATAGGTTACACAATCTCACATTTTTCATTGATACTTGGGTGAGAATGTAGAAGCCATACATGATTAAATGTTGTGTAAACGACAAAACTTTGTATCTAAAATGTACTCTCTACCAAAGTTTAAGAAGGAATTGAAAGAATGATTCTTGAGGTAATATAAGATATGATGTGTTTTTTTACCAACTAATCTAAATATACAAAGTTAGAAATGAAGAAGTATTAAAAGTTGATTGAAGTGAGAAGACAATAAATTTTCAAACAAAACTCTTAAATTTAGTTATATTCTATAATATAAAATAAACTTGATCAAATTTGTAGCTCAAATCTTCAAATAAACTCATATTTGTTATTCTTTATTTGATGTTGTTAGAGATGAAAATATGAGTTTATTTAAATATTTAAGTTATGAATTTGATAATTTGCATTATATTGAGGATGATAATTAATTTTATGGGTTTTGTTTGAAATTTTTGATGAATTTTTTGAAATTTTACAAAAAATAAGGATAACATTGTTGACATTTTAAAAATAAAAGATCAAATTGTCACTTAAAATTAAAATAAAGGACCAAATCAAGAAAAAAAAGATAAAGGACTAAAACGTTAACTGAAATTAAGTTAAGGGATTATAGGTAGTATTTAGCCTATTTTTTAATAATACTTTTTATTCTTATTTTATATATTACAGTTTTTAGTTGTAAGTCAGACAACAATTGTTTTTATTTCCACTGTCCCATTCATCCTTATATAATTTGCTTTGATGGGGAATGTAGGTGCTCAACATTTAAGGTAAAAAAAAACATTTATATGTTATCTTCCAGCCTTTAATTATTTGTATATGTTCATCATTATTAATGTTGTTTCTCTTATATTTTATTTCTCTGTTATATTTAAGGCTTCAACTTTCAATTTTTTAATAAATTTACAAGCATATTAAATTTTATTTTGAAATATATATATATATGAACTCAATGTTTGATATACCATCTAAGAAACTTAAAATTGATTTTAGATTGAGAGGAGAGTGATTTATTGAGTTTACACTTTTAATTGTTATGTTCATCGTACAACTAGTGTTAGTGAGAATCCACATTGTGCATAAATACAATCTATAGGGGTTTTGCACTATGCATGTGACATATAACATAACCTTACAATCCATGTTATCCTAAGTATTTTTGGCTCCAAATGAATTTCAAATAATACATGTTTTAGCATTGAAAGTTCATCCATCTATATACGATCCGTGAACGTGTATTAATCTAGGTATGACTTTATTCATTTTACATGATGATAGATAAACTCATATCTTTTTTATATCTTTTTTGTAATATAATTTTTATATGTTGGTATGATGTATGAGTTTGATTATTATTTCATGTACTCATTTTTAATGAATTTTTTACTTATAAAAAAAATAACTGATGATAATTCAAAGAATTTGATTAATTGTATTTATAATATGAATATAACCAGCACATTCTTATTAAAATCACTCAACGTAAAATATTAATTGCAAAGTTTTCGCGAATTGAATTTGACGATGGTGAGTTTAAAATATTTTGAGAAATTTTAATAAGAAGAGGAAAAATATGGATAAACTACAAGAAAATGACTCATGTAGGAAAATATAGTTAAATTCAAATATACTTTTTTCCAAAGTTTTATATTGAGCGATTTTATCCCATATCTTCTTTAGAGATTTTGACCTTCAATTTTATGCGGTTTTTATTCTTAGTCCTTGGTTTAATTTTGACTAAATTTAGCTAATGTTAATTTTGATTTACATGTTATTAATTGTTATTCACCTAAGTTGTAAATTAATTATTTGAATTAACAAAAACTTAAAAACTATAAATATAATCTAATGAATTTACGTATTTTTATAAACAAACATTATAGAAACAATAGAAAAGAAACTTCACCCTTTTTCTATCTAATATTATATTGTATTAATTCATTTCCAAGTCACTCAGTTACAAAACCAGAAATAAATAAATAAATAAATAAATAAATAAATAAAAACATGAAAAAACAATACAACCAATTTTTTAATCCTCCACCACCAAAACCAAACACATTTCATTTCCCTCCCATACCGTCTTGGCGTCTTGATGAGATGACAACAAAATAGATTTGGAGGTTTGTTTTATGTATTCAATTTGATGATAATGTAGGTAGATGATTAATAAGTCGAGGATGACAAAGCAGAAACAGACTGGCGATCCTATGGTTCCAAATATCTTTCATGACCTTTTTTTCCATTAAATTCCTGCTTTAATTAAAACAACAAATTAAGGAAATCATTATTTATGAGTGAATGAATAGTTTTTTTCCATCAAATTCCTGCTTTAATTGAATCAACAAATTAAGGAAATCAGTATTTATGAGTGAATGAATAGTTGACAGGTTTCTAAAAGATCAACATTGAACCATATCATATATAGCATATATAATACAAATATAACTTAAGAATGAAATCAACAATAATTAGAGGGTTTTTTTTAAAAAGAAATGACATACATCAGACTGCAGTTTTACGATCCTAACCATATCCATCAATTGAGATTATTCAAAAGAGTTAAAAATTGGGATTTTCATTTGTATAGATTTTAGAGACCCGAGACAATGTTTATAAGATTCATTGCATGACTTTTCATGCTCTGCTCCCAAAATGCAAAGAGACTTTTGAAGGCAGATTTTGGTTCGTCCGAGGAGAGAGGAGGATGAGGATTGGGAGCAGAAGCAGAAGTTGATTAAAAAAGTTAAAATATAGAAAAAGAAATTGTGGAAGGAAGACAAAATACAATTAGGAATTTAGAAATTGTGTAGAGCAAACTCTGACGTACACATCAGCTTTTTAGCTGATGTGAAAAATATTTGCATACGTAGAGAAAATATGATGAAGTGGCAGTGGAGTCTGATTTAAATATATGTAATAGATTGAAGGAGGACAAAGATTTACATCAAGAGACATAGAAAAAATAGTTTTAAATGAGTTTGTGATATCTTAGAAGTCGAAATTATTTTCTTTTTAACGATAAAGAATTACCGGTAGTTCAATTACCCGAGTTTTTATTTGGAAGAGTCTCTTGAAATCCTAAAAACTTTTGTCGAATAAATTTTAAAAAATATTATATCTTGACACACCTCAAATCTATATTCATAATCTTTGCATCTATATTCATAACATGGTAAAACACTTAATCACATCTGAGTATGCAATTAGATGGGAACATAATATAATTGAATGTCATTTGATGCAGAATGACATTATGAGTTTTTTAATTAATTTTAGTTGGACTTTATATCGTTTGATGCAGAATTTTTAAAAGATTAAAATGTTGGACGAATATTGTCATATAGCTTACCATTACCTTGTTCAACTTTTGTAGTTTGAAAATTTATTTTTCTTTTATTTCATGTATTGAGGTTTCCTATAATATAACGTGACTTTGATATTTTTTAGACAGTTTTTAAACTCAGCCGATTTGGAGAAGTGCTATATTTAAAATAGTGTAACGATATATTCTCCATATGAGAATAAATCTTAAATAGACTGCATTATCTAGAGGGTAAGCTTAAAATCTTATAGTGACTTTTCATATCTCGGTGGTGTGTGAATGTTGAACACACTTGATGAAATCACTTATATGGGTATCAAGTAGGTTTGATTGTATGAAGTTGTGGTGAAATCTCTAGAGCACTCATGAATACCAGACGTACACATGACTTATTTGTGCAATCTAGGATCAACAACGAGAATTGTGGGGGATGTAGTGTGAATATTGATAGACCTCTAACATGTTTTTGGTTGGTCTTCACCAACTCCTATGTATTAAGTATCAACAGTCTAGGTTTGATTTATAATCCAAAAACACTATATTTGACATTGACATCTACCTATTAACCTATTTTTTTCGTTTAATTTTTAATACTTTTTAAATATCAGGTGATTGGTGGAAATTTTATGATATATCAAAAGTATTTTCAGTTAATTAATCAAATTGAATTAATTTAATTAATATATTGTTATAATTTTACTATATATACTTGATTATTTAGATTAAAAGTAATTATATTAATTTATTGTTAAGAGAAACATATGTTTTAATTTGTTCGTCGAAGATTTATAGGCTATAAATATAGGTCATGAATTATTACAATTATGACTTGGTTTCACAGCGTTGGAAATTATTTCCATTAATTCATGTCTTATTTGGTATCCTTATTTCATAATATAAAAGGAGAGCAAGGATTTACAACAAGAGACATGGAAAAAATGGTTTTA
Source organism: Cicer arietinum (assembly GCF_000331145.2). NCBI lineage: Eukaryota > Viridiplantae > Streptophyta > Magnoliopsida > Fabales > Fabaceae > Cicer > Cicer arietinum. Next base: position 43,483,568 of record NC_021162.2, on the reverse strand, counting down.
AATGAGTTTTAGATATCTTAGAAATGGAAATTATTTTTTTTTGTTGGTTAACAATGAATACTTTCTCATAGTTCTATTATTCAAGATTTTACTCGGCAGAGTCTAATGAGTTCTAAGAGATTTCCTCTTAGACAAATAAATCTCTAAGATCAGTGTGTTTTCACACGCCTCAGACTTATATTCATGATATTATTCTCTAATATATATGTGTATATTTTCTAGATTCATTGTCCGTGATCGACATAAGTTCATGACTTTGAATGTAATTGTCAGAAGTTCGTGATTTGGACCATGATCAATGTTCGCAGTGAACGTGACATATTGAGTGATGGATAATATTTTACAACACAAATTCTGGAGTGCTTGGACAAAAGATTTGAATTGAGGCCGCGGATTGTGAAGTTTCAATAACAAAAAAGAAGAAAAAAAATAGAGTTTGAATTGTGTTATGGTTTGTTAAAACTGTTTTTAAAATTTAATTATGACTTGGTGATCAAAGCAATTTGGAAAATAAAAGTAAAAGGAAGATGAAGACCACACAAGGAATTTTATATTGGTTCACCATCAACCTGGCTGACAACATCCACTTCATTTGAAGGATTTCTTCCGATAATTCAACATGAATTACAACAAACCACTTAAACTCACCCAATTTAGTCTACCCATCTTTTTGGTTGCTCTTGCAACATGTTGAGGCAAATAAAATAGCCACTATCGGGTCAATTTACAAGAATTTGTTTTGTAAGTCTTTAACTCTGAATGAGGGGATATGTATGTGTCTAACACTCTAGAACTTAAATGAATGTATGTTTGTACATGTAATCAATATTCAAATAGTAATTGAGTTTGAATTTATTCTAAGTATTTCATTGTTGGTCAATGTGTTTGATGTTCAGAGTATGACCAATTGTTTGTGTCAATGTTCTTCAAAATTCTAAGTTCAGACTTTGATTCACAGTTTGTCAATTATGTCATGACTTTGTTGTTCCGGATTTTATAAATTTTTGTAAAGTAGTTTGATGAGAATTGTTGCAAGATTTTTCAATTGCAGTTTTGCTCTCAAGCTTGGTGAAACATAAATAAATCCTTTTATAAATATAATTATGAACATTTGTCTTGCTTCAATATTAAATTGAAATGCTGCCTTGTTTCAAATTTATTGTTATCTAAATTGATGCTTTGAACCGGAGTGATCAGGTGTTGTGTCATTTATGACCTTTTCTACAGATTTAAAAATTGTTATCATTTGTAGATTTCATGTTTGTGCAAGTTATTTTTGCCAACTAAACATAGTTAGCCAAATATTTCCATTCGATGCATTTGGTAGGTAACTGACTAAGAATTTTGTCTAGTATTTTCCAGTAATAGGATCAAAGGCAACATTTTCCTATATAAGGATTTGATCTGGAACCCTCTAGATTTTATCATAGTTACATCTTCAAAACATACACAACTTTAAGAATCATTGACCTTCACGAGATACATTGCTATTTCGGATTGGTTGATTTTTTATCAGAGGCATTGACTTTTGCAAAGAGAATGACTTTTCTCAGAGGCATTGACTTTCTTAAGAGTCAGACATATAATAATCAGAGTCAAATATCGATGAGTGAATATCATAGGGAAAGTTCGAATATGTTAAGTTAATGAGTTTGAGCAAATAGTTAGACTGTGAAATTAATATATTTTGAGTTAAAATGTTACTCTTTTTAATTATATTTAGACTGTCCTTAAGGAGGAAGTTTATAGTACTTTATTAGCTCAAATTTTGCACTCTAATGGTTGAGTGATAGAACTTGAAAGATGCAATGATTTTCTTCACAAAATATTTGAATTATTGAGTGTGTGCATGTGTGGTTTGGAAAATATTCGTTTTTATTTAATTTTAAATAATTATTGTAGGCTAATTAGTTATAAAGGTTTTGTGTGTAAAAATGATTCCATTTTAAGATTATGATCTTGTTGGATAAATTTTGGTGGTGAATTTTTTATTTATAAATCTCTATGTTTATGTTGTTAGCTCATTGAGTCTTGAAAAAGATTCATGACTGTTGACACCAAGTTAGTGGTGTGGAGAACTCTGGAATATTTATGTTGTTTGCAATGATTTAATTGATTAGCAAAATATATAGTTTTATGATTATGAATTTTCATGGAAACCAAGAGTTGAAAAAATGTTTAATTTAAGGAGTTAAACTTGACAATTTGATTATTGAAAATCTTGTGAACCTATTTGTGAAAAGGTTTGCAAATAAATTTATTTTGAAGAGTAGGATTTTGAAGGTTTCTTTATGAAGAGTTATAAAAAAATTTTAGTTTTAAAAAGTTTAAAGTTGTATCAGATGAAAGATTTGAAGTTAATTATGTTTCATTATGAGAAATAAATTGAAAGTGTGTACTGTGAGGATTAGGAGTGAGAACGAGATTGTAAGGTAGTTAAAGTCTCAGTGATTAATTTGACTAAGTCAAACACTATTTGATTGAAGGTATTAGCGTGAACGATATTTTTGTGTTGTTTGATTGTGGTAGCGATAATTGATGAAAATACTATAATCGAGGTAAGGACTTCTTCCAAATTTTTAGTTTGTACATAGAAACCTTGTATGTGCGATTAATGTGTGAGTATGTGATGATTAATGTTGCTGTGATTATGCACTCATGACTGATAATATGTGTTACTACCTGTTATGAATTCTATTGACGATAATTTGTCTTAAGTATGCTATGTGAAGAAATATTAAAAATTATTAGTGTATAATGAGTATTAAAAAGGGAGTCTTTTAATAGGCGCATTTACATAATGATTGATGTGAAATAGTCCGAGTATGCTTAAGCATTTCATAGTTAGTGGTGACCATGATGGGGCACAATATTTGTGGTGACCGTGTTGTGCAATGAGGTGGTTCTATGAGTTGATTGGTCTACCTTATCATTACAAATTTTT
>NC_021162.2:43478753-43480587 GCF_000331145.2 Cicer arietinum | reverse complement strand
GTAGGTCTGTGATAGACTGAGCTCTGGTAAATCACGTTGATTTGTGATAGGTGGCACATCGATAATTAGTACTGGTTTGTGACATACGTTGAATTTATACTTTATGCTCTTCGAGGAGGGTGTGGAAATTTTGGAATCATGTGCACCAACATATAAACATTGCATTAGGGGACTTGGCATGCTAGTCATGTTTTTTTTTTTATTATATGATGTATGTATATACATGTTGTGTTTGTAAGTGTTTATTGTTTGTTATCATGATATAACTATTAAATATTAATTGTTAGTTTCGGTTGGTGACTCTTTACATTATTGTGGAAATTGGGTTTTATCCTTAGATGATCGCGAACTTCATTCTATCGACGGTTAACTTGACGAGGGAAATGACATCAGACTTCCTTGATCGACACTCACTGATTGCTTGGAGATACAGCCCCATTTCAAGCAGGGCTACATACATGAGGAGATTAGTGATGACTAATACATAGGTTGAGGCATTATTTCACATGGGAGTCACACACGGGATTATCGACTACCTTGTACCCTCAAGATTGGTACTCGGGGCTAGTGGAGCATGGACGGATGTAGAGGTTGCTTCAACTATAGGTGAGAAAGAGACCGCCGTGGGTGTGGTGACTGCCATCGTAGGAGTAGGGGATGAGGTGTTTGGATCGAGGGCTGGCAAGAAGGGTAAAGGGCAGATGCCCTCAGAAGAGGATATTATAGGACTTTCTAGACTGGTCGAGGACCAAGGCTTTGTTATTCGATAACCAATACCTTGGTTGGTGTCACCCCGGGTCAAGTCAGAGCTTCCTTTTCCGGTGAATGGTCTTCTACCGAATGCCTCAAAGGTAGAAAGTTATTATGAGATTCCAGCATCTCTAAATCCACCTATCTCATGGGTGGTGTAACACTCGTTTAACTCCAATGATTTTCAAATTCCACACAGAACATACTTAGACATATTCTTAAATTCAAACCACAATTCACACCAAATCACATCAATTCATTTTTCCACAAAATCCACACCAACACATCTCAAAATTTATAAATATTAATTATGGACACGTCAAACACGACAACCACAAAATTATCTCAACCCACCACTCAAACACATCAAATTTCATTTCCTTAAAACCACACATAAATGAGTTAAATTCATTTTCTACGAAACACTCATCAATATCACCAAAACCCAACTCTAAAATTTCACCCATAAAAGCATTAAATTCATTTTCCCCAAATCAACACTTCAACCCTAACAAATTTCTTTTCCACACAACCACAGATAAGTCCCTAAATGCAAACTAAAAGTTTGGAAGGAGCCCTTACCTTAACATTAGCTTTAACGAGCGATTACGGTACCGCGAGTAATTCCGATAAAATCTCCGTTCGCGACGTCGCTTCTAAAGTTAGTTCACTAGCACCGTAGCGTGGAGGTGAGCAATTTTCCCTTCTATCTCTTCTCGAAACAAAGCTTAGATCTAGAAGAAACGCGGAGGTTTGCGTTTAACGGTTTTGAAAACACCAACACCGTTTTTCTCCGTTTTTGAATCAAATGAGAAGAATGAAGTTGAGAAATCCATGTCTTCTCACCCACCAAGCCTTGGATTTCTTTTCTTGAAGTAAAAGGAGGAAAAATAAAAAATGGAAGGAAGGAGGAAGAAGAAGAAGGGTTCGCGAGCATGGAGGGAAACATATTTTTTTCCTCTCTCTGTTTGCTGGTTTCTATTCTTCTTTTCAAAACATATATATACTTAACATATATATATATATATATATATATATATATATATATATATATATATATATATATATAATATATATATATATA
>NC_021162.2:43477199-43478683 GCF_000331145.2 Cicer arietinum | reverse complement strand
TTCAACATGATTTTGTCTACTATCAACAAGAGATTAAGGATGATCAGTCCCTCAATTTGTCAATAAATAGCCAACAACCATGATGATGGCTTAGACTATCTTAACCGAACTGTAATAGCGTTCCTTGCGACTTACACTTGAGGTTATCCTGATGTACAAGCGGTCAACAATCTTCTCAAAGTCCACTGAGTTTCCCTTATTTTCCTATAACTTTGATCTTGTCGACGAAGTACAATTTCCCATAGCTATGCCGCAAAGCCTCATTTGCATCCACTTGGTACGAAACATCCATTTGGTACCAAACCGAAACATTAAGTACAACACCAACACACTGAGCACAAAACAATCACTACAACCGATAACTTCTAAATTTCTCCATTGTCCAGCAATCCTCGATTTTTCTTTAGTCGTACAACTACGTTAAACCGTAGTGTTCTTATCAATATGTTATTCCAATTATAAATTTAATAATTTTATCCACACATCTGCTTGGTGATCAAAGCTTCTTCAAATATTTTCGATAACATGCCAAAGACTATACTACTTAGGACACACAAACTTCCTTTTAGTTTAGTACTTCATTTTAAGAGTCACGTCTCCAACAAAAGTCCAACTCGAATTTCATTCTCTAGTTAAGACCTATATTTGTCTCATGCCTAACACATCAAATTCACGCTTCCCTAGTCAATTTCCTACATACTTCACAATTCTGGACAAACCCGAAAATAATTTTCCTACATCTACTACCAACATTCATTCTAATACTTCTCAACTTTGCCGCGTCCTTTCTTTGCAGCTCGATGATTATCTCTTCATTATTTTGAAATCATTACTTAGCTTACTCTTGTATGTCTTTTCCCAAAACTTGTTCTCTTCTTTGACAACCACAATTGGTACACACCATTGTGGATTTTTTTTCTTTTGTTTTTCCTCTTACTATTAAACTTTTCTTCCTTTGAAGAAGCTTATCATCCTGGTCATTAAGAATTCCTTCAACAATTCAAACAAAATCTTAATTCCTCCTAATTTTCACGCTTCTTACGAAATATTCTACATCTAAAATATATCTCAAACACTTTTCACCTCTACCGTCATTCAACTGTCCCTGTGGTCAACATCTAGAGTCCTTTATTTGCTTAGCTCATCTGTTATCATACTTCGTCTTTCTTCATTATAGTGATTTCAATAAATCAAGTCTTACTAACTCCCACCAAACTTTTCCATTTCATGCTCAATTGTTTCCTACCAAACAAACATTTAACTCCTTTGATTGATGAACACAATAATAACCCCCATGACATGCACTCAAGTAATTCCTTTATATCATTGGCATATCCTTATAATAACAATGTCTGAATTATGGGTGAGATAATTCCTTTCCTGAATCTTTAATTGTCATAAGCTACATCTCTATGTGCTGCTCCAACAAGTTTTCTTGGCACATTTTCCAAAATTTGGTTCACTCGTTGGATTCTTATTCCTTC
>NC_021162.2:43471912-43477040 GCF_000331145.2 Cicer arietinum | reverse complement strand
TATATATTTATATATATATATATATATATAATTACTTATACTATATATATAAATATATAACCAAACCAACAAATTTCTAACAACTCTCACACCCATCCCTTCACTCCCATCTCAGTCTCATTTAATAAAAATATATACTTTCGTCGCAACTCAATTGATAGATACAATTTTCAGCAACCCGAGATATTTTTAATAAAACTGCCCAGAGTTATATTCTTCGTAACCTAAATAAATTATTCTTCGACAAATAATTTTAATCCAATTTCCAAAAATATATTTTCGTCATTTAACTCACTAAATACCGAAAACTGGGCTAAAAGCCTAAGAAATTCAACACAAAATACCCTAAAATTGTATAATTTAGGATTTAAAATTAAGGACCTTACATTACTACCCTCCAAAAAGAAGTTTCGTCATCGAAACTTAAAGTACGAGTAACAATCCACACGAGGTTTGTACTCAAATTCAACATACAAGTCACAACTTGTTTTACCCGGCCTACTCGAAGAAAGCGTTGCCTACCCCCTTTCATAGGGTGCTTAATAACTCTACACACATCCATAGTCGGTAAGGCTCGTCCGTTCCATTCAACATGATTTTGTCTACTATCAACAAGAGATTAAGGATGATCAGTCCCTCAATTTGTCAATAAATAGCCAACAACCATGATAGTGGCTTAGACTATCTTAGCCGAACTGTAATAGCGCTCCTTGCAACTTACAAAAGCAGTCAACAATCTTCTCAAAGTCCATTGAATTTCCCTTATTTTCCTATAACTTTGATCCTGTCGACGAAGTAAAATATCCCATACCTATGTCACGTAGTCTCATTGGCATCTACTTGGTACGAAACATCCATTTGGTACCAAACTGAAACACTTAGAATGACCCCAACACACTGAGCACAGAACAATCACTACATCCGAGAACTCCTAAATTTCTCCCTTGTCCACAAATCCTCGATTTTTCTTAAGTCGTACAACTACGTCAAACTGTAGTGTTCTTATCGGTATGTTATTCCAGTTATAAATTTAATAATTCCATCCCCACATATGCTTGGTGATCAAAACACCTATATTTGTCTCATGCCTAACACATCAATTTCACGTTTCCCTTATCTATTTCTTTACATACTTTGCAAGTATGCAGAAACTCGAAAATAATTCTCCTACATCTACTGCCAGTATTCATTTTGACACTTCTCAATTTCATCGATTCCTTTCTTTGCAGCTCGATGATTATCTCTTCATTATTTTGAAATCATTACTTAGCTTACTCTTGTATGTCTTTTCCCAAAACTTGTTCTCTTCTTTGACAACCACAATTGGTACACACCATTGTGGATTTTTTTTCTTTTGTTTTTCCTCTTACTATTAAACTTTTCTTCCTTTGAAGAAGCTTATCATCCTGGTCATTAAGAATTCCTTCAATAATTCAAACAAAATCTTAATTCCTCCTAATTTTCACGCTTCTTACGAAATATTCTACATCTAAAATATATCTCAAACACTTTTCACCTCTACCGTCATTCAACTGTCCCTGTGGTCAACATCTAGAGTCCTTTATTTGCTTAGCTCATCTGTTATCATACTTCGTCTTTCTTCATTATAGTGATTTCAATAAATCAAGTCTTACTAACTCCCACCAAACTTTTCCATTTCATGCTCAATTGTTTCCTACCAAACAAACATTTAACTCCTTTGATTGATGAACACAATAATAACCCCCATGACATGCACTCAAGTAATTCCTTTATATCATTGGCATATCCTTATAATAACAATGTCTGAATTATGGGTGAGATAATTCCTTTCCTGAATCTTTAATTGTCATAAGCTACATCTCTATGTGCTGCTCCAACAAGTTTTCTTGGCACATTTTTCCAAAATTTGGTTCACTCGCTGGATTCTTATTTCTTCTCAACATTCACCGAGGTACAAATTGAAAGAATCCTAACAATCAAACGTCCTAAAGAACAATTTCTCAATTGTTCCCAATAAGCATTTCCTAAGAAATAATTATATATAAACTTCATCCTCATAACTTTGCAACAAAATATCTCAAAGATCCACATACCTTTCATCATCCATCTAGTCACTTAAACACTCATTTGAAATCTTAACATTTGACTTCCCATGACCAACAACTAAACTATAAATCATTTGTTACAATTCTTCTTTTTCACTTTCTATCATTGAGTAATATTCTAAAATTTGATCCTCGAAATCTCCAAATACTCATCACATCGTTTAATTTCATCCATTTCATCTTAAGATACAACACAAGGTCTTATTCATCATTGACTCTAATCGTCTTAGTAATATCACTAATTAAAAACTCTTCTAATCATAACACAACATGTTTAGTAGATCTTCAAACACTCTCATCCATAACCTGAATTATTTATCCCTTGCCTACCTCAACTACATCAATTATACAAGTTTAATGCGTCACTTGGTCCTCCAACCAACCTTGTGGATTTTAAATCGTTGACTTATAGATCAACCATCTTAAGGTCCCAAATCAAATCTCGAATAATCCCTCCGACCTATCAAAATATTAACATTCTCCTAGTAATTTCTATCCTTTAATAGACTCTCAAAACTTACATCACTACAATCTCGAAGTATTCTCGTACTCGATACTTCAAATTCCACTTAATGGTAACATAGGGTTCAATACATCAAGGCTTAACTCCTTATGTTTTTCCGAACATCACTCAAAATTCACACTTACGCATCTATAGTTTCATCCCAAAATCACTATCCATACTTACTATCTCCTAAACCATAAAGAGATTTGTCACTTATCAACAAAATATATAGTCTCACTCCTATACTCGTCATGAGATTCATACTTAATAATCCAAGTTGCGAATCTAGTTTAAATTGAATGCTCAACTTTATCCCTCAAGGTATCGACTATTCCTCAAAGCGTATTATATCTAACCAAAGGAGTATTTACTTCTAATATGCAGCGCCCCTTAACCTCAATTCAAGTCTCTTTCATTGACACCTAAGCACCAAATGCTATTTCAAATGGAATCCCTGTCTTCTCAATAATTCCATGGTGTTCACACCTCTTTGGCAATTATCAAACTTCATCCAGTCTCATCCTGAAACCTACTAGGCGAACATCTAATACTCTTCTTAAAAAGCTCTCCACTTAGATCTTTACATGAAATAGCCTATTTATCTAACTTTAATCCATCCATACCCATCATCTTCGAGTTACCATCAACAACATAGCCTCTGTGTCCTTGGAGCTACTTCATAAATCCCATGACATCATGATTCGCTTCAACCCTGCCTGACAATTCGTCTTTTCTAAGATCTTTTCCACTTCTTGAATCCACTGATCAACATTTTCTGAGTTCTCATCACCCTTGAACTTTTGAGGATGGTAACAACGAAAATCTTCCAATCCCTTTGACACATCAGCACAAATCTCTTTTTCCCTCTTCTCCAGATCTCGCAGAGTCCTGGCAGCTGTCTGTGGATCAACAGAAGCATTATTCATTGCTTCAACCGTTTGATCATCCCTACTGACGTTCATCCTTGCAACATCGTTCCTTCTTGGAGGTAGTGTTTCCCAAAACCAACATCAAGAAGAAGTGTTAACACCACTTCGAATAATTCCAAAACTAACTTCCGACTATATCAACACATAATAACTACTCCGGACCTGATAACTCAAACCACCTAAACCGACGCATGATCAGATAACGACTCCCAACCTACAAGTTGACCTAAAATCTATAACCAAAACTCCACATCCCCAAAGAAATCCAAACCAAAGCTCTGATACCACAATTGTAACACCCCGATTTTTAACAGCGCGAGTGTATTTTTTTTTCAAAACAAATTCATAATAACAAAGAAATAAATAAGGAAATACTTTTGGATAAACATTTAAGTCGTAACACAACGACAAATAAGTCAACAGAATTTACAAGCAGCGGAATAGTTTTTGAAATACGAATCCAAAGTATTTACACATCAAAAAGTGGTACATGGACCCCCATCATAATAAAATGTCAAGCTGATAATATTGGTATAGGTATAGTCTTCCAAATTAAAATAAACACAACCCAAAAAGAAAGACATCTAGTCCCTATACATCAACCTAATCTGATCATTCTACAAAAAACTATACATCCCAGATGATCTTCACGCGCCCTGCAAGATCCTCCTAACACAGCTCCAGCCAGGTGTGTCCAACTACATTCCCATCCACAGGGTACTAACCGGTAGGATGGTCCTGGTTCTCATCTGAGGGCAAAGCCCAGATTTCCACAATAGTTGTAAAAGGTCACCAACCGAAATTAACAATTGACACATAACATTTAAGTTTTTAAATGCACAAAATAACCTTTCAACTTAGCATGCACCTTAAAAGGGTTTTCATATGCCAACATTCATAAACAAGGTTGAAAAATGAAGTTTTTAACAAAACGGCACTGTTGTATTCAAATACAGCATCTCTGTTTTCGAATACAAGGCTGTTTCAGCATTCAGCAGCAAAAACAGCATGTCTGTATTCGAATATAGCCTTCTGTATTCGACTACATAGTAAGTCAGTAGCAAAACAACATGTATGTATTCGAATACATCCTTCTGTATTCGAATACACAATAAGTCAGTGGCAAAAATAGCATGTTTGTATTCGAATACACATCAGACAGCAGTAGAAAAACGGCAAAATTCAGCTTTTTAAAAGGTTTCGAAATCAATCAACATTTACACACAAATCCAAACAATCACACTTAGCAATTATAGCACAATCACCACGACAACTTGAGTTCAAACACTCAATCATAATCTTGAATCAAACACAACTCGCGTGCCAAGCACCCTAATGCAATGCATAGATGCCAAAATGCACGGACTCGGAATTCCAAACCAAAACCCTCCTCGAAGGGCCGTAAATCATAATTGTACCGTCTGTCACAGGCCGAAGTACTAAATTACCGAGGTGCTACCTATCACGGGTTAGCACGATTTACTAAAAACATAAATTGTAAATGTACCGCATATCACATGCCAAAGTACTATTTACCGAGATGCCACCTATCACGGGTCAGCACGATTTACCAAAAATGTGCAGTCTATCACAGACCTTACACGACG
>NC_021162.2:43457817-43471621 GCF_000331145.2 Cicer arietinum | reverse complement strand
AGTAAATGCAGATATTAAAAGATTCCTCATTTTTAATACTCATTTAACTCTAACAATTTTCACTACAAACATTAAGTAACAGAGATATTAAAAGATTCCTCATTTTTAATACTCGTTTAACTCTAATGATTTTCACAACAAACATTAAGTAAATAGAGATATTAAAAGATTCCCCATTTTTAATACTCGTTTAACTCTAATGATTTTCAAATTCCACACAGAACATACTCAGACATATTCTCAAATTCAATCCACAATTCACACCAAATCACATCAATTCATTTTTCCACAAAATCCACACAAACACATCTCAAAATTTATAAATATTAATTATGAACATGTCAAACACGATAACCACAAAATTATCTCAACCCACCACTCAAACACATCAAATTTCATTCCCTCAAAACCACACATAAATGAGTTAAATTCATTTTCCATGAAACACTCATCAATATCACCAAAACCCAACTCTAAAATTTCACCCATAAAAGCATTAAATTCATTTTCCCCAAATCAACACTTCAACCCTAACAAATTTCTTTTCCACACAACCACAAATAAGTCCCTAAATGCAAACTAAAAGTTTGGAAGGAGCCCTTACCTTAACGTTAGTTTTAACGAGCGATTACAGTACCGCGAGTAATTCCGATAAAATCTCTGTTCGCGACGTCACTTCCAAAGTTAGTTCACTAGCACTGTAGCGTGGAGTTGAGCAACTTTCCATTCTATCTCTTCTTGAAACGAAGCTTAGATCTAGAAGAAACGTGGAGGTTTGCGTTTAACGGTTTTGAAAACACCAACACTGTTTTTCTCCGTTTTTGAATCAAAGGAGAAGAATGAAGTTGAGAAATCCTTGTCATCTCACCCACCAAGCCTTGGGTTTCTTTTCTTGAAGCAAAAGGAGGAAAAATAAAATGGAAGGAAGGAGGAAGAAGAAGAAGGGTTCGCGAGCATGGAGGGAAACATATTTTTTTTTCCTCTCTCTGTTTGCTGTTTTCTATTCTTCTTTTCAAAACATATATATTTATATATATATATATTATAAGTATTTGTATATATATACAAATACTTATAATATATATATAAATATATAACCAAACTAAAAAATTTATAACAACTCTCACACCCATCCCTTCACTCCCATCTCAGTCTCATTTAATAAAAATATATACTCTCGTCGCAACTCAATTGTCAAATACAATTTTCAGCAACCCGATATATTTTTAACAAAACTGCCAATAATTATATTCTTCGTAACCTAAATAAATTATTCTTCGACAAATAATTTTAATCCAATTTCCAAAAATATATTTTCAACATTTAACTCACTAAATACCGAAAACTGGGCTAAAAGCTTAAGAAATTCAACACAAAATACCCTAAAATTGTATAATTTATGATTTAAAATTAAGGGTCGTACAGGTGGACCTTACCTTTAAGGAGACTGATCTCTTTATGACTAATGTGGAGTAAAAGGTTACTTGGACGAGAAATATTATGTTAGAGGAGACTTATATGGTGTGCAGAGGTTACCTTTGTTACTGTAGTTATTAGTGGATGATCATATTGTATAGGAAAATTATACCTCTCATTTGGTTGTACTTATTTTGTCTGTATCTATGACTTGCTTTGACGATTGACTTTTGTTGGTGGGTCCATGTTCTATTTTTTTGACACAACCATGGGTGGATAGTTTTCTTGGAGCAACACCTTTGTGTAAGTGTTTGCCTAGAATACTCCGAGAGGTGTGAGTAATGTTCTAATATGTCTCATAACTACTTTTGATTACCGTCCTAAAAGCTATATTTGCTAGTTTGCATGTATGATGTAATTATTAATGAGTTGTTGTTTTGTGTGACGAAATATTATTTTATTGAGTTGTTTTAAAAAAATGCACTTGCACCTTTAACAATCAGGGTGTTACAAACACAATATTTAGTTGGAGTAGCCGTTTACAATCCTTGCAGACATTGAGTCACGAAGAATGGACCATGAGAAAGGTTTACTCAAAACTACCACTACCATGGAAGCACTTCAATCATATAAATTAGAATGTGGATGAATGGTGGAACAACGACAACAATGATCTGCAATCACTACGCGAAAAATGGTATTTTACAGCACTTTTTTTAAGCCATTTACAGCGCTTTTTCAAAAAATTAAGCGCTGTAGTATCCAGCACTGTAAAAAGATACAACAGCGCTCTTTAAAATAAAATAAAAAAAAAGCGCTGTAAATCTCTTCTAAAAACGCGCTGCTTGTTGTATTAGTTTTACGGCGCTTTTTAAAAAAAGCGCTGTAATATGCATTCCTTTATTTCAATTAGATCTCTTTCTGGGATTATAACAACAATCTCCTTCATAAATCGTAATATACAGTATCCGCAGTCTATGTTGTTAGTTTGACGAGAGCACTATAAAATAAAACATATAAGTCAATAAATATTTGTGGATTGATTGTTAATGAAATTTTAAAGCCATACATTTCAAACCTTTATTAGAATCCATGTGATTTATTTGATTTTTGCTTCGACACTGTAGCACCCATTTGAGCTCGGAAAACTTATAAAACACTATCAAATAAATGTGATTATTAGCATTAACAGACACATTATATATACCTTCTTATTTTATTTTTTAAAAGCCTATTACAGCGCTTTTTTTAAAAAGCGCTGTAAAAGACCTTCTTATTTTATTTTTTAAAAGCCTATTACAGCGCTTTTTTTAAAAAGCGCTGTAAAAGACCTTCTTATTTTATTTTTTAAAAGCCTATTACAGCGCTTTTTTTAAAAAGCGCTGTAAAAGACCTTCTTATTTTATTTTTTAAAAGCCTATTACAGCGCTTTTTTTAAAAAGCGCTGTAAAAGACCTTCTTATTTTATTTTTTAAAAGCCTATTACAGCGCTTTTTTTAAAAAGCGCTGTAAAAGACCTTCTTATTTTATTTTTTAAAAGCCTATTACAGCGCTTTTTTTAAAAAGCGCTGTAAAAGACCTTCTTATTTTATTTTTTAAAAGCCTATTACAGCGCTTTTTTTAAAAAGCGCTGTAAAAGACCTTCTTATTTTATTTTTTAAAAGCCTATTACAGCGCTTTTTTTAAAAAGCGCTGTAAAAGACCTTCTTATTTTATTTTTTAAAAGCCTATTACAGCGCTTTTTTTAAAAAGCGCTGTAAAAGACCTTCTTATTTTATTTTTTAAAAGCCTATTACAACGCTTTTTTTAAAGAACGCTGTAAAAGACCTCCTTATTTTACTTTTTAAAAGCCTATTACAGCGCTCTTTTTAAAAAGCGCTGTAAAATACCTTCTTATTTTATTTTTTAAAAGCCTATTACAACGCTTTTTTTAAAGAGCGTTGTAAAATACCTCCTTATTTTACTTTTAAAAGCCTATTACAGCGCTTTTTTAAAGAGCGCTGTAAAAGACCTCCTTATTTTATTTTTTGAAAGTCTATTACAACGCTTTTTTACAGACTTTTTAAAGCGCTTGTCCAAAAGCGCTGTAAAAGACCTCCTTATTTTTTTTTAAAAACCTTTTTACAGCGCTTTTCCAAAAAACGCTCTAATAGGTCCTTTAATTATGTGAAATCAAAGTCTTTTACAGCGCTTTTTTTATAGCGCTTGTCAAAAGGCGCTGTTGTATCCTCCGTTATTTTTAAAATATCATACAACAGCGCTTGTATTTAATAAGCGCTATAAAAGACGCGCTATAAAATGTCATTTTTGGTGTAATGAATGGAGACTGATCTGCAATCTTCAAAAGCTTGATGGCTGTTAGGGCATGCACATCCAAGCGCTCAAAAGCAGTTTAAACATACAATTAGTTTTTTTTTAAATGCAAAATATTGGTTTTAGCACCTAAATTTGATTTTAGTGAGAATTTGTCTCATGTTAGATAGTTCAATATCATCAATTACAACTTACTCCCGTGTATGAAAGCTAATTTGATATTTTTATTCATGAAAATTTGTCCATAGTTATTTTGATATTTTTAATCATTGAAAACCTTTCTTGTGTATAATAGTTATTTTGAAATATTTATCCCTAAGAACTTATCCTATATATAATAGTTATATTATTTTAATATAGTACACATTCCTATTTAACCATTGAAATTAATAAAATTTATTTAGTATAAAAAGAAGATATTACTATGACAGTTGAATAAAATAAAACAAAAGAACACTAGCAAGTAAAAGAATCACAATCACAATCACAATTGAATAAAAAAAAAAACAATATTAATAACAAATAATCTAAATAGAGTCTCAAGAGCTTAACCATGTTTGCTATTTGTTGTAGTAAAACTAAAAAGAAAGAAAAATCAATCCAAAATACACTAAACAAACATACACATGTAAAAAATGTGATAAAGCGCAAGACACATGCTAAAAACTGTCATTTATGTGTCTCTCATCATAAGAAGAATCACATGCTTTTCATTCCCTCTAGAAAATCCTAGTCATTGCTCTCCTTTTTTATTTTTTATTTTTTATCTTCTGTTGTTTGTTTTAGTAAAACAAAAATGAAATCAACCCATAACACACTAAACAAACATACACATAGGAAAAAAGAGTTATCAGACATAGGGTCCCACGAAAAAAAAAGTACCTTATTCATTTCTCTTTCATGATGGATCGTTGTTTTTGTTATCTTTTTTAAAGAAAGAGTTAATAAAAATAAATTGAATATTTATTTTCTAAATTGTATGTAGATAAAAAGTTACTCATTCTTATAATGAGTAAATCATTTGACCATTATATTCATATTAAAAGATATATATAAACGAAGATGTGAAAATAATATGTTTAATTTAACAATCCTCTCACTATCTTAGAAATACTTATAAGATTAAATGAATAATTAGATTATTAGAATCTTATTATTTATTAATATTGTATATTTTTTTGTAATATTGAAGTTAGGATCAATGTTATAATAGGACAGTAGTAGTACTAACAAGTCCAAGTGTCAAAAGAGGAAACATGCCGCTTTTCTTTCTCTTTTTCTTCGCCACTCATAGGAGCTAACTCATCCTGACCTTCATTTCTTTCATTCCCAGCTAGACATTCTCTACAAAACACGCCAAACACAACAACTTGTTTATTATTCATCATCTTCATAATTTCTCACTTTTTCATTTCCTCCCAAATTCCTTCAAAGGCTATAGTCATCTAAAGTCCTTTTCCTACAATTCGACCCCTTGCATGCCCTTTTCTTCCTCTCTAAATCCATTAATCACCCAAAGCAGCACCCAAATAAGATATGAAGCATATTTGGGGGGTCTTTGGAATCAAACTAGTGCAGAAAAGACAAGAGTGTTAAGAGTTGAGAAAGCTGACCACCCCTACAAACCAGCTCGGTTCTAAAAGAAATTCTCCTTGTGAAGAGTGTGAGTTATTTTCCTAGAACGGATTTCACATTTTAAATGTGGGTTTCTAGGTTTGTTGTTGGTTTTTCCTTACTATTTGGAAATGATTTTCTAGGTTTGAGATAATGGATTTTATTAAAATATGAGAGTGAGGAAAAACTTTGAGGTTTAGCATGTAGGAAATGGTTGAAAATATGTATTTTAGTTCAAATTCCATTCATTTTGCATAAGTTATGTGAATGCTTATAGTTTGTTAAGGATTGAAAGAATGAAGATAAATTGTTAGTTGACTAATTGATACATCCTTTGTATTAACGTATTTCCTAAATCCTCCCTTTGCACATTCAATTTAGCCTTTGATTTCTCTTTCTCTATTCTTTCTGCTCTTATTTTATTCTAGTATGGTTGCCTCTTCTTTTCTTCTAATTGAGCGACTTCAGATCCAAGTCTTCATTTGATTGGGTTGCCTCTAGTCCGTGTCTCCATCTGATAGGGCTGCCTTTAATCCAAGTCTTCCTCTGATCAAGCTACCTCTAATCCAAGTCTCCTTTTGATCGAGTTGCCTCTGATCCAAGTATTTCTCTGGTCGGGCTACATCCAATCGAAGTCTTCGTCTAGTTAGGTTGCTTCTGATCCAAGTCTTCCTCTGATCGAGTTGCTTCTGATCTAAGTGTCCCTCTTATCCAGTTCTCCCTTTAATCAGACTGCTTTTGATCCAAGTCTTCCTCTGATCGAATTGCTTCTGATCCAAGCTTCCCTCTAATCGGGCTGCTTTGATCTAGTTCTCCCTCTAATTAGATTGCCTCTAATTGAACGACTTCCTTTCATTAATTACTACTTCTAACTAAAACTTCTTCTGATGTTGTACTTAATATATTTATACGTATTTTTTGCATGATTGTGATGTTGAAGGTAGTTAATTAGTTTCATTTGAGGTGATAATAAAATATGCATTGCATACATGATGTCATGTATGCATTGCATACATGATGTCATGTATGCATTGCATACATGATGTCATGTATGCATTGCATACATAATGTCATGATATGTATGCTCCAAAGAATTGTTTCATGCATGAAACAAAAGGTAAAAGAAAAACAATTTAGACTTCGGTTGGGATCATGGCCAGACCAACTTTACCAAGAGGTCCTCAATTATCTTGGTGATCCACGTCAAAATAATTGGGGAAACTTTTTCATATCGTAAGAAAAAGAAAGATGACATGCATATTTTCCATATTTAAAGAAAAATGAGGACTTGATATTTTTCCATACTTTAAGGAAAAAGAAATGTAAAGCTTAAATACTGTTATAAAAATAAAATTACATAATCATGTCATGTTTTATATTGTATTTAGGAAAAATTATTTGAACTACCCTTCTCCTTTTATATAACTCACTAATTTTATTATCAAATCCTCTATTTTTATGTATTAAAATAGATAAAAGGGATTGAGGCTGAGAGTTCATGCAATAAAGGATTATACTTCTGTAGTGATGTATTTTAAATTTGTAATCTAGTTTTATTCTTGTACATAAGAGGATGCTTCTACACTATGTATTATATATAGTTATAAAGACATTTTTAAGTTTGTACTTATGATAATTTATATGATTGATTTTGAAATAATAGAATGTATAAATTTATTATCATATTTTAGATACTTGGTGATGATTATTACAATGTTTATTTAATTACCCTTATCAAATGTTGGTGTTTTGAACAATGTCATAAAAATATGTGGAAGATATTGACTTGAGAGTGATTCAAGTAGTATTAATTTCAATGTACAAATAGGAAAAAATTAATTAACATTGTATTGAAAAATCATTTTTTAACTTCATTTTATCATACATAAATATAAGGTGCATCTTAGAACCTTGTTTGAAGGTCATTAAATGTATTAAAAATAGTTATTTTTGTTGCATTGCATTGTACTTTCATAATTGAACCATGCCTCTTTAAATACTTACATGATCATTCCTTCAAAGTTGAACACTTTCATTCGATCTTCATAATTCATTCATCCAAGAATCATATCAAGATTAAACACTTTTTTAATTCTTTTTCGTATGTGATGTGCGTTTGAGAGAAAACATCAAAGGTGAGGTATCCTTTGTATGGAATGATTGTTCTATTGATGAGTGATACAAAATTAGTTGTCTATATTATTTAAGGGATGGAAATGATGATATTTTCAGTGCTAGAGTTGGTGCTTAGTCTAGAGGTCTCTATATGGAATAGTTTGAAGGAGTTTCTTCATCTTGAAGATAATAATTCAATTTTTCTTGAAGGGTTTTCAAGAAATCTGATTTTTGAGCGTTTAGAAAAGTGGTTGTTGTACAAGCTTTGCAAACAATTTCCGAAAGATCTTGTAAACCCTTATTTTGTTTGAACACCGATTTGATGTACTCTACATAGTAAAGACGAGTAGAGGAACCACTATGAATATCAGTATAGTTTTCCTTTCCCTTATCTATTAAATTTAAGTATCTATTTGTTCATAATGATTTTGATATTGGTATTGAGAGGCAATCAATTTTATTTCTTCTAATAATGGTAAGGCAATCTATTGTATTACACTTGATGGATAGAAAACTCTAGGGGTACTAAATAAAGATATAAAGATGTAATTATTTTGTGAAATAAGTTTTTCTTTTAAAAAATAGTGAAATATTTTCTTAGTGAAACATAAACCCAAATAAAAAATAATACAAAAACTATTTTGAAGAATTCGTACAAAAAGTGTGCAGCTCTTTTGAACTATGATTGAAACAAAATTCAATCATATTTAAAACGATTTAACAATAATAAGATTCAATGGCAAATATAATGCTAACTAAAAAAAAAAATAGCACATAAAATTCTATTTACAATGCAATTCAAGATTGTTGAATTTGCAATAAAAGGAAATTTGAAACTGTAAAATAGATTATTATGAAAGATACACGTGATCAAATTAACATAAAAACATGCACCAAACATAAAGAGAAGTACGTCATAATTTATATTGGTTCTATATCTGCTTCCTAATTTATAGTGTAGATCTCGTCCTAACTCAACTTGTATGAGAGTTTCTTTTTTATTAAATTTGGTAGAATGATTAGAAGATCCTTAAAAGTATATTTTACAATCTTAAAATGACGTACCATTATTTCTAATCCCTTGTTACAGGAATATTGGAGACATCCTTTCAATTCTTGAACCCTTTTGCAATCTTCAATTGAAGAAACCTTTTGTAAGACCCACATTTTTTCTTCATTAACGCCAGTTTCGAGGACGAAACTATTTAAAGCAAGTACAATGTAACATCCATATATTTCATTTTATTTTATTTTTATATTTTACCTTATCAAGAGATAATTATTTTAAAAATTGTCGGTTACTATTGTAATGTGTTATTTTAATTTTTAATAATAATAATAATAATAATAATAATAATAATAATAATAATAATAAAAGAAACCGTTAAAAACAAATTTGATGTCTTAGGTTGAAATATCAGTTTCTCCATTCCCGAATTTGTTAAATCAGTATCATAAAAATATCAATTGCGCATTCGTTAACCGTTAGATCGGTCTGATATTTGGACAGCAGGTTCGCAACATTCAGATCCACGTTTTCACCGGTCGGATCGGCGAAATGACGTTCAGAGAGGGAGAAACCATGCACGCACAGCAGCAGGTGTGAAATGAGTGAGACAATAATTTGTGAAGCATAATTCTAGAAACAACTTTGTTAACGGTAAGGGCATCACTCCATCCGCTTTCCTACTTGAATTATATGTGATATAAATGTATTGTGATGTTATGTATTGGTTATGTTTGTGTGTTATCTTCAAAATGAATATTAATAATGGTTGTGCTTGATATGCTCAAATTGTGGAAAATGAATGTTATATTATACGTTGTTATAATGGTTGTGCTTGACATGTTGTGGTTATTCAAGGTGATTCCTTTGGGTCTAAACTAAGTTGGTTTAGAACAAGGTTGAATGATTTTGGACGCTCTGGTTGAGTGATCTATATTGTTACTAACAAAAATTATCTACATTCATACATTGATAGTTGT
This sequence comes from Cicer arietinum, assembly GCF_000331145.2. Taxonomy (NCBI): domain Eukaryota; kingdom Viridiplantae; phylum Streptophyta; class Magnoliopsida; order Fabales; family Fabaceae; genus Cicer; species Cicer arietinum. Next base: position 43,462,177 of record NC_021162.2, on the reverse strand, counting down.
GTGGTGCGTCCATAATTGATTGGAGCCCACAGATCCTTGCGGGATTTAGAGTTAGTGGTGTTGCTTGGAAGGACCCACGAAGCTCGAGTTAGTGGTGTTGCTTGGAAGGACCCACGAAGCCCTTGCGGGGGAGGCGATATTCCGGAATCATGCATTGACATATAGTCTAACAAATAGATTGTGCATTTTGGTTGAATTGTATGTGCTTTGTGACTTTTAACTATTAAATGAAATATATGATTTATTTATATTTTTGTTATAACAACTATATATGCATGCATATTTGCTCTGTATTTGTTATTTGGAGATGACCCTTACATTTGACAGGACGTCACATATAGTGTTACTTGAGTGAATAATGTCACGGTCAACCCAATAGGAGAAATGCGAGGAAATACAATAGCATGTAGTCGGAGGCTTCGAGATACTTTTGTGCTGGTATGAGACTTGTTGGGAGAGTTTTCTACAAGCGTCCAGAGTTATGACCAACTAGGATTTATGCTTGGGTAATAAAATATCAATAGTTTTGGCTATATGAGTCTCTTTTGTTTAACGTATTAACTTTACTTTAGTGATTGTAAATATTTTGATTCTTTATTTTTGAAATATAATTAAAATAGTTATTAAATGATTTTAGGATAAATGAGCATTTAAGATAATCATAAATAAATAAAAACGAAGTTGATTTTACGTTTAAAATTTCGTCAGTTAATGTCTCGAAAAAGCGGGATTTTACACCTTTCTTTAACTTGAAGTATGCATTAACACCTAAAATAAACTAATTTATGAAAGAAAATGATGCATTTCTTTTTTCACTTGTTGTGCAGAATCTAAGTCGCCACAAGTTCTCACAAGATTGAACAATTTTGGATAGAGATACCTTATTTTTGGACGAATGATTCTTGAGAATACCATTTCAATGATGTCATAACCAACCTCCTCTGAGTTTTCTCTGTTTGAACATTACTCTCCACTCTTCAAGACAACTTAAAATATTCTTAAAATATGATGAAAATGCAACTTTATATGTTCAGCAGCGCGTCGTGCGCCCATATGCATGACAAGAGCGCTCATGCGTGCTTGAACATATTTAAATATGCAAAAATTTATAGAAATGCGCCTAAGCGCAAACAAAATGCGCCCAAGCGTGTGGCTGTGATGCAAAACTCATTTCTCTACTTTTTTATGTGCTTGGGTGTGTCGACAAGCCATTAAACACTAGAAAAATACTTTAAGGACTTTAACTCAAGCTGCTATAGTTGTGCACACCTTGCTTCCTTTTCCAATGAGTTGACCAACAAAACTTGATCTTTAGGATTCCTCCATACTAAGATATTTGTAATGAACACTCCATAGCTTTCTCGATTTAATTCCACTCCTAATAATCAACCTGTCAAGCCAAAACCAGAAGGATAACTACACTACAAGAACTTGTTAGGGAGAAATTCACCAAAAGCAATCTAAATGACTCCAGAATTCAAAATCCAACATATATTCAAATTGACTCTAATTTAAACACTAATATGACTAAAATTAATTAAAAATTTAACTAAAATAATCTCCAAATATATCATATGACGAGGAACTATCAATAAGATATGGTTCAATGAGAAAACACAATATATTATATTGAAAAACTGACTTTTAATTTGTGTAAATTTATTCACATTTATGAATTAATTCATACGTGTGCAAAACCCCAGACTTCGAAAAATAATAGTCATGAATCGATTCATTACATTTGTAGGAGATGTCATGAGAGACTTATGAATCGATTCATGGATTGGCAACATGAGTCGATTCAAGAATTCAAAATTCACTTAAATAATGATTTCAATGCATTTTCATTAATTATAATGCAATCACATCTATTATTATGCATAATTAGAAAATATTTTCTTGAGCAAATTTCTCATTCACAATCTTTGTGGAGATGTTGAGAAGAACAAAGCTGCTCACATCTAAGCTAAGACATAATTATTGTTTTGTCATCACTCAAAATACTAATGAGTTAACAAATCATGTATTTACATATTAAAGTCGATACATCTTTGATACTACCTCCAGAATGAAACATAAGTAAAACTCATATTCTTTTGGAAAGAAATATAAGTAAATCTTAACAAGTTTTTCTCTCTTTAATGATAGTATTTCTAAGACACTTTTAATTTAATTTAACTTTTTATATTTTCAATGATTCAATTGATTAGTTCTAATTGATATTTTAGGCAATGGACTTATTTTTTTATTGGGATAATATAGATTAAACATAATCTATTATCTTTTTAATGCGCAGAATTTGATATTTTTTTTTTTAATTTATTATGGAAAGAGTATGAAGCAAACTTTATTCTAAATTTTTTTAGGTTTATGGACGAAGTGGTAAGTACCACTTAAATTTCACACACATTTGTGAGGTTTTAGATTCAAACTCGCAATAAAATATCCTTTATGACAATATCAACATTTAATAATTGAATTAGACTTTATGAACAACTTTATTCTAACTTACTAGCAACAATTAATATTCTATCTTGAAAGCGATCATAAATCTTCAACCGAAAGTAAGTAAATTATAATAAAAGATTGTTTCTATCAAAATTATGAAAATATCTTTAATTTACTCATTTGGAGTAATCTTGAAAATTATGTTAATTCAACAAATACTACACATGTCCTTAAATATATGACTACTTTTAGAAATTTCTGTCACTTTTTTTATATAAGATCCTCTATTAATTTTCAACTGCATTTATTATTTATTTACCAGCCTACTTTGAATTATTTTTCATTTTTTTAATCCAAGTAACAAAAATACTATCATAGAAATGATAAATGAATTATCTTTCATAAAGAGTAAACCTATAAAACAATGTTAATTATCAATAATTTGAATATTATTACCAATTTTTTTTTAATTTCCATAATTTAATCAACATAGTCTTATATTTAAGAACATAAGTAGTATCAAAATAATAGTCACTTGACGGGTAAAAAATTTAACACTCTCTTGTTGATGGATTAATTCATATGAATATCAAGAAAACATGGTTGTAATTAATTTATTCATTTCCTTTGATATTTAAGAAATATATTCAATCTCATATTAAAAATAAGAAACTTACTACTTTTTAGTGATTAATTTTGATACTAATTTTGAATAAAAACACGTTGGAAAACACTATATAATTAATTGAAAAGGTAAGCATCCAAGGCAAATAGAATTACAATTTACAACAGTACACTACAAGAAAAACACCATTTTGTGGCCAACTTTATAAATATTTTGTGGCCGAATAAAATCCTCACAAATTAGTGACCGAAAAAGCCCTCACAAATGTCAAAATTGAAATTGGTCTTTATTTGTGGCTGAAAAAGCCCTCACAAATTTTTAAATATTTAACTTGATTTTGTGGCTGCCTAAGCCCTCACAAAATCACAACATTGTGATTTTGTGAGGGCTTAGGCAGCCACAAAATCAAGTTAAATATTTAAGGATTTTGTGAGGGCTTTTTCAGCCACAAATAAAGACCAATTTCAATTTTGACATTTGTGAGGGCTTTTTCGGTCACTAATTTGTGAGAGTTTTATTCGGCCACAAAATATTTATAAAGTTGGCCACAAAATGATGTTTTTCTTGTAGTGCAACCCCCGGTCATCCAACAGAAACTGGACTTTTCTATAATTTGTTTGGAACTCAGTACACAACTCCTGAGTCGGCTTATGCTGTGTTTGACTCCATGTTTAATATTCTGTCTCAAACTTATATGGAAACAACTGGTAGTGGTTCTAATCCACCTACAACTTACGTTCAGGATAATGATCAGGATGAACCAAAAGAACCTCAACTCGTTCAAAGGGCTAGACGAGTTTGACGAAATCCTAGATGTGAAACTGGAGGTCATTTAGGTGGACATTAATAAGATGTATTTTTTTGATTAATTTAATATATTTTATTTAATGTTATTAATGTAATTTTTGTTATTAATGTAATTTCTTTTAAATTTATAATATAATTTACTATTTTTAATTTTAATTACTTTTAATAGTTATAATATTAATTTCCCATTTTAATTTTAATTATTTTTAATTTAATTTTAATAATTTTTAATTATAACAATTTTTAATAATAATAAGATTAATAATTTTTAATTATAACAATTTTTAATAATAATAAGATTAATAATTTTTAATTATAACAATTTTTAATAATAATAACAATAATAATAATTAATAATAATAATTAATAATAACAATAATAATAATAATAATAATAATAATAATTTATTTATGTAGTATTATTATTAATTATAAATTTATTATTTAATATAATTATTTATTAATTTAAATATTTATTAAA
>NC_021162.2:43438320-43457060 GCF_000331145.2 Cicer arietinum | reverse complement strand
CCCTCACAAATGCTAACCTGTTTCTGGCACTTTGTGGCTGCAAAAGCCCTCACAAAATTTTGTGACCAGCTTCTTTGTGGCTGCCAAAAGCCCTCACAAAAGCCACCTTTGTGGCTGATTATATCCCTTTGTGAGGGCAAAAGCCCTCACAAAATGCTTGTTTTCTTGTTGTGGTATAGTAAAAGGAAAAGCCAAAAGTTTAAGTATGGATTGGTGGGGGAAAGGGTGCTAAGAACAAAAGGTAGCATGGAAGTGCGGTGTTGAAAAAAGTTGAGATCTTGTCTTCAAACAATCTTTAATAGATGCTTGCTTTTATAACATATTTCTCCTCGTTGCTCACTAGCTATTATATATTATTAAGTAAAGATTAATTATTTAATTTATTTAATATTAGTATTTTTAATATATTTTTACTTTAATAATTTTCTTTTTCAATATTTGTAATTGATTGATTGACATTCATAGAAATATTTAGTAGATTTGTATTATATTTTACATAAAATTTAAAAAAATTAATTGCATTAATTAATTTTTTTTAAATTGTGAAAATAATTATTTTTTATTATAACAACAAGAAGAAATATATATAAATATATATATATATATATATATATATATATATATATCTTTTAACAAAATATTTTAAAGTTATGATTGTATATATTTCTTATAATCGTGTATATTTAATTTTATTCATTACAGCACCTGTACAAATCAATTAAATAATTGCTACTAAATCAATTAAATGATCATTGTACTACCAAACAAACAAAAAACACAATGAATTCACAACCTGTATACATTCTTTGTATTCCACATATTTTATTTCATAAAAAAAAAACATAGAAAAGCATTCACTGACTATATTGTAAAAAGCAATCAATAATAGGACCCCCCAATATCTCAAACACTTTCTAATTGGTCTCCCTTTATCTTAATTCTCATTTTCTCTCTCACCCTTTCATAGATTCATGTATATATTATGTGAAACTTTGGCTCCACCTAGTTTTGTATGAATAAAAATAATAACTTTATTTATTTTAATTCTCCAATTCTTAACAGAAAAATGTTCCAATAATTTTGAATTCGTTGGAAGATAAATAAAGCTGAATTTAAAGTTATTCCAATCAATGATCATTTTTTTTATGAATTCAACTTGAAAATTTATTAACTACGTACAATTCATCTTATAATAAAAAAAAATTATTTTATTTGTTTCTTTTTATAATAAATAAATTATAATTTAGTCAATAAAAATTGATATCTTTAATTAATATTGTAAATTATATATAATCAATTGTTATTAAATAATTATAACTCAATTGTTTTTTTTTATATATATATAAAAATGGGTGAAGGTAGTAATTCAAAATGAATTGGTGGAGTACACCTAACTTTTGCTGATTTATTATTTTCTATTATTATGTTCATTATGTTTGTTTGTGTAATCTTATGAGGGTCAACCCTCTTGTCTTGTCTATTTCATTCATCCTTTATCTCTATTTTGTCTCCTATCTAATCATAGTAAGATAAAGTTTCTTTTTTCATGGTTAAAGGCTAATTGACTTCCTTGGTCAATGGCCTGTTAACTAATTAATATTGTCCGCTTGCTTGATTCTTTCAATTGCTATCCATATAAAAGCATGTAAATTGTATTTTCTGTATTTCTCTTTTATATTGGATGTAAATAGATCTGACTTATTTGTAGTTTGATTTAATCTGTTTAATAAAAAATTAAACTTATGCTATTTTTAAAATTTATTTATTTAAATAGACCGACTCATTCTTATAAAAATTTTTATTAGGTTACTGTTTTATATATATTTTATTATTTATTAATGTTATTTATTATTATTATTATTATCATTATTATTTATTAATAATATTATTTTCTATTTTAAAGACTATCAATTAGGCTATCAACCTATCACTGTAGTCGTTTTATTGAGTAGTCTTCAATAGCTATAATAGCTATACTATCAGTGACCGTTTTATATTTTCCTCTTTCTTTTCTTCTCCCATTTTTCTTCAAGTTCAATCGTGCATATTATTATTTAATTATTATATTATAAATTACTATCAATTGCCATTCTTCATTATTTCCAATTTTCATCTAGGTTACACGGTTGCACACTCAAAGGTTAATATTTTTTATTTGATATGATATTTTATCAAGTAGTATTTAATTATTTTTTAAGAATTTGTTTATTTATTTATTTAGTACTTTTTAGCCGAGTCTCTAACATATATGTATTTTTTCTTTTGATTTTGAAGGTTGATAACAAGAGATACAAATCACATTGAAGATTTGATATTATTTTTTTCATTCCTTGAGCTTTGAATGTGTTTTGTTGACTGATATGTGTAACTATTTACGGAGTTCATTTTACTTTATTTGTAATTTTTTGAAGGGCTTTTCGAGTTTGCTAATTAAGGATTCATTTTGTTTTCTTCGAGTTGGAATATTTTTGCATTGCATACTTGTTAGTTATTATTTTATTATATTTGATTATAATTTTATTAGTTTTCCTTATATATAAAGACCTAGTTTAGCCTATTTATAAAAAATGTAAAGTATAACGTTTAAATATTTTAACGTGAATAAAACTTTTAAGTAACTTTCAAGTTACCCTTAGCCAGACTTAGACTTAAAAAATTAATTGTTGTTACGGCTTAGACCTTTCAAAACTTGGTACGGCCTATTCTCACACCTAATTGTATTTTTTTTTTTGTTCTCACATTTTTTTTGTTTGAGTTTAAGTCAATTGTTGAGATTTGGCCCAATCAACTTGACAATTTTGGTCAACTTTCTGTTTTAAGGGTTCAAGTTAGTTAACTAACTAAGTAACTAACTGCTTCTGTTCTCAGTGGTTTATGTTAGTTACTATTAGTTATAAGTAGTTTATTGATTTATCCTTTAGTTAGTTTCTAGATCATTATTCCACCTATTGAAAAATTCGAGAGAAAATCTTGTAACTTGGGAGGAAAGATTGTAGCTCTGAAACGTAATAGGAGAAGAAGATCATAGAGATCAATCAATAAAAGTGGTTCTAGAGGATATAGATTCAAGCACATTGCTTTAATTCCAATAAAAGTTTTTCGTTTGTTTTAATTGCTTTCTTGTTTATTAAGTTTCTTGGTTTTTTAATTCGTTCTCTATTGAATCATATTTTTTATTAAGATGAGAAACTATTTTGTATTTTGCATTGTGAATTTGAGGTAAATCCTAACAAATTGGTGCGGTGTGAGCTTGGAACGAACACGTGCAATGACTTCAACATAATATGAAATTGAAAAATTCACAGAACAAAACGACTTTCGGATATGGCGGTTAAAGATGAGAGCCCTCCTGGTTCATCAAGGTTTGATTGATGCACTTGCTGTCTTGAGGGATGGTGATAAGGTTCTCAGGAAAATGTCAAAAGAAACGGCTGCAGCAGGTATTTGGACTAAACTCTAAGGGTTGTATATGATAAAATCCTAGGTAAAATGCCTCTATCTTAAACAAGCTTTGTATACTTTTAAAATGCAAGATGATAAATTAGCAGCGAATCAAATAGATATATTTAACAAATTGATTCTAGATTTAGAAAATATTAATGTTTCAATTGATGATGAAGATCAAGCTTTATTTTATTATTGTTATGTTCTTTACCTAGGACTCATATGCATTTAAAAGAAACTCTAATATATGGAAGATAATCTTTGTGTCTTACTGGTGTGTAGGCAGCCCTAGCTTCAAAGGAGCTGAATGAAAAGAGGGAGCCAAAGTGTTCTACAAATGGTGAAAGACTGTCTGTTAAGGCAAAGTCTTCAAAGAAACAAGACAAGAAAGATGTTAAAACTTAGCAAAAGAATGATAGTGGTAATATCCCAAACATTAGATGCTATCATTGCAAGAAAGAAGGACGCACAAGAAAAGTCTATCTTGAAAGATTAAATAATGTTTCTAATAAGAACAAAGGCAAGGATTCAGGAGATGCTACAATAGTTCAGAATGGCTATGAATGATCAGAGGCTTTGGTTATGTCCAGTGGAAAGTCAGAAAATGAATGGATTCATGATGTTCTTTTCACATGACTCCAAGAAGGTCTTGGTTTGAAGATTTTTGTGATCAAGAATGAGGTCTATTTCTACTTGGAAACAAGTCTTGCAAAATCAATGGAGTTGAATCTATCAGGTTTAAGCTCCATGATGGGAAAGAAAGATTGCTCACTGAAGTGAGATATGTACCTGAGCTAAATAGAAACTTAATATCTCTTGGTGAATTGTTCAATTAAGGGTACATCTTCAAATTGGGAATGGTTTTTTGAATATTTTGAAAGGAAGCCTGGTAATCATGAAGGTAATCAAAAGGAATGGTTTGTATTCTCTTGAGGGTAATATTTGATCAAGTCAGCTTCAAATGTTACAGAAATATCAATGTCTAAGACTGAATTGTGGTATAAAAGGCTTGGTCGTGTTAGTGAAAAGGACCTTGGTGAATTGGGGAAACACAATTTGCAAGGTGGGGATAAGGTTGAAAAGCTGAAGTTTTGTGAGCATTGTGTATATGGAAAATCTTGCAAAACCAAGTTCAATGCTGGAAAGAAAATAACATATATAAGGAACTCTTGATTATGTCCATGCTGATCTTTGGGGACGTTATATAGGACTCAGTCACATTTAGACTCCAGATATTTCATGACAATAGTTGATGACTATTCAAGGAAACCTTGGATATAAATTCCTAATACCAAGGATGAAGCTTTTGGAAACTTCAAGGACTAGAAAACTCGCACTGAAACTCAAACATAAAGAAAGGTTAAAAGGTTTAGAACTAATAATGACCTAGAATTTTGTTCTAATTTTTGCATTGGTTTTTGCAAGGAAAATGGCATTGGAAAGCGTTAGGTGCATGCTGTTAAGTGCAAGATTTTCTCATAAAAAAGTGTCCCTCAACTGCTCTTAACCACTACAAAAAAAACTGTTATTACCTACGGCAAATTTTATCTTTACCCACGGACTGTCCATAGGTAACGTAAAATTACCTACGGATTACCCACGGACACGAGTTCGTAGCTAAATCGCTCGTGGGAAAATATTTACCCACAGACAAGCTGTGGGACACACTTACCTAGGTATTGTCCATGGGTAATATGATCCACTGAGTCTCCGTGGGTTACGTTACTCATAGATTTGCCACATGTAAAATAGTAGATAGTTATCGATGGAAAAGTCGTAAGTTACATTACTCACGGATCATCCGTGACAAGTATACTATTTTTTATTTATTTAGTACTTTTTAGCCGAGTCTCTAACATATATGTATTTTTTCTTTTGATTTTGAAGGTTGATAACAAGAGATACAAATCACATTGAAGATTTGATATTATTTTTTTCATTCCTTGAGCTTTGAATGTGTTTTGTTGACTGATATGTGTAACTATTTACGGAGTTCATTTTACTTTATTTGTAATTTTTTGAAGGGCTTTTCGAGTTTGCTAATTAAGGATTCATTTTGTTTTCTTCGAGTTGGAATATTTTTGCATTGCATACTTGTTAGTTATTATTTTATTATATTTGATTATAATTTTATTAGTTTTCCTTATATATAAAGACCTAGTTTAGCCTATTTATAAAAAATGTAAAGTATAACGTTTAAATATTTTAACGTGAATAAAACTTTTAAGTAACTTTCAAGTTACCCTTAGCCAGACTTAGACTTAAAAAATTAATTGTTGTTACGGCTTAGACCTTTCAAAACTTGGTACGGCCTATTCTCACACCTAATTGTATTTTTTTTTTTGTTCTCACATTTTTTTTGTTTGAGTTTAAGTCAATTGTTGAGATTTGGCCCAATCAACTTGACAATTTTGGTCAACTTTCTGTTTTAAGGGTTCAAGTTAGTTAACTAACTAAGTAACTAACTGCTTCTGTTCTCAGTGGTTTATGTTAGTTACTATTAGTTATAAGTAGTTTATTGATTTATCCTTTAGTTAGTTTCTAGATCATTATTCCACCTATTGAAAAATTCGAGAGAAAATCTTGTAACTTGGGAGGAAAGATTGTAGCTCTGAAACGTAATAGGAGAAGAAGATCATAGAGATCAATCAATAAAAGTGGTTCTAGAGGATATAGATTCAAGCACATTGCTTTAATTCCAATAAAAGTTTTTCGTTTGTTTTAATTGCTTTCTTGTTTATTAAGTTTCTTGGTTTTTTAATTCGTTCTCTATTGAATCATATTTTTTATTAAGATGAGAAACTATTTTGTATTTTGCATTGTGAATTTGAGGTAAATCCTAACAAATTGGTGCGGTGTGAGCTTGGAACGAACACGTGCAATGACTTCAACATAATATGAAATTGAAAAATTCACAGAACAAAACGACTTTCGGATATGGCGGTTAAAGATGAGAGCCCTCCTGGTTCATCAAGGTTTGATTGATGCACTTGCTGTCTTGAGGGATGGTGATAAGGTTCTCAGGAAAATGTCAAAAGAAACGGCTGCAGCAGGTATTTGGACTAAACTCTAAGGGTTGTATATGATAAAATCCTAGGTAAAATGCCTCTATCTTAAACAAGCTTTGTATACTTTTAAAATGCAAGATGATAAATTAGCAGCGAATCAAATAGATATATTTAACAAATTGATTCTAGATTTAGAAAATATTAATGTTTCAATTGATGATGAAGATCAAGCTTTATTTTATTATTGTTATGTTCTTTACCTAGGACTCATATGCATTTAAAAGAAACTCTAATATATGGAAGATAATCTTTGTGTCTTACTGGTGTGTAGGCAGCCCTAGCTTCAAAGGAGCTGAATGAAAAGAGGGAGCCAAAGTGTTCTACAAATGGTGAAAGACTGTCTGTTAAGGCAAAGTCTTCAAAGAAACAAGACAAGAAAGATGTTAAAACTTAGCAAAAGAATGATAGTGGTAATATCCCAAACATTAGATGCTATCATTGCAAGAAAGAAGGACGCACAAGAAAAGTCTATCTTGAAAGATTAAATAATGTTTCTAATAAGAACAAAGGCAAGGATTCAGGAGATGCTACAATAGTTCAGAATGGCTATGAATGATCAGAGGCTTTGGTTATGTCCAGTGGAAAGTCAGAAAATGAATGGATTCATGATGTTCTTTTCACATGACTCCAAGAAGGTCTTGGTTTGAAGATTTTTGTGATCAAGAATGAGGTCTATTTCTACTTGGAAACAAGTCTTGCAAAATCAATGGAGTTGAATCTATCAGGTTTAAGCTCCATGATGGGAAAGAAAGATTGCTCACTGAAGTGAGATATGTACCTGAGCTAAATAGAAACTTAATATCTCTTGGTGAATTGTTCAATTAAGGGTACATCTTCAAATTGGGAATGGTTTTTTGAATATTTTGAAAGGAAGCCTGGTAATCATGAAGGTAATCAAAAGGAATGGTTTGTATTCTCTTGAGGGTAATATTTGATCAAGTCAGCTTCAAATGTTACAGAAATATCAATGTCTAAGACTGAATTGTGGTATAAAAGGCTTGGTCGTGTTAGTGAAAAGGACCTTGGTGAATTGGGGAAACACAATTTGCAAGGTGGGGATAAGGTTGAAAAGCTGAAGTTTTGTGAGCATTGTGTATATGGAAAATCTTGCAAAACCAAGTTCAATGCTGGAAAGAAAATAACATATATAAGGAACTCTTGATTATGTCCATGCTGATCTTTGGGGACGTTATATAGGACTCAGTCACATTTAGACTCCAGATATTTCATGACAATAGTTGATGACTATTCAAGGAAACCTTGGATATAAATTCCTAATACCAAGGATGAAGCTTTTGGAAACTTCAAGGACTAGAAAACTCGCACTGAAACTCAAACATAAAGAAAGGTTAAAAGGTTTAGAACTAATAATGACCTAGAATTTTGTTCTAATTTTTGCATTGGTTTTTGCAAGGAAAATGGCATTGGAAAGCGTTAGGTGCATGCTGTTAAGTGCAAGATTTTCTCATAAAAAAGTGTCCCTCAACTGCTCTTAACCACTACAAAAAAAACTGTTATTACCTACGGCAAATTTTATCTTTACCCACGGACTGTCCATAGGTAACGTAAAATTACCTACGGATTACCCACGGACACGAGTTCGTAGCTAAATCGCTCGTGGGAAAATATTTACCCACAGACAAGCTGTGGGACACACTTACCTAGGTATTGTCCATGGGTAATATGATCCACTGAGTCTCCGTGGGTTACGTTACTCATAGATTTGCCACATGTAAAATAGTAGATAGTTATCGATGGAAAAGTCGTAAGTTACATTACTCACGGATCATCCGTGACAAGTATACTATTTTATATTTTATATTTAATCATGGATAATTTTATCCATGAATTGTCCGTGGGTAATGAAAAAATGATTTTAATTCTATTTTTGTTTTTTTACGGTTTCTTGTATTTTTTAATATATATTTAAAATTAATTGTAAGCATATTAAACATCATTGTCAAAACAAAGTGAAATATTATGTTAAATAGTATTTTCAAATTACACCTCCTGACTGCCACAAATTTCAAAATAAGGGCAACTTGCACTACCATTAGTTTCAAAATACACATTCTCACTACCATAACTTACACATTGTCACTACCATAAATTTCAAAATACACATAACCATAAGTTTCAAAATACACATAACCAAAATACATATTGTCACTACCATAAGTTTCAAAGTACTACTATACGAAACTAACAATGAAATAAGTACTACTCATCGTCGTCATCATCGTTAGACTCATCCTCGTCATAATCTGGATGACGACGACGACGGGATGACTCAGCCTGTATGGAAGCAACACTTTTTGCCAATGTTGCTAGCTGTATCTGGAGCTCTTTAGTGCGTTGCTCATCCTCTTGTCGATGTTGCTCTGCTTTCCTTAGCTCCTCCCGCGCCTCTCGTGCCTCGTGTTCTGCCGCTTTTGCTCGCTCCTCGAATGCTGCTATCTGTGCAGCTATCTCGGTAGAGTGTTGAGACAAGACATTGACACAACCTCTAGATGGACGAGAATCTGGGACTAGACTTGCGACACCTGGTCTATAAAGTGAGGATCTATCTCCAGCACCATAGATCCTCCCTTTATTCTTCCCCCCAACAGATTGGACCCACATGTCTAAGCGAGCTTCCGCATTAACCACTTGGCTACAACTACTAGACGCTTCCCCATTTTTGGAAGCTTGTTGCAACTTACCTTGATATGTTTCCTACTCAAATAGAAAATGATTTAACATAATCAAATTACTTAACATAATCAAATTACTTTTCCAAGAAATACAAATGAAAGAATGAATTAATGATTTAATATTTCTTACATATGTTTTTTTTTGCTGTTTCATCAACCCAAGAGTTGTCCTTCTTCTTAGTGTGAGTTTTTTAAAAAGACCTCATCCAATGTGGGGTCTCTACCTAACTCTTCAGCCTTACAAAAAATAAAAAACAACATAACCGTGAGTCAAATTTCAGCAACAAAGGAAAACAACAAATATTTCAGCATACATAAATCTACATATTAAAAGGACCCTATTGACCTGCAGTAAAACATGTTGATTGAATATTACAAAATAATTAATAAATAAATCACTTATTTAAAAGGAAAAAAAAAGTACGCAACATCTTTTTTTAAAAAAAAAATTGTACCATAGTTTAAAACTTATATATTAGTTTACTCTAATTTTTTGTATTTAGACAGTTTTTAACAAAAGGAACTCGTGAAGGAATGGATTTTTTTCCCTAAATTAAGGGGTCGGAAAATAGCGACCTCGTGTTAATGTTTTTTTATTAAAAATTTTATTATAAGAAATATTTTAAAAAATTAAAACAAAGAACTTAAAATAGGCTATATTTCAAATAAAAAAAAAAGAAGAAGATGAACTCTCATTAAATACTATAACTGAGATATATTGGCATATAAGTTTTATACTACAAGAAAAACTGTTATTACCTACGGCAAATTTTACCTTTACCCACGGACTATCCATAGGTAACGTAAATTTACCTACGGATTACCCACGGACACGAGTTCGTAGTTAAATCGCTCGTAGGAAAATATTTACCGACGGACAAGCTGTGGGACACACTTACCTAGGGATTGTCTGTGGGTAACGTTACCCATAGATTTTCCGTAGGTAAATTAGTAGATAGTTATCGACGGAAAAGCCGTAGGTTACGTTACCCACGGATCATCCGTGACAAGTCTACTATTTTATATTTAATATTGATAATTTTATCCATGAATTGTCCGTGGGTAATGAAAAAATGATTTTAATTCTATTTTTGTTTTTTTACGGTTTCCTGTATTTTTGAATATATATTTAAAATTAATTGTAAGCATATTAAACATCATTGTCAAAACAAAGTGAAATATTATGTTAAATAGTATTTTCAAATTACACCTCCTGACTGCCACAAATTTCAAAATAAGGGCAACTTGCACTACCATTAGTTTCAAAATACACATTCTCACTACCATAACTTACACATTGTCACTACCATAAATTTCAAAATACACATAACCATAAGTTTCAAAATACACATAACCAAAATACATATTGTCACTACCATAAGTTTCAAAGTACTACTATACGAAACTAACAATGAAATAAGTACTACTCATCGCCGTCATCATCGTTATACTCATCCTCGTCCTAATCTGGATGACGACGACGACGGGATGACTCAGCCTGTATGGAAGCAACACTTTTTGCCAATGTTGCTAGCTGTATCTGGAGCTCTTTAGTGCTTTGCTCATCCTCTTGTCGACGTTGCTCTGCTTTCCTTAGCTCCTCCCGCGCCTCTCGTGCCTCGTGTTCTGCCGCTTTTGCTCGCTCCTCGAATGCTGCTATCTGTGCAGCTATCTCGGTAGAGTGTTGAGACAAGACATTGACACAACCTCTAGATGGACGAGAATCTGGGACTAGACTTGCGACACCTGGTCTATAAAGTGAGGATCTATCTCCAGCACCATAGATCCTCCCTTTATTCTTCCCCCCAACAGATTGGACCCACATGTCTAAGCGAGCTTCCGCATTAACCACTTGGCTACAACTACTAGACGCTTCCCCATTTTTGGAAGCTTGTTGCAACTTACCTTGATATGTTTCCTACTCAAATAGAAAATGATTTAACATAATCAAATTACTTAACATAATCAAATTACTTTTCCAAGAAATACAAGTGAAAGAATGAATGAATGATTTAATATTTCTTACATATGTTTTTTGTGCTCTTTCATCAACCCAAGAGTTGTCCTTCTTCTTAGTGTGAGTTTTTAAAAAGACCTCATCCAATGTGGGGTCTCTACCTAACTCTTCAGCCTTACAAAAAATAAAAAACAACATAACCGTGAGTCACATTTCAGCAACAAAGGAAAACAACAAAATATTTCAGCAAAATAACTCTATGCATTTTGAAACAACAACACAACAAAACAATAAAAATAGCAAATAGTAGGTATGTCCTTAATATAAAAAGTGTACCAATCGAATGGTATGTTCAGCAATGGATATAGATCCACCAGTATGGACAGCTCCTCCTTTAGAAGAAGCACGATTTTTCTTAGCTTGATTTGATATCTTCTTAAACGACGGATCCATCCATATCTTCTCAAGATCATTCCAAACAGTTTCTCCCATCCAGGTTGGACACTTACGCTTCTTTCTCGCTTGCATCAACATATCAGAAAAACGCATTGATCCTTTTGTATTGAAGATATTCTTAATCTGAAAATTGTGCTCAGGCAACCAAGCAACTTTCTCCTGCAACATTACATTACAAATAAATTATAATGTTGCAATTAGCATCCACACAATAGTTCAACTCATTAACAAGATATATAACTTAATCTTACACCAAATTTGTCGAACCAACGTTCCAAAGTTAATTCTGGGATTGCTCCCCAGCTAGGATACGGATCAACATATTGTGATGTAATGACTGAGGTGAGGGCCCTGGAGGCCACCCTACACGGTAACCACCTGTAAACAATTTAAAAAAAAATAACTTCAAATGAACCATAATCCTTATGTAGTAATGAAAAGTTAATCCTTATGTAGTTACATACCCTCGACCATATGGCCATATCATTGTTCTCCCATCAGGCGCAACCCCATGACTAGAATCTGCACATCTTGACCCTTGAGTCTTATTACCAATATCAAGCGGTATTGAAGGTGGTGGATTATCGGAAATTGAAGTATGTCGTGAAGCAACTGATGTTAATGGTCGTGACGGTGAACGATCAACAGTCGGGGAAATGTTGTCTTTTGGGACAAAACTTGGTGTGGGCATCATCACTATAATTGGTTCAGATTGATGCACCTTATTAGGTGGGAGTGGAAGCACTGCAGCTTGTTGGGTAGGAGGCTTAACATGTTATTGGGTGTGATGTCGCACATATTGTGATGTTAACATGAAGAATCCTAAAGATGTTTGGTCTGATCACCGTCCTAAGCTAGACATGTAGAAGGTATTTGGGTGTTTTACCAATGCTCATAGGCAAGATAAGTTAGAACTTAGAGCTGTAAAGTGCATGTTCCTTGGTTACACTAAAAGAGTGAAAGCTTACAAACTTTGGTGTCTTGAGCCTGGTCACATAAAATGTATTGTTAGCTGTGATGTTGTCTTCAATGAAACTGCAATGGCTTACAAATCAAACACTGACTCATCTCATACTAGCACTGATCAGAGGGAAGGAAATGAAAATGAGAAGGTTGATCTTGAGGTGAGGCCTCAAGAGAAGTCAGAAGAAGTTCAAGTTGGAGATTGGTTACTTGAGGAAGTAGAAGCTGATGAAGAGCAACATGAGACTAACAGCTGCCTGTTTACTCGTGACAAAGCTAAAATGGATATCAGACCTCCAGACATATATGGTTATGCTGACTTAATTGCTTTCTCTTTGATTGCAGATAGTAAAGTGTTAGAAGCTGAACCAAAAAGCTTTAAATCTTCTCTAGCCAACAAGGAATAAGATAGCTAGCTTTGTGCTATAAATAAGGAGATGAAGTCACTTCATGACAATTAAACTTGGGACTTGATCAGAAAGCCTACTGGGTCAAAGATTTTAGAGGCAAATGGATTTTCAAGAGAAAATAAGGGATTCCAAGAGTAACTCAATGCAAGTTCAAAGGTAGACTGGTTGCTAGGGGTTTCACTCAAAGGGAAGGGATTGACTTCAATGATATATTTTCACCTTTGGTCAGACATTAATCCATCAGAATTCTCTTGGCAATGGTAGCTGATTTCTTATGTGGTAGCATAAATCCATCATAACTACTTTCTTATATGGAGATCTTGTGGATACTATTTTGATGAAGCAACTGGACGGGTTTGATGTCAAAGGAAAGGATGTGCTTGTTTGCAAGCTTAATAAATCAACGAAAATATGAGTTTATTTGATAAATTTGACGTTGTTGGAGATGAAAATATGAATTTAGTTGAATATTTGAGTTATGCATTTGATGAAATTAGCATTATATTGAAGATGATTATTTATTTTATGGGTTTTGTTTAAAAATTTTGATGAATTTTTTGAATTTTTATATAAAAAAAAAAAGATAACATTATTGACATTTTAAAACATAAAAGATCATATTGTCGCTTAAAATTAAAATAAAGAATCAAATTTAAAATAAAAGACTAAAACATTAACTAAAATTAATTAAAGGACTGCAGCTATTTAGCCTATTTAATATCTTACACATATAAAGGCAAAAAAATAAAAATATATAAAAACTCTGGTAATGATATTTGAGTGTTCTATGATTTTATTAGAAAAAGAAAAACTGAGAATTTTTTGCATGAGTAGAGTAACAGTAACAGAAGAGGTGCAATAAAATATTAAATGTCAATGAAATACTAAATACGCACATTTAGTGAAGCGTTTTTCTCGTAAATAGAACATTTTGCCAATTTACTATTTCGTTTTTCCCAAAAACAGAACATTTTATCCAGAGAATTTACTATTGCATTTTTCCCAAAAAAAACATTTGTTTTCTGTGCGAAGCAGCCGCGGTTGACCGCGTGACAGCCGCAACCTTAATCTGTGACGCCGCGGTGTTTTGCGTATTGCCGAACCACCATGACGTCACGCGACGGTGCAGCTGCGGCTGCGATGGCCACTTCAGACTTCATAGACAAGTTTACATAAAATGGTGGCTTTATCAATCATAGAATCCGAGTACATTGCTTTAACTAAGGTTGTAAAAAAATCTCTTTGGCTTGAGGGAATTTCTAAAGAACTGGAAGTTGAAAGATAAGGTTATCACAGTTCATTGTGATAATCAAAGTGCTATCCATCTCTCAAAGAACCAAGTCTACCATGAGAGCTAAACATGTTGATAACAAGTTGCATTTTGTTAGAAAAGTAATAGCTCAATGGTATGTTCATGGTAAAAAGGTTTCTACATATGACAATCATCCTAATATGATAACTAAGGTGCTGCCAAGAAGTAAGTTTTTTCATTACTTATACTTGATTCATCTAAAAGGAGACTAGGTCCTATGGGGATGTAGCCACTCATATGGAACTAGTTTTGTGTTGATTGATTAAGTTACTAATCCAAGGTGGAGAAATGTTGAGCTTTGGCCAGTCAATTTAACAGTTTTGGTCAACTTTATGTTTTGAGGGTTCAAGTTAGTTAACTAACTACCTAACTGCTTCTGTTTTTAACAGTTTATGTTAGTTACTATTGGCTATAAATAGTTTGTGGATTTAGCCTTTAGTTAGTTTCTAGATCATTATTCCACCTTTTTGAAAACTTGAGAGAAAATCTTGTAATTTGTGAAGAAAGATTATAACTCTCAAATGTAAGATTAGAAGAAGATCATTTAGATCAATCAATAAAAGTTGTTGTCGATGATGTATAATAAAACACATTGCTTTAATTTGAACTTCGTTAATTCTTGCTGTGATTGTTTCTATTTTTCTTTTGTAATAATTGTGTTCTTGTTTGTTAAGTTTTCTGGTTCTTTAAGTCTTTTTCCATTGAATCATTTCTTTGATTAAAGATGAGAATCTTAATTTTGTGTTTTGCATTGTGAATTTGAGGTAAATTCTAACATCCATTTGTTAAGTGAACTTGTGTTCACCTTTCAAATATTGAACAACTTCTTCTTCAAACATGTTTAGAACATAAAAAACATATATCCTAACAAATTTAAAATTTGATCAATTAAATATAAATTTTCTAGAGTCAAAAGTTCAAGAAACAAAAATAATAGAAATTTGAATTCATAAATTAAATTTTAAACTCGTCTTTTGTAAAATATTTTATCATAATAGATAAAGTGTACTTGCAAAATTTAGTAGCATTTTAATCAAACCTCAATTTAATATTATTTTATAGAGACTAAATTGCTGACAACAAATATTAGAGGAAATAAAAAAAATCAAAGAATATATATATATATATAAATCTTATGTGATCGGATCTATGTCTATTGATAAAATAATATACTCTCCTTTTGCAGTCAAGTTAAAGAACAACAAATGAATATTAAGAAGAAATTCATAAGTTTAAATATGATAAACTGACCTAACGACCAATTTTGTAACATTTGCTTTAAAAAATAATTAGACAAATACTAGAGAATAGTTTGTATGTGAAGTTCCTTTTAACATGCACCACCAATAAGTTTGGGACCCAATGTATACCTAGTGCACCGCCAACAACTATTTTCCGATAATAGCTCTGGTGAATTCACAAGTGTTATAATCAATCCAAAATCATAGCATATTGAAATAAATAAATAAAAATATCAATAATTGTGTATCATAGTATCCATGAAAATTGAGAGATGGAGGCTTAGGATTATTATTATCATGGTGGTCTAACTTTTTATTTATAATTTAAAACTATGAATGAAAAACTAGATCACTATGAGAATAGTTAAACTCGGTATAAAAGTTTAGAATTTAATATCTAACTAGATTATGTCCCGCGCGCTGCGCATATATTAATTAATTTTATAAGTAATATTTTATGTATTATAAATAAAATTATCTTATAATATTACTTTATTGATTTGTAATAATTGAATATGATTAGGAAAATTAAAATGAAGGAAAATCATGTTTATCACAATAATTTAATTTAATTTTAAAAATATTTTGTAAAATTTGTATGATAACTTATTATATAGGATAATTGTTTGACTCATTGTACTTTGATTGTTAATTTATTTTTCAACATATAATGATACTTGTATTTATTTGACGAAATAAAATGTAAAATACAAACCCAAAAATAAGATGTAAAAATTTATAAATATGATTGACTATTTAATATTTTTTATTTAAAAAAAATGTTAATGTTGAATTATATTGTAACGTAGTCTATATTTATTTGTTTTATTAGTATGATGTTTTAATTGCGAGCATGAGAAGTTGTTGTAAAAAGATATTATTGAATATATTTCATCAAGAGTTTGTAAAAAAAAATAAGTTGTTGTGGCATTGGGAGTCTATTTTAAATATATATATATATATATATATATATATATATATAATAGATAATAGATTTTAATAATTGGAAGTATCTTTTTTTAATAATTTTTCATATATTCGTATTTTATGATTATTTTTAATAAATTTGTATATTTTCTATCAAATATAATATATATTTTTATTTTATAAAATGATACTAAAAAAATGGATTGACATTAATGAGTAATTTAATGTTACTAAAAAAATGGATTGACATTAATGAAGAATTTAATTTTTAACGTATAAAATCATTACTCACAATAAATGAAATAATATAATTGTTCATAAAAAGAATATTAAATAAAGAACATTTATGTCGATATTTATGAGTGATTATGTGGTTTTTTTTTATTGAATTTAATGACTAATAATATAAATTATTACCATTGATAAATGACTAATAATATTATAAAATAGTTTATAAATTTATTATAAAATAACTTATAAAATAATTTGATAATAATATAAATTATAAATTATTATCAAATTGCAAATAATTTATAAATTATAAACTTATTATAAATTATTGAAAAATAATTTTATAAGTAATATTTATGTATTAAAAATATAGTTAACTTTATGTAATATTTTATGTATTATAATATTACTTTATTGATTTGTAATAATTGAATATGATTAGGAAAATTAAAATGAGAGAAAATCATGTTTATCACAATCAACTAATTTAATTTTTTAAATATTTTGTAAAATTCGTATGATAACTTATTATATAGGATAATTGTTTGACTCATTGTACTTTGATTGTCAATTTATTTTTCAACATATAATGGTACTTGTATTTATTTGATGAAATAAAATATAAAATACATACCCAAAAATAACCTGTAAAAATTTAAAAATATGATTGACTATTTAATATTTTTAATTTTAAAAAAATGTTAATGTTGAATTATATTGTAGCGTAGTCTAAATTTATTTGTTTCATTACTATGATTTTTTAATTACGAGTATGAGAAGTTGTTGTAAAAAAAATTATTGAATATATTTCATCAAGAGTTTTATTAGTATGATGTTTTAATTGCGACCATGAGAAATTGTTGTAAAAAAAATTATTGAATATATTTCATCAAGAGTTTGAAATTTATTTTATTAAAGATTTACATATACTTTAAATCAATTTTAGGTACTTAAAAGTTTTTACTAATTGTTTTTACAATTGAATTATAGTTATGTTGATATGTACCAAAAATAAATTCTATTAATAATTTAATTTTATACAATACTTAAATTTTCATTTATTTTTGAAAATTCAAATTATCATTATAATAAGGAAAATTAAAATAAAAAATAGCATTCAATTATAAATATATAATTTAATTGATGAAAATTTATTGTTAACATATTTTTTCAGAATACATATATAGCAAACTTTTGTTCATTATATTTTTTTAATATATTCATATATATTATAATTTTATAAATATTTAACTGATTTAATGATTATTATAAGTAGTTGATGTTATATTTGTTTATTTTATCATTGTAAGTATTGTTTAAAAATGATAGTATTTAAATATGAGTATTTTAAGATAATATTTTAATTGAACTACTTATAACTATCGTCTCATTTTAATCACTACGCGAAAAAACGCATATTACAGCGCTTTTTTTAAGTCATTTACAACGCTTTTTCAAAAAAATAAGCACTGTGGAAACGAGCGCTGTAAATAATACAACAGCGAGTTTTAAAAAAGCGCTATAAAACATGTAAATACAACGCGCGCTTGTTATGCACATTTTACAACGCTTCTTCACAAAAAAGCGTTGTAATATGCACCCCATTATATGAGTTATGGGTGTGCATTTTACAGCGCTTTCTCAAAAAAGCGCTCTATAATGCCCAACCATAATTTCATATATGGGTGGACATATTACAGCGCTTTCTCAAAAAAGCATTGTAATATGCCCAACCATAATTTCATATATGGGTGGGCATATTACAGCGCTTTCTCAAAAAGGCGATGTAATATGCCCAACCATAATTTCATATATGGGTGGACATATTACAGCGCTTTCTCAAAAAAGCGATGTAATATGCCCAACCATAATTTCATATATGGGTGGGCATATTACAGCGCTTTCTCACAAAAGCGCTGTAACATGCCCACCCATAATTTCATATATGGGTGTGCATATTACAGCGCTTTCTCAAAAAAGCGATGTAATATGCCCAACCATAATTTCATATATGGGTGGGCATATTACAGCGCTTTTT
>NC_021162.2:43436757-43438238 GCF_000331145.2 Cicer arietinum | reverse complement strand
AAAAAGCGTTGTCTTTTATCTTTGTATCCAAAATTATTTTGATCCAAAATCACTTCACAATCAGTGCACACAACAACAAAACATATTCAAATACCATAAGCAGTTCACACAATCAGTAGAACAGAAATCAGAACTCTGTAACTTTATTAACATATATGTAACTCTGTAACTGTGTAATTTACAACCTAAGTAACTACATTCAGATACATATATACAACCTAATTTACAACCTAATTAACTACATTCAGATACGTATATATATAACCTAATTTACAACCTAAACTACATTCAGATCCATATGCATGTTCATATATTGTGTCCTATGATCATTTACATATAATAACTAACAGAATATACATTATATGCACTAGCTACCATATAATATTCAGATCCCTTGCCCAGCAGCAAGCTATTTCCCAGAAAATCAAATAATTTGCATGTCAAGCACATACTGACACCAGTCTTCCTTTAATTCCATCAGATCTTCCTCAGAATATGATGGACTGGAATTGTCAAAGTACTGCAATATAAAAATTGAACATATTATATTAAGTTAGTATCAAATATATAGATAATTTATATATGAAAATCATATAATGCAAATACCGTACCGTTTCTGGGATAATAGTTTTATTCTTCTCAACAATCTCCTTCATGAATCTCAATACGTAGTACCCACAGTCGATGTTATTTGTTTGACGAGGGCACTTTATTGAGATCCATGTAATGTTATTAGACTTCTGCTTCGACACTTTAGCACCTCTTTGAGCTCGATAAACATATATATATGTAAGAAATATATGAATATTACTTACGTGTCGAGCATAGTCTTTATTTCGGGGTGATTGCTGTAATTGCCGTGCACGGGATCCAAATAGTATATAACTTCAGAGACCGCATTGATTGCAAATAGCACCCAATGTGCCATACAACAACAAAAAATTGGTTAAGCAATTTTGTTTATAGACAACTAATAAATTAAATTCTCATCAATTAAAAAAGATAAAATTACGTACCCTGAATTATATGGTGCCAAGAACAATTTATCACTTTCTTTATTTCCTAAAAACATATCTACAATGTATTTTTTTACATTGTCTGGATCGAGTTTCCACATCGACATCTTATGTGGAGACAAGAATGAGTATTTATTTGACAGTTTCCTCGTGCACACGACCTTCTCGTACAAAAACCTTCAATGAAAATTTTAAACTAGATTAATTACCAATACATTTAATTAATTACAAATAAATGCAATTAAAAGTATTTTTTACCTTATGTACAAGCTGATTACAGTAGCACTCAGCTCCTTATGTTCGAGAAGTTCGTACATGTGCTCCTTTTCGAGGTATTCAATATACTCATCTCCAAAGATGTCTTTATTCATTTGTACGATGGGAGAATCGTTGTTGCTGCCTGTGTTCCTTTTTATTTGGATGTCAAGACACGCCCCGTATTTACCAAGGTGTGGCTGACTTTTA
>NC_021162.2:43419895-43436257 GCF_000331145.2 Cicer arietinum | reverse complement strand
AA
Organism: Cicer arietinum; assembly: GCF_000331145.2. Taxonomy (NCBI): domain Eukaryota; kingdom Viridiplantae; phylum Streptophyta; class Magnoliopsida; order Fabales; family Fabaceae; genus Cicer; species Cicer arietinum. Next base: position 43,436,255 of record NC_021162.2, on the reverse strand, counting down.
AAAAGCGCTGTAATAGGTAGTTAAATTCAATGAAAGCGCATGTATTTTACAGCGCTTGTGAGAAAAGCGCTATAATAGGTAGTTAAATTCAATGAAAGCGCATGTGTTTTACAGTGCTTGTGCAAAAAGCGCTGTAATAGGTAGTTAAATTCAATGAAAGCGCATGTGTTTTACAGCGCTTGTGAAAAAAGCGCTGTAATAGGTAGTTAAATTCAATGAAAGCGCATGTGTTTTACAGCGCTTGTGAAAAAAGCGCTGTAATAGGTAGTTAAATTCAATGAAAGCGCATGTGTTTTACAGCGCTTGTGAAAAAAGCGCTGTAACTGATACGCGAAAGCGCTTCCTTTTACAACGCTTTTTTGACAAGCGCTGTAAAAGCCTTATAACGTGATGCGCAAACGTTATATGACCTACTACAGCGCTTGTTTTACAGCGCTTTGCATCAAAAGCGCTGTAATAGGTTCCGTTATTTTTAAAATATAATTACAACAGCGCTTGTGTTTAGCAAGCGCTGTAAAATGGGCGCTGTTAAATGTCATTTTTGGCGTAGTGAATTATTTATTTTTGTAAATGATTATCTTAATATATTAGTAATATTATGAATTTTGGTTATATGTGTACATCCTGCATGATAATAATTTTGAATATATTTAATTGATTTAATGATTAATGCAAAAGATTAGTGTTATATTTGTTTATTTTATTATTTTAAGTATTCTCTAAAATTGATAGTATTTTAGTATGACCATTTTAAGACAATATTTTAATTGTGAGTAAGTAAAATAAAATAAGTTAGTGTGTATAATTGTGATTGAAGCAAATGTTACAATAGAAATATATTAATAAAGAAGTGTTTATTTGAGCTTGGCCTAAGTTAGGGAAATATCATATAAATGAAAAAGGCAACGCAAGGTTGAGAATTTATACTTTGTACACTACACTTAAATACTTTGTTTGTTTTAATCTTTGTGTGGAATTACATGGTATGTTTGTAGTTCTAATTGAGCCTACAGCAGAATCGAAGAAAATAAATTTTTTTATTTGGTTGCAAAAGGTCTGGTGTGTACAAAGGAACTAAAAAGAAGTTAAAACGCAAAGACACAAGATCTAGAAAAATGTTCATTTAGGTTGCATAGTTATTTCTTGAAAGCCAAAGAGTGCAATATTAGTGACATGTCACTAAAACATAACAATAAGTAGTTATTTCTTGAAAGCCAAAGAATGAAATATTAGTGTCATGTCACTAAAACATAACAATAAGATGGACCCAGAGTTAGAATTAAGGTCATCTTGTTATTGGTGGTTTAAATACCGAAGATAATGAACTTATTGGTGAGATGATAAGGAATATGGTCCTACCAAAAGATATCCTAATGACTTTGAAAGATATAAAAAATGAAAGTGTGACTGCAACGAAGAAAGTTTATAATGCATGTTAAAGATACACGAAGACTATAAGGGATCTGAGATGATAAATGCCACATTTGTTGAAATACTTGGATGATCACAAATATGTATACAAATATAGAATAATTGATAAGTTTGAAACAAAATCCAAGATATTTTTTGAACCCATTATGAATCAATCAAAATGTTTAACACGTTTTTCTCCGTATTATTAATGGATTCAACTTATAAGATAAATCAGTACCGAGTGTCGTTGTTTGAGATCATTTGTGTAACTTCAATAGAGATGTGACATATTCAGTTGGGTTTACTTTTATCAAGTTTGAAAATGTCGTTGTGTCGTAATTTTTTGAATTCTTGAGACAATATTCTCTAAGTAATTATCATTGATAGAGATACTACATTGATGAATACTGCTGCAAAAAAGTTTATGTCCTCTACTACTTTATTGTGTCAGTATCATATTTCCAAAAAATTCAAAACTAGATGTAACTCAGATGTCAATATAAAAACTATCAAAGATGTCGATGTGATTGCAAAATAGGTCAAATTGAAAGAACTATGGGACACCATAATGAGGGCTTTAAACGTTGCAATGGACTCTTCTTTAGAGGATGGATATGTTGATGTTTTTGTAGAGTTCAGAAAGCTGTGAGAAATTTTCCAATGTTCCTCATAGTAAAATCAAGTTGATTTGAAAAACAATGACCGTTGATTATTTTGATGATAATAAAAATTATTTGGTGAGAGCAATTAGTTGTCATAATGAAATTGTTTAAGTGTGCAAATATTTTGTTAAAAGTTTTATAGAATCTATGTTGCATTCTCTAATGAATAAAGAAGATAAAAGAAGAAATCAAAGCAATGCTTTGAAAAATATGTTAAAGTTGTGTTAGACTCTAATCAATGCGCTCTTAATGCCTTTGATGAATCTGACAATACAAATTCGCTCTGATTATTTTGTGTTCGATAATTCTAAAAAATCATTTGACTGTCTCGTCAACGCATGAAGTCAACATTTTGTCAAAGTCAGCACTCTGGTACACAATGTCAACTTTTTTAAGTCAAATGTCTTATCAGTGAACTTTAAAGAAGTCAACATCTCAACATCATTTGTTCAAGTCAATAGTTTGTCATCCTTAGAATAATAAGTTGCACGATTTCAGCAAATACAAAACCATTGTTTGTATATTCATTTATTGTCATTATAATATTTCAGTTTTAGCGTCCATTCGTATTTGCAAGTTATTTTCTTTCTTCCATTATAGTTGTTTTTTCATCACAAAACAGTTAAACACTTCCTGTTCTAATTTTGAGTAGAAAATACCCAAGATTTTATTAAATTTAATTTTTATTCTTGTTTTAAATTTTTTATTTTATTGTATTAGTTCTATATACATAAGGAAGTGAATTGTCCATTCTACACGAATATCGATTTTTCTTTTTCTTGAAGCATAAATATTTAATTGAAGTGCTCATCAGGTGTGCTTCCAAAGTATGATTAAGAGGTGCAAATAGTTTAAGGTTTGCAAATGCTTTATGATACTACAATGAATTTATTGACATAAGGAGAAGGAGATTGATTATTGAGGATATGGGTGCATAATTTGCTGCATTAGGAAGGTATAATATTGTGTCTAACCTTACTATAATACTGCATTATAGCATGATTGTATGAAGGCTATAGCCTTTTTAGCATGGTGGATTTGAATATTATAGGGGAATGCTAAGGACTATGTACTCCTTCCGTCCAAAAATATAATAAAATCTGGTTAAATAAAATAGATATATTTAGTTCAAATTTTAAATTAAATATTTTTACATTTTGTCGACTAATTTTTGCTTACATTTTAGGATTGAATAGAATTACTAAGTATATAACTACATTACAGATGTATGTCTTTTCTCCATCCTTTGAGTGAGTGGCCTATATGCATCTTATGATTGTAGTCGTAGATGGTAAAGTGTTGCCTCTTACTACTAGGTGATGGAGTTCCTATTAATGAGATTTTACAACTTGAAGAAAAAGGTACTTATATTTTTTTCTACTAGGTTAATAGCACAAAGAGACAATTTAATGTACTAAAAGGTGCTAAATCATCCTGCCATGGAATATGTAATGGATGTTCTTCATTTGTATTAATAAAATGTATATTACTTGTATTACTCTTTGGTTCGTGTTAATTTAATAACTAGATTCATTAAATTGTAATTTATCTTTGGCATTGTCTTATACTTCTGTTAGTTTCCCTCTTCAGTTTTGCGAGAGAAGTTGCTGAAGTGCGGTAAAATGAAATATTTGGGACAATGTCAACGGTTTTTTATTTTAAGAAAGGTGTTGGCTACTTATATGTTGCGTAAATATATCAACTAATAACGAGAATGATTTTTAAGTGTCGTTGTAAAAATTATAAAATTTAATATTCTATTACCACCAAAATGTTTTAGTGTAGTTTGACTAAATATTCATTATGGAATCTGATAGGGTGGGACAACAGAGGTACCACATTGCCTCAAACATTTGCATTTTGCTAATTTCAAGCATGTTAATTTACTTAGGCGATGAAGGGTACTCTTTCGTCTATGTATCTCTTTTTCAAGTGAGTTTTTTAGAGGTTCTTATGAGGCCCCAAACCCTCCTGATTTTTCAACTACAAACAAATTATGTAGATCTTCTAATGACCTTCTTAAGGCATCATCTGATCACAAGCTTTTATTTATATACCTTTGATGAACAATCTTGGATTGTCTTATGAATCATACCTTTGGACCAACGTCTGCTTTGGTGGATCAATTCAAATTTCATCATGGTTTTAATTATTACAGGATAGAATAATAGTATGGAATATTTTAGAAGAAGTTAAACGCTCTCGATCACAATTTTATATAAAAAAGAATTGGAAAAAGGGAGAAATTTTTATTAACCGAAAGAATACTAATGATCAATTTTATATTTATCTACGATGGAATTTGAACTCAATATCTCGAGGAAACAAGGCTAACTCTTACCACTAAACTAACACCTTAAATGAAAATGTTTTCGCAAATGTCAAAGCAACAAATCAACTTTAAAATTCATGATAGTTTGTCATGTTAATACGAAGTGTACAAAATTGTACTTCGGCTGAGAAATCACATCATTGCATCACTTTCATATTTTTTTTTATATTCTTGATTGTATTAAACACATTATAATTAATGTATAATAATAATATTAGGTAAAGAAATAATTATACTCCCTCCATTTCATTGAGAACATCACTGTAGTTAAATAAAAGTTCTTTTAAGATGAGTGTTGTTTACAATTTTCAATGTAACTAATATGTTTTAGTTCTATCATCCAATTATTACTCTATGCATGGCTGACAATGGGCTTATGCAAGCAACCCAATTGCAAAAGTCCCAAATATTTTTTCTGTTTTTTTATAAGAACTATTAAACAATAATATTTCACATGTACTATAAGGCACAAAAATAAAAAATAAAAGGCCATAATTGAGAGACATAAACAAATTTTAGGAACAAAATAAAAATATAGAATCGAATTTTCAATGTTATTGATGCTATTTTTTATGTTATATATATTTAAATAAACAAATGTTATTTTTTATTTTTAGTGTTTTTTTTATTATGGATCCAATTTTTAAATTAGACAAATGACTTAAAAAATATTTGATACGATCTTATTTATATTTTTCAAAGCATCAACTTCATCTTACAATTATGAAAGTAGAAAACCAACCGATGATTAAAAAAAATGAGTAAAATGACAATTTTTTTTCTTTAATGTATATGTAAAAAATGTAAACGCCACAATTTTCTAAATGATAAAGAAAATGAGAAAATAATATTTTGCTAAAAAGAGGGAGTAGTATATTCTCCATAAACATTCAAATTTTGTGGCATAAGCAACTTGACTGCGCACACCAATAGCAAACTACACGTCATGTGGACGAATACGTACTAGTACGGTCATTTGCTACGACTTCGCAATTCTTTCGCCAATTTTTCCTCTACCTCTTCTTTGCTCATCCTCATTTCATGTGTGTTAATTAGTGTTAATTAATGATATTTTTAACGAGACTTTTTTTTTTTACAGTAATATGTAACTATTTTCAAAATTTAATGTAAAATATTATTGATCTTACAAAATTAAATAAAAAATTTATTGATTTTTCATTTTTCATGTAATAGTATATTACAAATAAAATTTAATGTACACATCATTTTGATTTTTAAAACATACAAATAAAATTTTAATTTATCTATCAAAATTGTTTTAATATATATCCATTAAATTGTAATAATAATTAAATAATAATAATAATAATAATAATAATAATAATAATAATAATAATAATAATATCTGAATTTGAAGCATAGACAAAAGATTCACTACCTTGCATTTTATCAATTGATCTAACATATAAATTTGTAACATAATTAATAATATAATAATAAACTATTTAATTTGGAGACATTTTCTAGTTTATGAGGTAAACATTTTATTTAAGCTTAAAGTCCTTGCTTTAGTGACTTCTCTTGAAGTCAATTATCGGAATATCAAATCCAATTAATAAAATTGATTTTTCTAGGTCCAAATCGAACAAAATCAAATAAATTTGTTCTCTATTAGTTCATATACATTCATTTATTGCTTTAATTACACTTAAACAGTATTAACTAATTCTATTGTTCATATCCAGTGTACTCTATCCCTTTGTACTAATATTTTGATACAATTTCAAGTATGATTAATGTTAAGAAAAGGTAAATTTTTCCGTAAGTTAATTAAAGAAATCGGCTTTCACATGTATATTCATCTTCTATCACCTTATTTTGTGAAAAATGATTTATTTATTTACAATTTTATATAATATCAAAGCAATTACATGAACATGAGATTCATTCATCTTGACTTTGCGGCTAATAATTCATAAACAATATATAAATACATATAGTTGACTTTGCAATATATTGAAGCAAACACTAAATTAAACAATTATCCAACACTATATATACTTGTACCATTCTAACGGTTTCAACTACCATCAATTAATTAGTTCTATTCAACTGTGAAGAATATTCGAGTATTTTCCAAATTATTTTGTTTTGGGAGAAAATACCTAGTAGAATATAGAAAGATGGATTTTATTGTAGGAACTAAGTACATATTGATAATGTTATGCATTAACATGATAAATGCAAGTCCAACTACTAATTATTATAATGTAGTTAAATTTGGGGCAAAAGCAGATGGAAAAAGTGATTCCACTGAAGAATTTATAATGGCATGGAAATCAGCATGTGGTAGTTTAATTCCTGCCACTATTTATGTGCCAAAAGGGAGATACTTGCTAAGAGGTTCAAATTTCCGAGGACCATGCAAGAGTAATGTGACATTTCTCAACGGTGGAACTCTTGTTGCTCCTGAAGATTACAGAGCAATTGGAAATTCAGGGTATTGGATTTTGTTCAATCATGTGGAAAATCTTGTTGTTTCTGGTGGGAATTTGGATGCTAAAGGGCTTGGTTTTTGGAATTGTAGAAGATCTGGGAAGAATTGCCCGGTTGGAGCGAGGGTAAGTTAATTACGTTTTTAAACTTGCATTTTTATTTTAATTGTGATTATGATTATAATTTTCTTTTAATCACGAATCAGTGACAGCAAAGCATTGTCACATAGTTACTAACCTTGATCGTAGAATAAAGATGATATGATCATATTATGAATTCATAGACATTATAAAAAAAAGTTTATCTATAAGAGAAGTTCACTGTTGTGTAATTACAAAGTAGAGTCCGACAAAATGGAATAGTTTGAACTTGAAAAAATTCAATAAATGTAACTTATTTTGTTAACTTATCTTTGTTAACATACGATGAACTAAGGGAGATTGAAAGAGTTTCAAATAGAGATTTTGAGTTATTTCATAAACTAACATAATTTAACTAATAGTTAGCATTTGTTTATAAAAAAGTTACGATGAAAATATATATACATTAATTTATAGGGTAAATACCACCTATAGTCCCTTAATTTAATTTGATGTCTTAAAATGTCAACAATGTTATCCTTATTTTTTGCAAAATTTCAAAATATTCATCAAAAATTTCAAACAAAACCCATAAAATTAATTATCATCTTCAATATAATGCAATTTCATCAAATTCATAACTTAAACCTTTAAATAAACTCATATTTTCATCTCTAACAACATCAAATAAAGAATGACAATATATGAGTTAATTTGAAGATTTGAGCTACAAATTTGATAAAGTTTATTTTATATTAAAGAATATAACTAAATTTATGAGTTTTGTTTGAAAATTTTGATGAATTTTTTAATTTTTGTAAAAAAAGGATAACATTGTTAACATTTTAAAACATAAAAGATTAAATTGTCACTTAAAATTAAAATAAATGACTAAATTGGAGAAAAAAAAAGAAGATAAATGACTAAAACGTTAATTGAAATTAAGTTAAGGGACTATAGGTGGTATTTACCCTAATTTATATTAAATTACTTTTTTAAGTGAAAATGATAATACTTACGTTTAAGATTAAGAAATGCATAGAAAATAAATTTAAAAAAATCTAAGAAATGGTTGAACGAAAATTTAAAATATCATATAGATAAATAGTTATATTCAATATAGATTGTACACGACTAAATACATTTAAATTTTAATATATATAATTGCAGACAATGACATTCAACTGGGTGAATAACCTGGTGATTAGTGGTATTACTTCAATCAACAGCCAATTGAGTCACATAGTAATCAACACATGCAACAATGTTGTTGTAAGAAATATGAGGATTATTGCACCAGCCAAGAGCCCAAACACAGATGGCATTCATGTTGAACAATCAAATGGGGTAACTATCAATGGATGTACAATCAAAACAGGGGATGACTGCATATCCATTGGTGAAGCCACTTATAATCTATTCATGTCCAATATCAAATGTGGCCCCGGCCATGGCGTAAGGTTAGTATACATTAACTTTAAACTTTAAAATAATAGAGTATTCACTTATATCACTAAATATAAAATTGAGTTGAATTATTGTGTATTGACGTTGTTAACATTTTTTACACTATCAGTATATATATACATACAATTGACATTTTCCAAAATTTACAAAACATAAATTTAAATTTTAAAAGATTTTTTTATTGTTTGAAAAGGAGTATCTGTTAGTTCAATATAGCAAATTGAGACTTGAATGAATACTTATGTTTTTGATATAGCATTGGAAGTTTGGGGAAAACAATGGATGAAAAAGGGGTGGAAAATGTGACACTAACGAATGCCATTTTCTCTGGATCGGACAATGGAGTTAGGATAAAGTCGTGGGCCAGGCCCAGCAATGGTTTTGTTAGAAACGTTCTCTTTCAAAACATCTTAATGAACAATGTTGAGAATCCCATCATCATTGATCAGAATTATTGTCCCAACAATCAAGGTTGTCCCGGTCAGGTAATTATTAAAATATACATCCTAAAATTACTATATTCTCTACACTTCAATGTTTACCTAAATTAAATTAATCATTTTGTCTAGAATTCGAATTCAAAACTTGTGTGAGTTAATTAAAGTAATATTTACCATTTATTTTAAAGCAAAAAAAAATAAATAAATATTAATCGTCAATTTTTCAATATTAAAGATTTGTTACGAATGAACGTAGAATTGAAAAAATTGATTAAAAAGTCAAAACACAACATTTAAATGAAAAGATTATGTATTTGTTATTAAAATAGACTCCATGAGTCAAATAGTATCTGTAAGAATACCTCCATCATGTAAATTTGATTAATGATATAACGTTTTTTGTTTATTAATCTACCTTAAATCTAGACCGATTAGTTTTAATCGTAGAAATCCGAATCCAACTTTTAACATGTATTATCAAAACAAATTTTCTTTTTAATAATTGTTTAACCACTCTGCCTTGAAGACATTTATTTGCAACACCATTGATTTATTCATCGATATTGAGGTTACACTTTTTACAATCTTAATTAAAATATTCATTTTAGAGGAGTTGAATTCAATTAAATTAACAACAATATTAATTTATTGTTTAACAGACTTCTGGAATTAAGATTAGCGAAATTACTTATAAGAACATTCATGGAAGTTCAGCAACAGCAGAGGCAGTAACATTTGATTGCAGCCCAAGTACTCCATGTGATGGGATCAAATTGGAAGATATAAACTTGAATTACAACAACAAAGCTGCAACATCATCTTGTAAGAACATTGTTGGGACCAGCAATGGAACACTAGTCCCAGAAAGTTGTCTGTCTACTTAATATAGAAGCATATTATTAAACATATTATAGTTAGTTATATAAATTAAATACAATAGTTAATTAGTTTGTATAACTAACTAATATGTTTAATTAATATGTATCATGTATATATGTGGCTTACATGTATATAATTTATAAATTTAGATTAGATGTGGGTCTATATATGCTTCAAAGTGAAGCAGAAGCTGCGTGGGTGCACATGCACAAGCTTCATGTAACATGACATAGTATTTTGGGATTAAGTTACATTAATCAGTGACAAGCTCTACTATATCTAGAAATTTCATAAATATAGTAAAGGAGTATCACCCATTATGTAAAATATGAAGTATTATGGGTTAGAATATCAGAAAATATGTTTTAGGATTGGTTTAAAGTTTTAGAGTAAATCTTTTAAGAATTGATTTTATATTGTTTACTTATAAAATATATGTACATTCTTACATGTCACATGTGTTTGTATTTTTTTCTAAGATTCTCATTCATCGTGAATATAATATTTAGAATTTAGGAAAAATATATTCATTTAGATTGATAAAAAAATATTATTGAAATTTGTAAGTGTGTATTATTTAAAAGATAAAATATCTTATGTGGTACTTTAATTTAATTTCAAGTAACCAATCACTTTTTTATCTTTCTTTTTTCCGATTTAATTTATTGTTGAATTTTAATTAACAATTTGATCATTAATCTTAAAATATCAACAATATTATTCTATTTTACATAATCTCATAATATTATTCATCATCTTCAAACAAAATACAGAAAATTCATTATCAATTTCAAAAAATTTCAAATATTCATCAAATTCATAACTTAAATTTTCAAACAAACTCATATCTTCATCTCCATCAATATCAAATCTATCAAATAAAGAACTTACACTTTAAGATTTGATCCTCAAATCACCAAGACAATATCTTCTTCTTTATATCATTCTCCAAATCAAATTCATAATCTAAATCTTAAAATGTGAGTTTTTTTTATAATGAATTTGATGTTACTGTTGTTGATGGAGATGAAAATAGCAGTTTATTTGAAACTTTCAATCATGACTATGATGATAAAAATATAGATTTTATTGAAGATGATTAATAATTTTATGAGTTATTTTTTTTAGACATCACCTACAATATTTTGTTGCAGTCTCTAATTCTTAACGTTTTCATTTTAGTTCCTATTTGTTTATTTTTATTATAAAATTCATATATAAGATAAATTTTTGGTATAAAAAGATTAATTAAAATTAGTATGTTATTAATATTGTTAACTTAAAACTGAAATCAATTATAATATAATGACTATAATTTTTTTTATGTCCTAGTTTTTCATATTTTTCTTTCTTCTAAAAATGAGTCGCAAAAAAAACTGTTGGAACGTACAATTCATACATAGAATAAATATTTATCTCTAATCAACGAGTTAAATTTAGTATAATGATTTCACGTTATTTGTTTGGAACTGAGTTGCTAAAAAAGCTGGTAAAACATATAATCATACACAAAATACATGTTTGTTATTAATCAATTAATCAAAAATTAATAGTTGTTAATTAGATGTATGTGTTGAATATAAAAAGTATTGAGAGACATATTGAATAGCCCGTGTATTTCAACTACACAACAAAATTTCTTTATATAGACAAAGTATATTAAACAACCCTAATTTACAGTAATACTAATAGGCCGGAATACTTACATCCCATCTAATCTAATTATTTACATTTTAATATAATATTTAACACTCTCCCTCAAGCTGGACCATATAAATAAAATGCACCTAGCTTGTTACATATATAACTAATTGTAGGACCTCGCAATGACTTTGTAAAAACATCTGCTAACTAATCATTGGAATTGACAAAGCTAGTGATGATGTCACTCAATTCGATCTTTTCTCTAACAAAATGACAGTCAATCTCAATATGTTTGGTCCTCTCATGAAAATCAGGATTTGAGGCAATGTGCAATGCAGCTTGATTATCACATATTAGTGTCATTGTGTTGGCCTCTTCAAATTGAAGTTCTTTCAGTAACTGTTTCAACCAGATGAGTTCACATGTTACTAGTGCCATGGCCCTGTATTCTGCCTCAGCGCCGGATCTTGCAACAGCATTTTGTTTCTTACTCTTCCAAGATATTAAATTTCCTCCGATAAGTACACAATACTCGGAAGTTGATCATCTATCTATAGGTGAGCCTACCCAATCGGCATCTGAGTAGCCAATTATCTGAGTATGTCCTCTATATTCATAAATGAGACCTTTTCCAAGTGCACTTTTGATGTAATTAAGAATCCAGATTACATCATCCATATGTTTTTGGCAAAGAGAATTTAAGAGTTGACTTACCACACTGACAACAAAGGAAATCCCAAGACGAGTGACTATGAGATAGTTTAATTTTCCAACCAATCTCCTATATCTTCCTGAATGTGATAGAGGCTCCCCCTGATTGGGTAGGAGTTTGACATTTGGATCCATATGAGTATAAACTGATTTGGCATTTAATAGGCATGTTTCTTCAAGAATATCCATAGCATATTTTCTTTGTGAAATTACAAGGCCATCCTTGGATTGGGCTACTTCAATGCCCAAAAAATAACGGAGTTTACCAAGGTACTTAGTATGAAATTTATTTGAGAGATGTTGTTTTAATTGAAATATTCCTTGCTGATCACTACCAGTTATAACAATGTCATCCACGTAAACAATAAGATAGATGCACCCTTGGGCTGAGTGATGATAAAATACAAAATGATCGGCTTCACTACGAATCATACCAAACTCTTGTACTACCGAGCTGAATCTGTCAAACCAAGCTCTATGAGACTGTTTAAGACCATAAAGGGACCTGTGTAGACGACAAACCATGGTGGAAGACTCCCCATGAGCAACAAACCCTAGTGGTTGCTCCATATAAACTTCCTCTTCAAGATCATCGTGCAAAAAATGTATTTTTAATGTCAAGTTGATGGAGAGGCCAATGTCGAATTGCTGCAATGGAGAAAAACAGTCTGACATATGTCATTTTGGCAACAGGTGAGAATGTGTCACTGTAATCCAAGCCAAAAATCTGAGTGTATCCCTTGGCTACCAAACGAGCCTTAAATTGATCAATCTTACCATCATGACCAACCTTCACTGTATAAAGCCAACAAAACCCGACTAACAACTTCCCGTGAGGTAAAGGAACCAGTTCCCAAGTACCACTGCTTTGTAGAGCACACATCTCATCAAGCATTGCTTGCCTCCACTTAGGGTGGGATAATGCTTCACCTGTAGTTTTAGGAATAGAAACAAAAGACAAGGAGGACAAGGAAGTGTAATGTAAAGGAGAAAGACGATGATAACACAAATCAATATAATGAGGAGATGGATTACGAGTGGTGCAAATATTCTTACGAAAAGCAATGGGAAGGTCATGCTCAGGTGGCAGGGCTGAATCCATAGGTGGCGTCGGTGGAGAGTCTGTAATGGGAACAGGAACATGCACAACAGAGGATAAGCGACGACGTTGATATGTTTGTAGTAGTCGTGGAGGTTGGGAGGGAGACTTGATAGGTTCGATAGGAATATGAGTGGGTGGGATAGGGATAACTACTTGAGAAGGTTCGGGATTAATGTCCTGATAGGGCTCAATAGCTATATGGGTAGGTTTAAAATATTGTACAGACTCGAAAAAGGTAACATCGACTGATGTAACATAGCAGTGTAGTGTGGGAGAATAACAACGATATCACTTTTGGGACCAATGATAACCGAGAAAGACACACTTGAGTGACCGAGCTGACAATTTGTCCAAACCAGGAAATAAATTGTGGACAAAACACGTGGACCCAAAGACACAAGGTGGTAGTGGGTGAAGAGGGGTATGGGGAAAGAGGACCGAATAGGGGATATTGCCATCAAGGACAGAAGACGACATACGATTGATAAGGTAGCACGCCGTTAAGACTGCATCCCCCCAAAAATGGAATGGAACATTGCCACGGAGAAGTAAGATTCGTGTGGTTTCAATGAGATGCCGATTTTTGCGTTTGGCTACCCCGTTTTGCTAGGGTGTCTGAGGACATGATGTTTGGTGTAGAATACCGTTGAAAGCCATAAAAGTTTGAAATTGATGGGACAAATATTCCCGAGCATTATCACTTCTTAAGGTACGAATGGAAACTCCAAATTGAGTTTTAATTTCTTGATAAAATTGCTCAAAAATGGAAAACAGTTCAGTTCTATTTTTTATTAAAAATAACCATGTACAACGAGAATAATCATCAATAAAAGTATCAAAATACTTAGACTCTAAAGTAGACAAAGTACGAGAGGCACTCCAAACATCAGAGTGAACTAAAGCAAAGGGAGATGATACTCTTTTATTGACTCGATCAGGAAAATTACTACGGGTGTATTTCTCTAACTAACACGACTCATAATGTAAAGTAGACAACTTAGACAAACTAGGCACCAGTTTTTGTAGTTTGGCAAGACTTGGGTGTCCTAGCTGAGCATAGATAGTATTAGGGGACTCTGTGGTAGAGCACGTGTCTTGGAAGATGTAGAAAGGTAATGGAGGCCTTGTGACTCACATCCGACGCCAATCGTCCGTCATGAATTCTGGTCCTGCAAGGTAACGTTATCATTAGTGAAAGTAATAATACAATCATAAGACCGAGTCAATCGACTAACTGAAAGTAAATTAAAGGGGCATCCAAGTACATAAAGAACATATACAACTGAGATGGAAGGGAGACTGTGGACAGTGCCAACTCCTTGAGACCGGGTTTGAGTACCATTGGCAGAAGTTATAGTAGGTAAAAAACCAGATGTAGAGAGTGAAGAAAAGAGACCTTTATTATCAGTAACATGATCAGACGCACCAGAATCAAGAATCCAAGTGCCGAGAGAAGATGAGTGAGAGAGGTAAACAGATGAGTTACCAGTGTGTGCTACCGAAGTGGGAGAACTAGAGTTCAGATGACTCTGAACCCATCGGAGAAAATCTCCATAATTTGTCGGGGAGCCTTGTGGAGATGGTGTAGTCTAAATAGTGGCAGAATGATCAAGCTGAGTTGCATTTATCGAAGGCGAAGGCTTACCATGCAACTTCCAACAGCGATCATTAGTGTGTCCAAGCCGATTACAATGCTCACATTTGGGACGAGGCTTAGATTTGGATGGTCCTCCACGAGAACGATTCTGATTATGTCCTTGAGATGCAAGGGCAACAGTGTCACCCGGAACTGAAGTAATAGAATGCTCAACTGGATGTTTTGCTAGTACTCGAAGAAGGATCGCTGAGTAGTAGACATATTCGGAACAGTAACATATCTCAAAATTTAATCACGAGTTGCAGAGTACTCCTGGGGTATACCATAGAGTGCAAGAAGCATGAAGAAGGTGTTGCGTTGGTCCAACTCCTTCTTCTGTTCAACTGGATTACTTGTAGCAAGAGGGAGAAGCTCATTAAAGTCATAAAGTGCACTATGATCGGTGCCAAGATATGAAGAAATAGAGTCATCGAGTGTCTTTGGAGTAATGATATTCAACAACCGGTGACAAACTCCATAAAGACGTTGTGTGTCGTTAGTATAAAGTGCCTTTGCTTGACTCCAAACCGATTCACACGTGAGATGCGGACGGAAAATCAGTTTAACATCTGAATGAAGTGTAGACTTAATGACACTACACAACTGAACATTAATCTGACTTCATTTGGATGTTTCAGTCACACTCACCTTTTTAGGATTTTGAGTGAGATGGTTCTCGTAACCTAGATCACGCAGCCATAGTTTGATGTCGGCGGCCCAACTATCATAATTTGATCCATTCAATTTTTCAACAGAGAGAGGAGAAATGATGTAGTTGGTGAAGATGCTCTTTGTTTCAAACTGAGACGTCATGGTCAGTAAAGAGTGTCAGAAACGCGTCTGAACCGGGAAAACATGGGATGTTTGAACTAGAACTCATATATTCGTAACTCAAAACTGAAAACTGAGGGTAGATATTGAAGCAAGAGGCCAAGGCGAGTGCTATGGAAGAATCAGCGTCGTGAACGTTTGTCGTACGCGCCGTCACGCGGGGTGGTTGTAGGCAACGCATGGATCTCACACACGTGATGGCAGGCGACGCGTGAGGGCGCGTGTGGCTGTTTCTGATGACGCGACTGAAGGATTTGGCCGATCTGGGGTGTACAACGCTGCTGGAGTGGTCATTCGTTGAAAAAAATCATCAAATACAGTGACGACAGTGACAGTAGAGCGTGAACGGATGGACAGGGATTGATAAATCAGCGTATCAAAGGAAGAGATGGGGAAACCGGAGTTGAGAACACGGTTTGCCGAAAAAGAAAGAAAAAAAAAATTCTCCAGAGATAGTGGGTCCACCGGGTAGTTGACGATTAGGGTTGTCTCTCAATAGGCTCTGATACCATGTTGAATATAAAGAGTATTGAGAGACATATTGAATAACCCGTGTTTTCAACTACACAACGAAATTTCTTTATATAGACAAAGAGTATTAAACAACCCTAATTTACAGTAATACTAACGGGCTGGAATACTTACAGTCCATCTAGTCTAATTATTTACATTCTAATATAATATTTAACAGTATGAATTATAGGGA
>NC_021162.2:43412448-43419817 GCF_000331145.2 Cicer arietinum | reverse complement strand
AGGGAAAGAAGTTAACAGTAAAGTACTAGCCACGTCATAAAAGAATAACTTGAAAAAAATATTAAAAATGACATTATCATATATAAAATTCACAAGACATCTAAAGAAATTAAAAAATGGTTGAATGATTTAAATTTGTAGTAGTAATTAATTTTCTTTCTACGATTATAGGCTAGCTTAAAGGAACATGTTTGAAATAAAACAAATGTATAACATAAGTTCAACTTAAAAAAGACATTACTTAAATTCGATTATAAAAATATGTGTATTTAGAATAGAATAATTCTGAAATTCGGTAGAAACTTTGTTTTCATTGTATTAGCGTGAAAAGTGACATGACTCTTCAAGATAGCTACTTCTTCCGTCTCATTTTAAAAATCTCATTTGAGGTGTCTACAATTCTTTAAAAAATGATTAGTTAGTTTGGCTTCAATGATAAAATGTTTCGTGTACTCAATTTTTTTATTAATTGTAGTTAGTGGAAAAATTTGATGAGTTGAAATATAATAAATAAACGTATATTAGTGAGAAAAAAAAACTAATTAATGTTGTATTGGTATTGTAATATGACAAATAATTTGAGACACAAAAAATTGATTAATGAGACATTTTAAATGAGATGGAGGAAATATTTGTTTCCTCGTAAACTTGACTTGTGAATGAAATAAAAATTTACAAATTTGTGACAAATCTAAAATATTTGGTTAAAATCTAATTTGTAACATTCATCTTTTCATTTCCAGTTCACATTTCTCTTGCGTTAGGTTTTTGTTGTTGTTGAGTTATATGAGTTGAAAGCAACAAATATAATGCCACTCTTGATACAATTATAATGCAAAAGGAAATATTAAAATTTGATTTGGAGGACGTAAAGTTAAAAACATTAATTAGAGGTTTCAAATTATCTTTTAGACAAATGTATTGATATTATTGTTTCTTAATTATTATGAGGACTTTAATTTTCCAAGAATTGTGTAAATTCTAAATATTGGTCCATTGATTTATTGCGCTAAAAAAATGCATTGTAACAATGAATCTACTTTGAATGAACGAAATTAGGAACTATCAAGTTTTTATGGTTTGAAAAAAAGAAGAACAACTAGACCTAATAAGAAGTGACTGAAAGGAGGAAAAATGTACGATTTGATGATTGGAACATTAATAATCTGCATCGACATAAATTAAATAAATAGGTTTTTGTATTAATGATATTATAAATGAAAGATAACATAAAAATCATGTAACATAATATTAGACATAAAATGGAACACGCATTTATAGTGACTAGCAATCCCCTATGAAAGAAGAAGATGGTCATGATTCATGAAGGAGAAAAATATACCAAAATTAGTTACTCAAATTAGTATAAACATCAGTTGCATTTCATCAAACACCACAAAAATAATTTTGTTATACTCAAATTAGAGAGGAAGTTAGTATAACTTATGGCTCATGTCTCGAGGATGCGGTGTCGTGTATTCTTGAATCTTGGTTCAATCTAAAAAAGAAGGATAAGCATTTGGGCTTACATTAAGAATTGTTACAGAATAAATTTACATTTAATAAATGGTAAATATATAATAGAGAAACATTTATTGCATTATGAGGTGTTATTAATATTGTTTACTGTTGAAACTTTTTTTTTTGTTGATTAAATGAAATGTAATAGATGAAATGAAATTTTGTACTGTATACAAAGAATAGAAAGAGAAGAGAATATAACTATGAAAACTAAGCAAATAAGTGAAGTGACACAAATAGAGTTATGTGACATAAAATGTAATTAGGTGTCCATGAACAGTTTGGGAGTCCTGGTTACGAAATAAATTCACATTTAATAAATGATAATTAGATAATAGAGAAATGTTTATTGCATTATGAGTTGTTACTATTGAAGAATAGAAAGAGAAAAGATTCAAACTATAACAATTAAACAAATAAGTGAAATGTCACAAATAAAATTATGTGGCATAAAATATAATTAGATGCCGATGAATGGTTGGAGAATCTATTTTACTAGATTATAATAGATAATATAATGACTACTCTATATATCAAGTTATTATACTAGAGATTGTAACTATGTTTCTATTGCTATTGGTGACACAACTTGTACTAGCATAGTGTTTAATATATATAATTCTTTTAACCTTCTTTTTTTATTTTATTTAAAAACCTTATTATATTAGAGAGTGAAACTCACTTCTTACATATCCTCTAAATTCTCTAATAAATAGATTATCCAAAATTACAAAGTCACAAATGTCACACCTTTTACATTATCTATTTTGGTTCCTAAAAAAAATATGTCACACCCTTTCAATGGTGGAGAAACAAGGGACTCTTTATAGAAAAGCCTAAGAATGGCATCCATTGCATAAAACCAATGATTACGCTCCTCAAATCTCTACCTTTAATTCTCCTCCCTCCATTAACAAGTTTTCCAAAACCAAAATATCCTCAAATAAAATTGCTACATAATTTTTGGAACTCCAAAATTTAAGGCCTTTCAGCCAATCAAATTGGAAAGATAATAGAAACAAGAGAATGTGCCTCTTGTTTTTTGCAACACAAAACAAAATCAAAAGGAATCACAATAGAAAAGAACAAAAACATTGTTCATTAAGTTAAGTCTTAATTTTGTTTCAATTATTTCAAAATAAAAGCCAAAAAACAAAATAAAATCCATTGACTTTCTAAAACCAAAAAACAAACATCACAAGATCTTTCTCTTAAATAACACATTGATTCAATACTTTGAACAATGTTTAATGATCTCAAAACCTGAATTTTTGATATCAACATTTGAACAATAAATAAAACAATTGTCACACGACATGGACAACATACCTTCATCACCTGGCAAGTTCAAGATGGAGAAAGGTCCCTACTTTCATAGAAGATGGCAACATTCTTCCTTTACAAAGTTCACATTTTGGTCCATTCTTTTTGTTGGTATAATATTTTTCCTTTTCTTCAGAACACCTTCATCATTTTCATCAGACACATCTCGTAGATCCTTAAGAACCTACAATTATGGAGGTTCAGCATGGGAAAAGAAGGTTCGTTCTTCTGCAAGAGTGACTTCCAAAAATGGAGTCACTGTCCTTGTGACAGGTGCTGCAGGTTTCGTTGGAACACATACCTCTATTGCACTGAAACAAAGAGGTGATGGTGTTCTTGGTCTTGATAATTTCAATGACTACTATGACCCGTCTTTGAAACGCGGTCGACAAGCGCTCTTAGAGCACAACGGGGTGTTCATTGTCGAAGGCGATATAAATGATGCCACACTTTTGAAGAAACTATTTGAAGTTGTTTCATTTACTCATGTAATGCATTTGGCTGCTCAAGCTGGTGTGAGGTATGCTATGGAAAATCCTGGTTCTTATGTTCATAGTAACATTGCTGGTTTTGTTAATTTACTTGAAGTTTGTAAAAATGTTGAACCTCAACCTGCTATTGTTTGGGCTTCTTCAAGTTCTGTTTATGGATTGAACACAAAAGTTCCATTTTCTGAGAAAGATAAGACTGATCAACCTGCTAGTTTGTATGCTGCTACCAAGAAAGCGGGCGAAGAAATCGCGCATACTTATAATCATATATATGGACTTTCTTTAACAGGTTTGAGATTTTTCACTGTTTATGGACCTTGGGGAAGGCCTGATATGGCATACTTTTTTTTCACAAAGGATATTTTGAAAGGGAATTCGATATCGATATTCGAAGCGCCTAATCACGGGACAGTTGCAAGGGATTTTACTTACATTGATGATATTGTGAGAGGGTGTTTAGGTGCATTGGATACTGCTGAGAAGAGTACTGGAAGTGGTGGTAAGAAGAGAGGACCTGCTCAATTGAGGGTTTTTAATTTGGGGAATACTTCTCCTGTTCCTGTTACAGAACTTGTTAGTATTTTGGAGAGGCTTTTGAAGGTTAAAGCTAAGAGAAATGTGATGAAGATGCCGCGAAACGGCGATGTACAGTTTACACATGCCAATATTAGTTATGCTAAAAAAGAGTTTGGTTATAAACCTACAACTGATTTAGAGACTGGTTTGAAGAATTTTGTTAGGTGGTATCTTAATTACTATTCTGTTGCTGCTACTGCTGAGTGATGGATGGATTCATAAATTCTTTACTTTTACTATTCTGAATTCTGAAATGAAATATAACTAAAATGGTTATCTGAAAAATTTATGTATCTGATCTTAATTTTTAATCAGATATATCAACTTTTCTGATACTATTTTTGTTTATATTTCATTCTAGAGAGAGTACATTCTTGTACTTCCTTTGTTGATTCATTATGATTCTTGTCCCTTAATATCTCTATTAGTTGTCCCTTAAGAGATTCAATTTGATTTTGGCAGAAATTAGTAATGCCATTGTCAGAGGGATATGAAGAATCATAATAATTTTCTCTTTTATTATTTTTGTGTGTATTGAATGTAATTGTTGTAGTTTTAGAATTGTAATAATTATGGATGGATGATACAACACATGGTGATATGTGGTAGTGTATAAATGTAAAATATATTCAATAAATTATTGCACACTAGTTTCATTCTCTGATTCTTATACTGAATGAATGAATCAGTAAGACACATATTTTATTTTGATATGTAATATTTATATTTTAGTAACACAAAAACTTCTGAAATAGTAATGGTAAATATGTTGGAATAATATGTTAATATTCTTTACATAACAATGTAAATGTAAACATAAGGGTCTGATGCAGTGTTAGATGTTGCAAGAAATTTGACCTAAGGGAGCCAACATAACTATTTTAGAGGTCTATGCAACCTCATTTCAACTACAATTGTGGTCGCAATATAAAATCACAATTTTAAAACCATGGTAACGGATAATAATAGCCTATAAAATTGACTACGAAGAGATTGTATGTATCTTGCAAAGTGGCTTGGCGTTGAATGTGTGAAGAGATACAAATTAACTTAGCAAAGAGAATTATAATAGCTCACTAACTTAAATAGTTGCAAACAAAAATTAGAGACTATGAATAACAAACTGTATACACCATAAAATAATTAAGTTGTCAGCTGAAACAACTTTCAACCGAAGAAAGGCAACTAGCCGAGCTAGCAACAACCGGAAATGAGGAATTCAAATATTTCTTCTCAGCTCCAAGTGGTTGCAAAGGGATACAAAAGAATAATCGAGAATAGTTAAAAGCCTACTATGCATGGTACTCGTGCGGATACGAAATACAACATTTTATAAAACATAAAATTATGGGTACGTCTATAAAAAACATGAATTTATTTATATAATTTAATTATAAAAGTTAAATTGTTCAATTTATAATACAAAATTATAATAAAAATTTAAAATATTATAAATTATGTTCGTTTATAACAATAAATTAACTCAAATAATAATATATATAAAAAATTATTAATTTTACTCGAAAAAATATAATGTGAAGAAAACAGAGTACCGCAAATATGATATAAGTACCAGTATCGAGTATTTTACCATTTTAAAAGTACTTATGCTTCATAGGTTAAAGCACATGGAAAGAGATAGTTTGACCTTCTGTTCATTTTCCTTGTTTATAACTGATGGATAATCAATTGCATAAAAAGAGAGGAGTGTCGTCGTAGATGTGGAAACCAATCAAGGCTGCTTAGCACACAATGGAGACAAACCATGGAGTGCCAAAAGATACCGATAAAAAAAGGGAGAGATTGTTGAAACCAATTTGGTTTTATACTTAAGAGTTTTGATGTTAACAAAAGTATTTTATAACAATATATTTGACTTCATAGAGTATGAAAGAAGATTCACATTTTTGAAGAAAATCTAAAATAAGATTTGATTCAAATTTATGATCTAAGAGAATTTTTGACCAAGTTGAAAAGAAGATATGGTCAAATGTTTTTGAAGAAAAATATAAATAAGATTTGATTCAGATTTATGACTAAAGAAATTTATTGACCAAGTTAAAAAGAAGATATAGTTAAGATTTGAAGAAGATTTGATTAAGATTTATCTACAACAAAATATGAACAGTATAAATATGAAGAATTTACAAACTCAATTTGAACAAAATATAAACAAAATCAATCTGCAAAATTTACAAACTCAATATGAACAAAATACAAACATAATCAATATGAAGAATTTACAAACTCAATATGAACCAATTACAAACATAATCAATCTAGAAGAACTGCTTATATTGGATTCAGAAATAAAGAATTGACCAAAAAATTTGCTTTTTGTATCCACCATCAAGGGGATTGAGATTCGGCTCACTCCAAACATTCTTGTTTTAATACTTAACCTTTCCACTAAATGACCTGCCATTTTTGGGAGTAACTGGTACTCCACTTTAAATTTAAACAAGACATAGGTGCTCTCTAATCTGTTTCAGGAAGGATCCACTCGTTGTCTCTCCACCTACCTAAAATCCCTTCCTAAAGTATTCAATAGCATCAATCAACATGCCATTCTTCCTCACTGTGGAAGCCATGGTATGTGTCTGACAATGATGTCTTAATCATTCACCACATTCTCAACTGCTAACGGATCAATCTCCCCCATGTTATCCTCCATCACATTATCACAACCGCTACTAAAGATTACAAGAAAAACATCGTCCCTTATGAAATGGTATTAACCAAAATCTTTAGGCATTTCAACATACCTCTCACCAATGAAAAATCACTAATCAAAATCTCCAAGTTTTCTTCCAAAAACATTTCTCACATGAAGAAAACCTTCTCTAAAAATGTTCCCACTCCCACCTTTCCACAAAAAACCCTTAAAAGAAAACGCTTAGCAAGAAAGAGAGCTGCAACACCTTAACCAGCTTCACCATCTCATTCTGCTGATTCAGAACCAAAAACAGTCACTGAAACTGCTCAAGAACATTCTCCACCAAACCGAGAACGTTCTCCAAAAGAACCTATCAATCTCCCTACTTTCTCCGTTTTTCCTTAACCATCCACTATTTCCCTAACAGACTTCTTTTCCTACTCACAAACCCTCCACTCTCCACCACATGACTTGTGTTCATTACTTCCTAACCATCATGTCAGCACCATGTCTCCTATCTTCATTTCCCCACAAAAAACCAATTCCTCCATTTTTGGAATTAGTCAGGTTTTAGTCTTTCCCGACACTCCTAGCCCATCCATCAACCAACAATGTTCCATCTATTTGTACCTCGCCTATTCTCGACCACAACCATTGCTACCACTCCTCCTACCACCACTCATCCTCCTACTCCTTCTCCCAAGGCTGAACCTTCAAACACTGAGACCATGACTGCCTTTCAAACCATTATGGCACACCAAACTCAGTAGGATAAGGAAAACACTTTACCACGAACTTGCAT
>NC_021162.2:43403225-43412438 GCF_000331145.2 Cicer arietinum | reverse complement strand
CCAAACTGTGTTTCCCCCCCCCCCCCCCCTATTCATCCTTCTCCCACTCCTCAGCCAATCCATGACCCTGCAAAATATTCATTTTCTGAAGGGTATTCTCCATCGCTTGAAAAATAAGGATCTTTTTCTCCTACCTTTTTGTATGACAAAGAAGGAGGATTATGTTAGTTTTTATTCTGATTTGTATAAGTCCTTTTGTAATTAGGAACTTTTGTATATGTTGATGCAAATCTGACATTTTGTATATTTGAAATAAATAAATGGAAAATTGTTTATGTTGAAATTATATGCATGTTTTTAATTTTCTGCCAAGATCACTTATTGCATCAATTGAGGATTAGCTTTTAAGCTCTTCAAAATTAAAATTAGAATCATAATTAAAATTTAAATTAATATGTTTGTCATCATAAAAAAGAGGGAGATTGTTAAGACAAACTCTCAATTTAAGTTTTCATGAAAATAAACAAAGGTTAATTAAGAATGTTAATTATGATTCTGAATGTTATGTTAATTTAACTTGTTCTTTTGAGTGGATTAGTTCAAAGATAAGACTCAAGCAAAGCAAATAAATCAACAATAAAATATAAAAACTGAACAGATAAGAAAGGAGAACGTTTTGGACAAAATCTGTAAAAACGGAGAATGTTCTCCAAGACCAAGTCTGAACATCACAACACTAAGATTAATCAATCTCTACTAGTTAAAAGAAGTTTTAGCCTCTGGTAAAAACTATGATGATCAGATTTAAAGAAGCTACTCGAATCATAAAGAGAGATGATCACAAATTAGCAAGACCAAACAGATCTGAACCTTCTCTAGCTTAAACTATCAAGAAACACTATGCCAAAAATGATATTTTATAGCACGTCTTTTATAGCGCTTATTAAATACAAGCGCTGTTGTAGAAATTTTTAAAAATAACAGAGGATACAACAATACTTTTTTGACAAGCGCTGTAGAAAAAGCGTTGTTGTAGGGTCATATAGGGCCATATAGCGCTTGCACAAAATACTTACAACCCTTTCACAGCGCTTTTTGTAAAAGCGATGTAAATTGAAGCGCTCTCCCATAGATTTTACAGCGCTTTTTGAGCGCTTTAAACACAAGCTCTGTAAAATGTAGCGCTCCCACCTTATGTTACATGACTTTTAAAGCGCTTTTTGTGAAAGCGATGTAAAAACCTTGCGCTTTCACATAATTAAAGGACCTATTAGAGTGCTTATTACACAAGCGCTGTAAAATCATTCCCTTTAAATAAAAATCATTTACGTTAAATAAATAAAAACAAATTTACGAACCATCATCTCCTCTACTCTAGGAACCCTCCTCTCCTCTCCGTACTGTGCGACCATCTACTGCTCCTCCTTTATAAAAAATTGGATACGTTGTCTCAGGTACTGTATTTATTAATTTGTTGTTGTCACTAAAACTAATAAATTGTTACATAATAAATCACATAAAATCTATTCTTTTTTGAAATTTGTTGACCTGTTCTATTTTGAAATTAGACTTGGACCTTGGTTTCCATTTTCCAATATTAGATATGTGTACTATATATTGGTATAATGTTATCAGTAGCTTATTATTTGTGTAACTGCATTTATATAGGTCATATAATATGGACCGGAAATGGATGTCTGTCAATCGATTTTCAAAAGAGTATGAAAATGGAGTGAAGGAGTTTGTTAAGTTTGCAGTGAAGAATGAAAAAGATCCAAATAGAGTAGTTTGTCCTTGTTTAAAATGTTGTTTTGGAAAACGCGTTAGAGCAGATGAATTGGAAAGAAATTTAGTATGGCATGGAATTGATCAAAGCTATACATGTTGGATAAGACATGGTGAGAAAAAAAAGGAAACATTAATTTTGAGAATGGTTCGACATATGCTTCAACTGAGTTTGACACGGATACATATGAGCCGGACCGAGTTGAGGAGATTGCAAAAGCAGTTGAAGAAGATCTTCGGGATTGTCCTAAAATGTTTGAAAGTTTGTTGAGTGATGCAGAGAAACCATTACATAATGGTTGTACTAAATTCACAAGACTGTCGGTGATATTAAAGTTGTACAACTTAAAAGCGAGTAATGGATGGTCTGGTAAAAGCTTCACAGAATTATTAACACTCTTAAAAGATATGTTGTCAGATGATAATGAACTTCCCAGTCGAACCTACGAGGCTAAACGAATTTTGTGCTTTATTGGCATGAGTTACGAAATGATTCATGTTTGTCCTAACGATTGCATTTTATTTCAAAAGAATATGAATTACTAAAGGCGTGTCCGAAATGCAATGTCTCTCGATATAAGAAGAAAGAATCTACTCCAGCAAAAGTTGTGTGGTATTTTCCTATAATACCAAGATTTAGGCGCATGTATCGCAGTGAAGAAGATTCAAAACAATTGACATGGCATGCAGATGAAAGAATTAGAGATGGAAAGTTTCGACACCCTGCAGATTCTCCACAATGGGCAAAAATTGATCACTAGTATCCTGAATTCGGGATAGAGTCAAGAAATCTACGACTTGCACTTTCTACTGATGGAATTAATCCACATGGTCTTCAAAGCATCTCACACAGCACGTGGCCTGTGATTTTGTTGATTTATAACCTACCTCTATGGTTATGTATGAAGCGTAAGTTTCTGATGTTGTTTCTGTTAATTTCTGGACCCAAACAACCAGGGAATGATATCGACGTATACTTGACTTCTTTAATTGAAGATTTAAAAAATATGTGGGAGACAGGTTTGGAAGTTTATGATGGGTATAAGAAAGAATGTTTCAATTTGAGGGATATGTTGTTCGGCACAATTAATGATTTTCCAACATATGGTAATTTATCAAGATATAGCATTAAAGGTCAGTGTGCATGTCCTATATGTGAAGAGAGTACAAATTGGATGCGGTTGAAACATTATAAGAAGAATGTATTTCTTGGACATCGTAGATTTTTACCTTATAGTCATCAGTATCGTGGGTGGAGAAATGCATTCAATGGAAAATCAGAGGAAGGTAAAGCTCCTTTAGCACCGACTGGATATCAAATACTTGAAAAAGTACAAGGTTTGACCCATAAATTTGGCAAACCTTTTGCGGGAGAGCTGGTCAAAACTGGGTGGAAGAAAAAGTCAATTTTCTTTGAATTGCCATATTAGAAGTCATTGTATATTGAAAAAAATGTATTTGATAGTGTTATTGGTACGTTACTCAATGTTCCAGGAAAGTCTAAATATGACATCAATGCATAATTGGACTTGGTGGGTATGAGAATAAGAAATGAATTGGGTTCCGTAAAGAAAGGAAATCGCACATATCTACCTCCAGCCGCTCATACTCTATCTAGAAAGGAAAAAATTGTTTTATGTAAATTTCTACACGAAGTTAAAGTTCCAGAAGGATACTCTTCAAACATTAAAAATTTAGTTTGTATGAAAGACCTCAAGTTAAAAGGTTTGAAGACCCATGATTGTCATATTATAATGGAGCATTTGCTACCAATAGGTATACGTTCCATTTTACCTGAAAAAGTTTGACGAGCCATATATAGATTATGTTTCTTCTTCAGGGAAATTTGTAGTAAAGTGATCGATCCTCAGAAATTACTGACATTGCAAAGGGAAATTGTTGTTACTTTGTGTGAGCTTGAAATGTATTTCCCACCCTCGTTTTTTTGATATAATGGTTCACCTTACTGTTCATCTTGTTAAGGCGACACAACTTTGTGGGCCGTCTTATATGAGATGGATTTATCCGATAGAACAATATATGAAAATATTAAAAGGGTACGTAAAAAGTAGAAGTCGACCAGAAGGTTGTATTGTTGAACAATACATTGTAGAAGAAGCAGCTGAATTTTGTACTGAATATATGTCCAATGTTGAATCCATAGGGCTTCCCTTGTGTCGTCATTCGGGAAGAATATCAGGAGAAGGGATAATTGGAAAGAGACTAATGATTATATCAAGGACAGAATGGGAGCAAGCACAATTTTATGTTCTACACAATGATGATGAGGTTCAACCGTATGCTACAATACACATGGATCAAATATCTAATTTGAACATGAATAAGAATCAAATTTGGATAACTCGAGAGCACAATCGAAGTTTTATAACATGGTTAAATAATCACATAAAGTCAAAGTTTGATATAGACCCCGGATCAATTTCACAGAGATTGAGGTGGCTAGCAAATGGTCCGAGTTTACATGTCTTTTCTACACCGGTTATGTAACTAACGGCTACAGATTTTATACCAAAGAACAAGATGATCAAACCACTATGCAAAATAGCGGAGTCACTCTCGTAGCTTAAGCGATGCATGTCTTAAGTGAAAAAGACAAAAACCCAATATATGCAAATCTATCTTATTTTGGGGTTATCGAGCGCATATGGGAGTTAGACTACACAATGTTTCGTGTTCCCATATTTGGTTGTAAGTGGATCGATAATAATAATGGCGTTCGGATTGATGAGTCAAAGTTCTTGCTTGTCGATTTTAATAGGGTGAGATACAAAGATGAGCCTTTTATTTTACCGTCACAAGCTCAACAAGTGTTTTATGTCACTGATCCTGCTGATGATAAATGGTATGTTGTCCTATCGACCAATAAAATAAGTGATGATAACAATAATGATGAAGATGTTGGTAATGATCTTTTATTTGCAAGATCACAACCACATGAAAGTGATTCAACTGATGATGGTTTATATCTTAGAGATGATCATGATGAGGGAATTTGGATTAATCCATCGTTTCGTATCGTTAATGGACAAACAAATGTGAATCCCACCGGGAAAAGAAGAAGGGCATCTTAATGTGTTTAATTGTTTTATATAAGTCATGTAATATGAACTGAGTTCATGTAATTTAATTGTTTGATCTGCCAGAATTGAACATTTTAGTATTTAGCTTGAACTGTATTTGATTTTTTGCTTATACTTATTTTCTGCTTATATTGAACTTGAAAAAGCTTTGTTTGAAAACTAGGAATTTTTCTTGAACTTTAACTGATCATCCCAAATATGATTTGATCATGTAATTTAGCATTGATATATATATATATAGGTAATTAAATAATTATTTGGAAAAAAATAATCCAAATATAGGTATTTTACTAATTATATATATAGGTATTTAACTAATTATATTGTAATTTACAAAAAATGAGCTTATATTGTAATTTAACAAAAACTAAAAAGAACATAAACTTTGTAATTTTAAAGCGCTTGCACATAAAAAGCCTTAAAAAAAATAAGGAGGTCACATAGCGCTTGCACATAATAAAAAATCTTTTAAAAAATAAAATAAGGAGGTCTTTTACAGCGCTTTTTTAAAAAAGCGTTGTAGTAGGATTTTATATATAACATGTAAAAGGGTCACATATCACTTGCACATAATAAAACAAAGAAGCCTTTTAAAGCGCTTTGTGGAAAAGCGTTGTAAAAAGCTTTTAAAAAAATAAAATAAGGAGGTCTTTTACAGTGCCTTTTTAAAAAAGCGATGTAGTAGGGTTTTATATATAAGATGTAAAAGGGTCACATAGCGCTTGCACATAATAAAACAAAGAAGCCTTTTAAAGCGCTTTGCGGAAAAGCGCTGTAACAAGCTTTTAAAAAAATAAAATAAGGAGGTCTTTTACAGCGCTTTTTAAAAAAAACGTTGTAGTAGGGTTTTATATATAACATGTAAAAGGGTCACATAGCGCTTCCACATAATAAAACAAAGAAGCCTTTTAAAGCACTATGTGGAAAAGCGCTGTAAAAGGTTGCTTGCACAAAATAAACACAAGAAGCCTTTTAAAGCGCTTTGTGGAAAAACGATATAAAAGGCTTTAAAAAATATAAAATAAGGAGGTCTTTTACAACGTTTTTTCAAAAAAGCGCTGTAGTAAGGTTTTATATATAACAGTAACCGCTTCAGTTTCCTCTTCATTACGTAAACTTCATATACATTGCGAATCCTACGAACAATATTGCATTGTTACTAACCCTTATTATGTAAACTTCATACGCTTGTTTCCTCTTCATTCTCCATTACGAACCATCTTTTTTCTGCGAACCCTACTCTCAATTACGTAAACTTCATACGCTCGTTTCTGCGAACCCTACTCTCCTACGAAGCGTTCGTATTTCTGCGTTGTTCTTCTTTGTTCGTATTTCTGTGTCGTAACCCTACTGTTCTTCTGTTTTTCAGGTATTGTATTTATCAATTTTTTGTTGTCACTAAAATGCATGTTGAACTTATACTGCTACATACTTAGACTACTGCATATTGAACTTGTTGAAGTTATACTGAACTGCATGTTGAACTTGTTGTAGATAAATGGATACCAACAAGGATTTAGATCATCAAAATGAGGAAGTTTTCAACCCTAAGACTTATGAAAATGAAGTCAAACGTGGTGCAACAATCATGCAAAATGTCATAAAAGCAAGGAGTAGTGGCATAAAATTTGAGGTATACTATACTTTGTTTGCTGTTTATTTTTTTATCTTTTTTGAAAGCATGTACTTACTATATGAGTTTATTAGGTTGGATGGAATGAGAGTGGTCAACCAATTGACCCCATCACAATTGACGATTGAAGAGATAAGGGGTTGAAGGATGCGAAAGATATACTGTGAGCTGATATACAAGTAACTTTTTTGTTACTTATTATTTTTTCCATTGAAATGCTTTACTCAAACTATATCTTTATTTCGTTTGTAGACTACTTTTGCTGTTGACGAGGTGAGAAAGGCTTATGTGTTGAGAGTTGCCGGGAAAATACACCGGGGTTTTAGATCTCACCTCTCAAATTGCTATCTAAAAGATCGTGAAAGAAATATGAATGTTGAAGCTCCAAAAATATATAAACATTATATATCAAATGAAGAATGGAATGCATTTGTAGCAAAACGTTCAGACCCCGCGTTTGTGGTAAGTGATTAATTTATTAGCATTTGTGTTTTATTATTCATATTCATAGCGTATTTTAAATTTTTACACAATTGTTATTTTTTTTATATAGAATATAAGTAAGGAAAATCGCGAGAGGAAAAAAAATCCGACGCACCCATACAAAAAATCTCGTATGGGATATGCACGTCTAGAGCAAAAACTTGTAAGTAATTAAACATCACTTTTATATAATGTGATACATTATAAACTATAGTTTCTAACTAATATTTTGTTTATGATCTTAACGAATAGCTACAAGACACCCAATCCGATCAACCGTTGGGTCGTCATATCTTGTGGAAGGAAACTCGTGTAAATAAAGATGGAGTGGTTGATAACGAAAATGTTCAAAAAGTAATAGAACTTTGTGTAAGTATATTACCACTTTAATATTTTTTAATATTGTATTTTAAAAATGATATTGAAATTATCTTTTTAATCATGCGTGTATTTTAGGAGAATCTCGAACAAAGTTCGGAAAATCAAGCGGACAACAAAGCTAGTTGTAGGGACATTCTCGGTAAAGTGTTTAATGTTCCTGGATATTCCGGTCGCGTGAGGGGGAAAGTGTTTGGCGTAACTCCTAAAAGCTATTTTTCACAAGAGAAGCGCCAAAATCCATCTAATGAGGAGGTATTAGAGAAGCTCAAATTCCTATCAGAGCAAGTGACACTCTTTGTGAAGACGAATAAAGACATTCCAGATCAGCTCCAACATGAAATACAAATGGAGAGTGAAAACGCAAGTTGCAACATTGTCTCAAAAGTCTTTCTGAGATAATTAATTACTTAATAAAATAAGAAATTCATTCAACCTAATTATTTCACATACTTATGTATTAACCGTTGATTTAGGGTGTCACTCATTGCGTGTTGTACTTATCCTCCCCTACTCATCGCAAGGTCGGAAAAGGAACATTGTACAATACTTTTGGAGAAGTATTCCACAACACACCGATCCCTGCGGGCCATGTCAAAGTATCACCAGTTATTGCTTTGGAACCAAATGCACCGTTGCCTATACCGGACGACGGTGCATGTATGAATTACTTGGCGAAGCAATTGGTAGTTACGTGGCATGGCTCACACATCTTATTGCTCTTGATAAGGTATGCTTAATTAATTGCACGATATATGATTATGATTGATTATATTTAATTGCTGATTTTTTCCGATGTTATCTTTAATTTCACATTTATTTAGATTCAGACAAAGTATAAAGGGAATGATAAGAAGATTCCCAAAAACGAGTCAGTCACATCGCCGGAAAAGGTTTGTCACATTTATTCTGTAAGGGTTGTTATTTTTTCATATTCAATAAACTAAAAAACCAATTGACCTCATTTTTTCAGATTCAATCCAATAAACCACTCGCACAGCAAACCAGCTGCCAGAATAAACCAGTTGCCACACCACAACTGGATGTTCGTGGTAAAAATAAAGTCGGCAAAGTTGCAGCTCAAAAAATGGATCAGGGAAATAAAGCTGCCAAAGTTGCTGCTCAAAAACTAGATCGAGGAAAATCAGTTGCTGCTCTTGCTCCTAAAATAAGTCAGCCATGCCTTACTCGATATGGGTCGTGTCTTGACATAAAGGTAAAAACGAATTGGGGCAGCAACAACAATTCGCGCATCATAAGCATGGATAAAGCTATATTCGGAGATGAGTATGAAGAACTACTTGAAAAAGAGCACATATACGAACTTCTCAACCATAAGGAGCTGAGTGCTACTGTCATCAGCTTATACATTAGGTAAAAATTACTTTTAATTGCATTTATTGGTAATTAATTTAATTTATTGGTAATTAATCTAATTTGAAATTTTCATTGAAAGTTTTTGTATGAGAAGTTGGTGTGCAAGCGCAAATTGTCAAATAGATTTTCATTCTTGTCTCGGCATAAACTTTCGATGTTTAAACTCGATCCAGTGAATGTAAAGAAATACGTTGTAGATATCCTATTAAGAAATAAAGAGAAGGATAAGTTGTTCTTTGCACCATATAATTCAGGGTACGTAATTATATATACTTTATTTATATCTTTTTTTATTTGTAAGATCCTAATTTATTAGGTGTGTAAACAAAATTGCAAACAAAATTTTTGTTGTTGTAGGGCACATTGGGTGCTATTTGCAATCCTATGCGACCTCTGAAGTTATATACTATTTAGATCCCTTGCACGGCGATTACAACAATCACTCCGATATAAAGACTATGTTCGACATGTAAGTAACATTCATTTATTTCTTACATATATATATATATATATATA
>NC_021162.2:43381142-43402828 GCF_000331145.2 Cicer arietinum | reverse complement strand
TGAAATATATGCCTTTAAAATTTCATTTACAATCAATGCACAAATATTTATTGACTTCTATGTTTTATTTTATAATGCCCTCGTCAAACTAACAACATCGACTGTGGGTACTATATATTGCGATTCATGAAGGAGATTGTTGATATGAATCAAACTATAATCCCAAGAACGGTACAATATTTTCATTATTTGATTTTCATATATAAACTATGTATATATTTGATTCTAACTTATTTTTGTTCAATTTTTATATCGCACAGTACTTTGACAATTCCAGTCCAACATACTCTAAAAGAGATCTAATTGAAATAAAGGAAGACTGGTGTCAGTATGTGATTGAAATGAAAATTATTTGATTTGCTGGGAAATGGCATGCTGCAAGGGATAGTTATATGAATATATGGTAGTTCTGTTATGTGTAGTTCTGATAGTTATATGAATAGGGCACATTCGTAAAGTTGTGAATATGTAGTTATATGAATATGTATATAGTTATGTGTTGTTGTCAATATGTGAATATGTATATGAATATGTTGTTAACTAATTGCGTAAATATGTAAAGTTATAAAGTTAAATTATAAAGTTATGTAGTTCTGTTTTGTTGTGTGTTGATTGTAAACTGATTCTAGATGAAAATGATATTGGAAAAAAAAAATTAAAAGACAGCGCTTTCTAAAAAAATGCCACAAAAAAACAAAAAGCGCTTTTTAAAAATTTCATTTATAGTGTTTTTTTAATAAAACTAAAATAAGAATGCACATTTTACAACGCTTTTTCAAAAAAGCATTGTAATAGGTGCATAATAATGCTATATTGAATGCCCCTTTTACAACGCTTTCTCAAAAAAGCGTTGTAATAGGTGCATAATATTGTTATATTGAATGCACCTTTTACAGTGCTTTCTCAAAAAAATGTTGTAATAGGTGCATAATTATGCATCTATTGTTTGCACCTTTTACAGCGCTTTCTCAAAAAATCGTTGTAATAGGTGCATAACAAGCGCGCAATAAAAATGTTGTAATAGGTGCATAACAAGCGCGATATATCAACATATTTTATAGCGCTTTTTTATTTTAAAAAGCGCAGTTGTATCTTTTTACAACGCTAGATACTACAACGCTTATTTTTTTGAAAAAGCGTTGTAAATGGCTTAAAAAAAGCGTTGTAAAATGTGTTTTTTCGCGTAGTGAAATATAAATGATATTTAAATGTACAAGACATCTAGATTGATTATCAATCTCCATAAAGTTCAAAGACTAGGACTCCAGATTGATTATCAATCTCCAGAATTTTCATTAACATTCTGCAGAAGTTCATCATCATTCTCCAAGCTATTTTGACATAATCAAAAGATCAAATCAGAGACATTAACAAGCATATCTAAAGCACAAAGGATAATCAAACTCAAAAGAGTTCTAATAAAAAATCGAAGAACTAAACCCAATCAATAGAATTCAAAAGTGTTCAAAGGCTAGAATGCTTTGGTCAAAACTGAAATATCACTACCAACAGATCTTTTGACCATTATTAAATGCTTTAAAACTCCTATAAAAGGAAGGACAATGCTCAGGGAAAATGCAGAAGTTAAAGTGCTAACAAGTCTCATAAAATAATTCACATTCACATACTTAAAACTCTCTCATTACTCAAAGAAGAATCAGTCTGATCAGTTTTCATTACTCTATTATTTTGTACTGAACTCTTTGTAAAAAAATCGAATCTCAAACAAGAGTTGAGACATCTCAGATTCTATCAAGACAATCTCATCATTACTGTAAAACTCAAACTATAAGAGTTTAGTATAGTTTGAGTAGATTGTAAAAAAAATCATATCAAGGTTGATAGGTGACCTGATTAGTCTCTTTCTAGGTAGAAAGGATTAAACTTTGTAACAGATCAAGGTTGATCTGAGCTAGGTTATAAAACCAAGAAGGTTCTTTGTTTTGAACACTTAGTGAAAAATCTCACAGTTGTGAGGACTAGACGTAGCCCGAGTTGGGTGAACCAAGATACATCCGTGTGTGGTATTCTTTCTCTTATATCCTTATTTATTAAGTCTGATTAATCATTTAAAGTTAAAAACATAAACTGAATTTCTGATTATAAGCTAACCAAGAACGTTCTTCGTTTTCTAGTAAAAACCAAGAACGTTCTTTGTTTTCTATTTTCTTAACCAAGATCATTCTTGAGTTGAATTTTTAAGTATTTTCAGGAAATTTTTAAATAGGGAAATTTACAATTCAGACCCCTTTCCTTGTAAATCAACTTCTCTACTTCACAATCTAGGAATAAAGATACAATTGAGAATTAAACAATGACTAAATTGAAGCCCTAATTTTATCTATAAATAGATACTCAAGGCTGAAGAAGAAGAAAAAGATCATCGAAAAATCAGAAAAGAGTAGAAGAACTCCATCTCAAAATTTAAAATTCATCTTAGATTTCAAAGAGAGAAACACTTGTTCAAATGAGAAATATTTTCTAAGTGTTTTTGTTAGAATGTGATAGTCATTTTTATAACGAGGTTGTTATGAGAATGGAGTCTCTTAGAATGTGATAGTCGCTTTTGTGATGAGAATCGAATCTCTCACAACTTTCCTCTCCTAGAACACCCAAACAAAATGGAGTTGTAGAAAGAAAGAATATATCACTCCAAGAAATGATCAGAACCATGTTAAATGAGATGAATGTTGCAAAACACTTTTAGGCTAAAGCAATTAACACTACATGTTATATTCAAAATAAATTCTTAATTATGTCTATATTGAATAAAACAACATATGAATTGTGAAAGGTAAAAAGCCTAACGTATCTTACTTTAAACAATTTGAATGTACTTGTTATATGTTGAACACTAAAGATAACCTTGGTAAATTTTATACATTGGATACTTTGAAAGATCTAAGGCTTATAGAGTGTTTAATAGGGAAACTCGGATTATAGAAGAATCCATACATGTTAAATTTAAAAACAAAGAATTTGACCTTGAAAAGTCAAAGAAAGATGATGATAGTGCAGGTTTATCGGAACTAGAAGAAACAGATGCAGACAAATCAGAAGAACCTAAAAAATCATAGGACACAAGCAAATCAGAAGAGACAAATCTTCAGAGGATGAGTATGATAAAATCAAAAATGTTCAAGATAAGAATAAGGAAGATCTAGATAGAATTAGAAGTCATCTCATCCTGAAACTCTAATCATTACAAGTGCAAGTGATCCTTTGAGGACTAGATCATCACTAAATGAAACTACTTTGTTTTGCTTACCCTCATAAATTGAGTCTACCTCTATTGCTGAATTATTGGAAACTGATGAATAGATTTTTCCAATGCAAGAAGAGTTAAATGGATTTAAGAGGAATGATGTTTGGGATCGAGTACCTAGACCAAAGAAGAACATTATTAGAACCAAGTAGTTTTTCAGAAACAAGCTAAATGAAAAAGGTGAAGTGGTTACAAACAAAGAAAGACTTGTCGCACAAGTCTACAGTCAAAAAAAGAGTATTGATTACATTGAGATATTTGCTCCAATGGCCAAATTAGAATCTATTTGTATCCTACTTTCTTTTTCTGCAAATATTAACATTACATTATTTCAAAAAGATGTTAAAAGTGCTTTTCTAAGTGCTAAGAAATATTTTCTAAGATTACAACTTTGAAAACACATTCTTGTGAGAGGTATTCATAAAACCCTTAAACACATTTTGTTTGTAACCTATCCCAATAATGTTTGCATCCCTCAACAGCTTGACAGTACTAAGCTAGAAGGTCGAGAAGACTTGAACACAATCAGGTTGACTAATAGGTGTTTGATGGAAGTGTGATTAAGTTTGTGAATTAGTGGTTTAAATCCTTCAATTCGAGGACTGGACGTAGCTTAAGTGTTGGTGGTAGATAGTGTTTCAGCAAGTGTACTAAATCGTTGCAAGTAATAATTAAAACGGTAGTACCGAGTGTCGAACTCAAGGAATGCGTTTTACTATCGAATTATACTTAATTATTAAAATTGAACAAAAAGTTCCCAAATTGATTGAAATAATATTTAAAATTAACAACAGTAATAAAATTGATCCTCTGTAATAAGAAAAATGTCACAGATGAGTTTCACTTCGAATCCAACCTTGGTGTCTAATTTGATCCTAGTTATTGAATTCCTGTATTAAATTATTATCGAATTCTCTTTATTACTTTTTTCCTAATGTCTTAATGGAAGAACCTTTAATTCCAAAGTAACCCTTAATTCCTTAGTGGATTTAAGATTAGAACTAAGCCATACCGTACAAGAATTCTTTTGTTAAACTATTGTCTTTGCAACTAATTTAATTGGTTTCATGACCTACATCTTTCTCTATACTACAAATTCATGAATTTCTCATCTCAAGCATTCGTAAAGTCCACTTCCGTTTCAAAATACGAGTCATAGAACATTTTATTGTTGATCAAGAAATAATAACCATTAAGCACATATATGAGAAAAATAATTCAATAAACTCATTCATATAGCTAGAAATCAAATCAGAAAAAACAAGGGTTTCATCTTGTTACACTCATCCCTAACAAATAGGGTTTAATTACTCATGACAGAGATAGAAAAGATAGAGATTAAAGAAGAATTACAAGAAGGATTCATGAATGATTCTTGATAAAACTCCTTCAATGTTGTTAAGAACAGGCGTCTCTGATTTTCTCTACTAAGGCACAAGTCTCCCCACTTCCCAATAGTAAAAAAAGTCCCTAAAAAGTGAGAAAAACGAATTTTAATGTGTTAGTGTTGTGTGTCACGTGCTTCAGGCGCGAAACGACAGGTCTTTAATGCTGAAATGCGCTTCAGGCGCGGAATGTCAGAAGCTTCAGTGCCTAATTGTGGAAATGCGCCTCGGGCGCGCTTCAAGCGCACAACATCTTCTATTTGGCGTTTAGTGCATTTGTCTCCTCTTTGGAGTTCGTATTTAGTTTCAGTGTATTCATGAAAATTGTAGCTATGGATCTTAGCTTTCATTTTCACTTGGTTTGACTCCATTTGGACATCTACAACTCTAGATATGACTGAAATACTCCACATAGGTCATGATGATTCCTCACCAAAATTCAGCAATGCACTAAAACAAAGTAACAACGCAAAACTACGAAAAATCTCTACTTAATCAAGGAAATAAGAACATAAACATTTCATTATATCAAAGAACTAAAATTAACAAAATTTATCATATAACTCCTTAAATTAACTAATGAATAAAAGATAAATAAGGCTAAAAACAATGAAAAATATGCATATGATGAAAAGGCATCACAACCCTAAACTTAATCTATTGCTTGTCCCCAAGCAACAATTAATTTCAGATTTGGTACAGTTAAAATCTAACTTAAAATCAATTTCTTAAATTAAATCAAACTCAATTCTCAAAGTTCCAGCTACTACAAAACATTCATCATGCTCCATGGTTGCTTATATAAAAAAATAAAAAAAAACACAAATTGTATACATTTATCACTCAATCTCACCAAAATTTCTATCAAGTGTTTAGCAAGTGTTATAAACTTATCACTCAAATTATTCTACCACTTTTTATTTTTTTTCACCTTTTCATTGTTAAGATTATTCTTCTTCTTCTTCTTCTTCTTCTTCTTAGAATTTTACTAAGACAAGAAAAAAATTTGCTACTTAGAAAGGCTCAAACGACCCAATAAAATTGCCTCAGTGTATGCATAAATTGCAAGTGATGCAACTCAGAGTTAGTGCAAGTTCTGAAGGATAACCCATGTCAGCATAATCACACAACAAAGAATTAAAGTGTTTAGGCCCAAAAGTTCACATCTAGGATAATAAGAGAGAGTATAAACTGTCAAAATAATTTCAAACATACCACTATAAAAGTTATTTATTTATTTATTTATTTTAAAATGGCAAGTGAGACTTCGACAACCAATGAGTAATCAACAATGCATGCATTAGTGAAACTCATCGAATTGAGCAATGATATGAGTAAAGAAATAGAGTTTAAATTTCAAAATCGGAAACAAATAGTTTAAGATTAGCTTCAATTTGTTAATGATTCTTCATCATAGTGCACATTTACACACAATTAAAAAGAAACAAATTCAAATAACAAAACTAAGATTGCAAAAATAAAAGTTACCTCTACCAGTGGGTTGCCTCCCACGAAGCGCTTCTTTAAAGTCATTAACTTGACGCCTCAGCTATTGTCAAGGTGGCATATATGACAAGAAGAACACAACATCCTTCTTCTTCTTGTTGTTTTTGTAGAAATTCATTGAACTTGAGAAATAAGTGATGTTGCTTCCATGTCCTTTTCAATTGGACATTGATGAACAAGGCATAGATTGAATCTCAAACTTCATCAATCTCTTCATTTTTCTTTTCCTCGTTCGTCTTTTCCTCTTGCTTATTTTCTTCTACCACAACAATGAAATCATCTTCAATCTTCAACTTCTCCTCCATCTTCTCAAACTTAACCACTTGCTCAAATAACCTTTCACATTGACTTTCGAATCTTTCAATTGAAACCATGTGATTCTTCATGAATTCAACCAAAACGTCTATAATGTGAAAGCCTTTGTCATCTGATTCATTGGATAGAATTTTAGGAGGTAGAATTTGTTCTCGATTGATCTTTTTCATATATCACTCGTCGTCTTCTACTTCTTTGACCACTAAATCTTCATATTCTATTAGTGTGACAATGTCATCAAAACAAGTTTAATTCCTATGTGCTTCGCAAAAGTCATAACTAAGAGGCCTCATTTGAGGGATCTGAGGGTGATCTTTAAAAAATATATCTCTCAAGATTTTTCCCTCAATTATGCGTAATATAGCATATATAAGACAAGTATCACACTCTTCATATAATTGTAGTAGAATATCATCATTACGATAAATAGACAAACAAAAAATAGTATAAAAAAGACAAACCAGCAGCACACGATATTAGCAAACTCAACAAATAAAAATATAAAATAAATTTTTTTTCAAAATTAAAAATAATATAAAAACAAAAAATTTATTGCAGAGCAAATTTTTTTAATTAAGTAGCTAAATTATAACTCAATAGTTAGATGACAATCCCTAGTAACAACGCCAAAAACTTGATAGTGTTTCAGAAAGTGTACTGAATCATTGGAAGTAGTAATTAAAATGGTAGTAACCCCTAATTCCTTAGTGGATTTAAGATTAGAATTAAGCCTTACCGTACAAGAATTCTCTTGTTAAACTATTGCCTTTTCAACTAATTTAATTGGTTTCATGACCTGCATCTATCCCTAAACTACAAATTCATGAATTTCTCATCTCAAGCATTCGTAAAGTCCACATCCGTTTCAAAATACAAATCATAGAACATTTTAATGCTGATCAAGCAATAAAAAGCATTAAGCACATAGATGAGAAAAATAATTCAATAAACTCATTCATATAATTAGAACTCAAATCAGAAAAATAAGGATTTCTCTTGTTACACTTATCCCTAACAAATAGGGTTTAGTTACTCATGACAGAGATAGAAAAGATAGAGATTTAAAAATAATTACAAGAAGGATTCGTGAATGATTCTTGATAAAACTCCTCCAATGGTGTTAAGATCAGTTGTCTCTGAGTTTCTCTGCTAGGGCACAAGTCTCCTCACTTCCAATAGTAAAAGAGGTTCCTAAAAAGTGAGAAAAATGAGTTTTAATGTGTTCAGTTATGCGTCGCGTGCGAAACGGCAGAAGCTTCAGCGCCTAATTGTGGAAATGCATCTCAAGGGCGCTTTTATCAACATCTTCTATCTGGCGTTTAGTGCATGTTTCTCCTCTTTAGAGTCTGCCATTGGTTTCAGTGTCTTCATGAAAGTTGTAGCTATGGATCTTCTTTTTCATTTGCACTTGATTTGACTCTAATTGGACATCTACAACTCCAGATATGATTGAAATACTCAACATAGGTCATGTTGATTTCTCACCAAAATTCAACACTGCACTAAAACAAAGTAACAACCAAAACTACGAAAAATTTCTATTTAATCAAGGAAATAATAACATAAACATTTCATTAAATCAAAGAACTAAAATTAACAAAATATATCAAATAACTCCTTAAATTAACTAATGAATAAAAGATAAATAAGACTAAAAACAATGAATAATATGCATATGATGAAGAGTCATCAATGGTGAACCAGGATAAATTGGCTTGTGTTGTTTTGGTGTTTAATGTTTTATCTACTCTTTTTTCATCACTCGATTTTAATCCTGTTAAAAGTGTTTTTAATATAAAACATTATTCAAACTGTCATTTCTTGTGTTTATCGTTATACAAATGACATCAGAGCTCAATCTCAAAGTTGAGTACTTAACCGTGTTTGAGTAAAGATCTGTGTTAATATGACTAACTATGGTGATGAAGTTACGGGTGGAAACATTAACAAGTCTCCTTTGTTTGATGGATGATGATATGATTAATGGAAGGACAAGCTTAAAGGTTTCTACATCTCACATGTTCCTGGACTTTGTGGGCATAGTCAAAGATGGCTATGAGGCTCCAAAAAATGTATCTAGTGATGCCCTAATACAAGATGCATCATAAAGAAAGAAAGTTCGTGATGAGTGCAATAAATTTTAAAGAGTTTGAAAAATGCAATAACAAAAAGTATCTTTGGTGCTATTGTTCTCAACTATGAAAGTAATAAACAGGTACAAGAAGCTAAGGCAAATTTACTTGTCACGAAGTATGAACGTTTCCAGATGGAAGAATATGAAGACATTGAGAAAATGTTTTCTAGATTCCAAACTTTAGTCTCTGTATTTAAAGTTTTCCAAAAGAGTTACACTATCGCTGATCATATCAAGAAGATACTAAGAAATCTTCATACCAAGTGGAGACCAAAGGTAACATCAACTCAAGAGGCTAAGGACCTAAACTAACTTCCTCTAGAAGAATTGATGAGTTCACTCAGGTCCCATGATATTGAACTGGTTAAGATGACCCCAATAAAAGTTCAATGTCTTTGGCTCTCAAATCCCAAGGAAAGAAAGCAAACTCCAAGGCTTCACAAGCAATGGCAAAATCATAGGAAAAGCAAATCAGACGATCAGAGTGAAGAATCAGATGATGAAGAGTTATCATTTATCTCAAAGAAAATCCAGAGAATATAGGACAACAAGAAGAAAACTTTTCTTAAAAGATATTTCAAATGATCCCAAAATAACAGAGAAAGAGGTGAAAATTATATAAGAAAAGAATAATCTGCTAAGAATGCAAAGAACTAAGAAATTTCAAATTAAAGTGTCCTAAACTTGAGAAAGGAAATTCTCAAAGAAAAGATTTCAAGGCAAATAAGAAAGGCCTAATGACTACTTGGGATGACTCTAATGAATCATCTAATGAAGATGAGAAACATGCAAATATGGCTCTAATGGTAGATACACACACTAACTCTGATTCTGAAAATCACTCTATTGATGAAGAAATCAAGATATCCTTAGCAACAAAGTTGAAACACCAGACATAGTACCTGGACAGTGGATGTTCATGACACATGACAAAAGAAAATCTATGTTCCAAAACTTGACTCTCAAGGAAAGAGGATTCGTAGGATTTTGAGGAAATTAGAAGATTAAGATCATTAGGCATGACACAATAGATAATGGCTCTCTTCCCTTTATTTAAAATATTTTACTTGTAAACTAATTAATACATAACCTACTGAACATACCTCAATTAAGAGACAATGGTTATGATGTTGTCTTCAATCAAAACTCATGTAAGGCAATAAGTCAAACATGTCGATCCATACTATTTATTGGTCAAAGAAAAAGTAATATTTACAAAATAAACTTAACTAATATGGAAAAACAAGAAGTGAAGTGTCTTTTGCATATGAATGAAGAACAACTGATTTTACACATGCAAATTTGAGGTTAATCTCAAAGTTTGAAAGACTTAATCTAGTAAGAGGTTTGCCAAATCTGAAATACAAATCAAATGTTCTTTGTGAGGCTTGTCAAAAAGGGAAACAAACAAAAGCATCATTTT
This sequence comes from Cicer arietinum, assembly GCF_000331145.2. Taxonomy (NCBI): domain Eukaryota; kingdom Viridiplantae; phylum Streptophyta; class Magnoliopsida; order Fabales; family Fabaceae; genus Cicer; species Cicer arietinum. Next base: position 43,392,800 of record NC_021162.2, on the reverse strand, counting down.
TTTCAAAAAAATGTTGTTTTATGCTACTAGACCACTTGAACTTTTACATCTTGATTTATTTAATCCTGTTAGAACTGCCTCTGTCAGTGGTAAAAGGTATGGACCCATTATTGATGATTATTCTATAGTGGCATGGGTATCATTTTTCAAACACAAGGATGAGTTGAATAAGGTTTTTCTTACCTTCTACAAACAAGTGCAAAATAACAAAGGTCTTTGTACTGTAATAATTCATAGTGATCATGGAGGTGAATTTAAAATAAACCTTTTGAAAACTTCTATGAAAATATAGGAATCTGGCACTAATTTTCCTCTCCTATAACACCTCAACAAACGGTGTTATAGAAAGAAAAAAATAGATATCTTCAGGAAAAAACACACATCATAATTCATGAAATGAATGTTACCAAGAACTTATGGGCATAAGCAATGAACAATGCATGTTATATTAAGAATATAATATATATTAGATTTATTATAATAAAACTCCTTCTATTATATTTCATGCTTTCATCAATTTGGTAGCATATGTGAGATTTTGAATACCAAAGAAAATCTTGTCAAGTTTGACTTACGATCTCAAAAGTGATCCTTTTTGGAATACTCTAAAAGGTCTAAAGTCTACATTATATTCCACAAATAAACATTGATTTTTGAAGAATCAAATCATGTCAAGTTTGTGGACAAAAAGTTTGATGTAGATTTTGCAAATTTACATGTATTAGAGGAACCAACAAAACAAACTTCTAAGGAATCAAAAGATGTGCCTGAAAATTTAAGGCAAAGAAACAATGGACCTCCCACAAGTCAAAATTATTAGGAACCCAAACCTGGATATAAATACAAATCTTCATATCTAGACTCTTTGATCATATGAGGTGTAAATGATCCTCTAAAGACAAGATCTATTTTTAAAGAAACGTCCATGTTTGGACTATTATTTGAAAATGAGCCTAGAACTATAGACAAACCTTATCAGACGGTGGATGGATAATGGCTATGCATGAAGGATTAGAAAAAATGATGTATGGGATCTTGTACCCGAGCCTAAAGAAAATAAGTCTATTAAAACTAAGTAGATTTTCATAAACAAACTGAATGAGAAATATGAAGTGATTAGAAAAAATGCTAGACTTGTAGCTCAAGGGTACAATCAGCAAGAAGGTTAGTCAATTTATGTGATGCTAGATATGCTAGAGACAAGCTAGAAAAGAAAATCACTAGTGAAAACTGTAAATTTCTTGGTGAGAATCTAATCTCCTGGCCAAGCAAAAGATAATAGACTATTGCTCTATCTACAACATAAGCATAATATATTTCAACAGCCAACTGTAGCACTCAACTTTTATGGTTGACATATTAATTAGAAGATTTCAAAATCAATGAGAGTAACATTCATATCTTATGTGATAATACTTCAGCTATATGTTTAAATAAAAATCCTATTTTAGACTCAAGGGTAAAACATATAGAGATTAAACATCATTTTATAAGAGATTATGTCCAAAAGGGTATTTTAGATATTAAATTTGTTGACATTGATCATTAGAGACTGATATTTTCATAAAACTCCTTGTTGAGGACAGATTCAATTTCATAAAGAAAAATCTCAATATTTTATTTATAAAGGAATGATGTTGAAGTCTCTGTAATTTGTCTCTGGTAAAACAGAGTAAATGGTTAAATATATATGTCAAACCTTTGTAGAAATTGAATTTGTTTGTGCCTCTAATCAACCAAACTTCAATTAATATTAATATGAATAGTTTTCTTACAAGTTGTGTATGGTCTTTGATTTTCTGACAAGTGTTATTTACGTGTGTTGACACGTGCCTGTTAGTTATATTTTTTAGAAACTCAAATATTTTTATAAATTAATTTTTTTGAGTGGACATTTTTAATAATTAAAAAGTAGTTTTTTAAAATCTAAATTTTTTAAACACTTCAACTTTTATACTATTTAAACAAGTTTATTACATACAATGACAAAAGTAATATATAATTATTAAAAAATATTTAAACACAACACGTTTTTTAAAATAACAATATTGATATAGAATAGAAAAAAGATAATGATTTAGTTTGCATAGTTGATACTCAAAACACTAGAGTTTAAAATCATTTGATTTGATTCAATTTAAACTCGTAAAATAATATCAAACTATTTTAATTAGTTTTGGATTCATCAATGATTTGGTTTAATTTTTTGGCTAGAATTTCGGTTTTGTGCTTGTTTACCTCTGGATCTTGATTTTTTATTTAACACTAATGCATTCATGTGTTGGATTTGAACTCTTACCCTCAAATTAAGTTAAAAAAAACTTTTACTATCTCGTCCAAATACTCATCAATATGAAGATATCTATATCTCATATCAAATATATTTACCAATTCACTATTTGAATTCAATTACATCCATGCTATGATTAAATTAACAATGAACAAGAATTACATACACATATGTTATAATCTGTTTTTCTTTAAGTCTAATATCTAATGTATTTACCAATTCACAATTTGAATTAAATTACACCTGAAATGCTATGGTTAAATTATCAATAATTACATATATATGTCAAAATGTGGTTTTTTATTTTTTATGTAGACGAGATGATATAACCAGATAAATTTTCCAAAATTTTATACACAACTGTAAAGTTCTGAATTCAAATCCAATATATGATGTCCAACATAACGAATGTCGATTTTTTTCCAGCTTTTCCAATTAAGCTAGAACTTATGGACATAATTTGGTTTATTATGAGAATAAATTATTTAATAAATAATTAGTTATTTATTTATAATAATTAATATAAAAAATTAAGGGTTAAATATGTTTTTAATCCTTGTAAAATTTTAAAATTTTATTTTTAGTCCATGTAAAAAAGATAACATGTTTTAGTCTCTACAAAATAATTCTACAAGTTGTTTTAGTTCTTGCTGTAACGAAACATATTTCAATTTTTAAATTTTGGAATGATTTTTTGCAAGTATGTTTAGAATATTATTAAACATTCATTGCAAAAATATAAAATTTTTATACTTGACATGAATTAAATATGAACTTTTTAAATGTTATATTTTCAAGATAACTAAAATATGGACCTAAAAATCAACTTTTGAACTCATTTTTTATGAAGTAATTAACTTCTTATAGTGTTGTGAACATATATGCAAAAAAATCATTCCAAAACACATGTTAATGCTCCAATAAGATTGAAAACCATTTATATTATAACCTTATAGGGATTAAAATATATAATTTTTTTACAGAGACTAAAAATGAAATTACAAAATTTTATAGGACGAGAAAATTTATTTAACCCAAAATTTAATTGTTTCAACAATAAATGGTATATTTTGTAAAATTAATGATGATTTATTGTGATATCTATATCTATATCAATACTTGTCATGCTAATATCTGCCATATGTCATTTTATATTTGATTCTATAAATGAAAATAAAAGAAAAAATTAAATATAACATATTAATAAATTAATAAGTTATTAAATAATTATTTATTTATAATATATATATATATCAATACATTTCATGTTAATATCTGCCATATGTTATTTTATGGTTTATTCTACAAATGAAAATAAAAGTAAAATGTAATATATTTATTTAATTACTAAAAGATAAATTAGAATATTTTAATTAAGTGATTGAGTTCAAGTGGTAAATGAACTTTAGTTTAAGACACATTATTTGGATTTGAATTATAACTAAAACAATTCTTAATCAGATTTTATTTTCCTTACAATTGAACTTTATATTATTAGAGTCTTATTCTCCTTAGAACTAGAGGGTTAAAATAAAAAATAAAAAATAAATTAAAATATTTTGTAAATATATATCTTCATAATATAATAATAAAAAAAATTAACTAGAAATCCATGCATCTTAATGACTTACGTACGGGAGAAATAAATATTTACATGAAAATATATTCATATATCGCCATCAAACTTTTAAAATATCTTATTAATTGTTTCCTAGATAAAAATATAATCCAAAGCATTAAAGAAAAATCGCACAATGTAGAGAATTTATAAAATAAACTAAAATAAAATAAAAAATTCTTAAACTAACTTAATGATTTAACTAGCTAGTTAGTTATATTGCTCCAACAAATTCCTTACTATATTGTATTATATATTCCATGAAAAGTCACATTATGGAACATCCTTGTGTGTTATCCTCACTAAAATATTCAGTTGCCTGTTGGTAGACTCTTGAGTCATATGAGTGATTCGGTTGGGGTTGGTGTACTGGATAATATGTAGTTTTCGTTCGTTGTGTATTGTCATGATAATTCGGGCGTTCATAGTTTCCTTGATCATATGAATAGTTTTGTAAATGATAATTTTGTGGATAATATGTAGTTTCCGTTTGTTGTGTATTGTCATGATAATTTGTGCTTTGATAGTTTCCTTGATCATATGAATAGTTTTGTGAATGATCATAGTATTGTGGATAGTATGAATGGTTCCAGGGTTGCATTTCCATGTCTGAATGTTCTTTTGTAGACTGATCTATCTCTTGCTCTGATGACTGCTCAGCCTCAACTTCAACCTCAATCTCAGCCTCAGCCACTTGAGATGCTGCTTTGTCTTTGCTTTTTCCACCCTTCACTATTTTACCAATTTTCTTAAATATTGATTTCTTTTTTGGTTTTCCTTCCATGATGATGTTCTTTAGGCTCGGATTCTCTGAGTTTACATTGAATTTTATAGTCCATAAAAATATAGTAACAAGATTAAATAAGCCATAATTTTATGTAAATATATATTAACAATAGAATAATGACGGTAAAGGAAAAACAAATTAGTACGTATAAGTGTCTTAAGTTCTGCGAGTAGTTAATGTGGTGAATTAAAAGTCATCTTAGAAATGTTTTTAGTGTTAACACCTAATTTTAAAATGAAATATCTTATTAAATTTATTTAACTATAAATTTAAATAAATTATTTAAAAATATTTAATTATATTATTTTCAAGAGAAGACGGTACCATAGTCTATTTTCAAAAATAAGAAAATAGATATTGATTCACAATATAGATTAAATTTTATCAAATTCAGTTGTATCACATAATTGTCACATCATAGTTAAACATACAATATCATAAAAAATAGATGAGACTACAAAAATTCCACAAACTGGAAAATAGATGAACCAAAAAATTCAAATTTAGAAGTTAAATGACTAAAAGTCAATTTTAAATAAAATAGAGAGACAAAAAATATATTTAAGCCTATTTTATTTTATAAGAGACAATTCTATAAATGGTATATGTGAATATCTTTTTTAATTAGAATTCAAATTTTAATTTGTAAGATGTGTAAATCTAACCTATTTTTCTAGACTTAACTGCCTAGATTATTCATTACAAATATGTTTATTTTATTTTATTTTTAGTAAAATTCATTGTAATTCTATATCTTATTAACTTGTTATTTTCAGAGACCTAGATTAATGAGATATGTGATCAAGCCTAGGCTATTCATTACAAACATAAATTTTTTTTTTAGTAAAATTCATTGTAATTCTATATCTTATTAACTTGTTACTTTCAGAGACCTAAATTAATGAGATATGTAATCAAGTCTAAGTTATTCATTACAAATATGTTTTTTATTTATTTATTAAAATTCATTGTAATTCTATATCTTATTAACTTGTTATTTTCAGAGACCTAGATTAATGAGATATGTGATCAAGCCTAGGCTATTCATTACAAACATAAATTTTTTTTTTAGTAAAATTCATTGTAATTCTATATCTTATTAACTTGTTACTTTCAGAGACCTAAATTAATGAGATATGTAATCAAGTCTAAGTTATTCATTACAAATATGTTTTTTATTTATTTATTAAAATTCATTGTAATTCTATATCTTATTAACTTGTTATTTTCAGAGACCTAGATTAATGAGATATGTGATCAAGCCTAAGTTATTCATTAGAAATATGTTTTTTTTTTTAGTAAAATTCATTGTCATTGTGTATGTTATTAACTTGTTATTTTCAGAGACCTAGATTAATGAGATATGTGATCAAGACCTACATGAGTTCGACATTTTTAGACAAGTCAATTGATTAAACTGGTTGAAATATTTCTTATATTATTATAATAAAATTTACTTTGATTGGTAACAGAAAAATCTTGTTCTTAAAGGGGAAAAACTAAAAACAATTTACATAATGAAAAGGTACATAAACAATAATATTACCTTAAAAATGCTTAAACCGAATTCCAAATTTTCCTTTTTGACAGAACTTTCCAACCTTTAATTTCTCGCTGTATTTGCATCTTTTGTATAAGCAATTTATATCACGAGATATTAATGAAACACATGATCTATCTCATTTAATTAGCTTTAATTCAATACATTAGAATTCATTCATTATAGAGATACTTGTCGTGTCCTTTTGATATAAATTTCATATGTGAAGGTTCTTTTTCCATTTTTATGTTTAAATCGTTATTTTGCCACCGATTGTATTCGTTGGTGGAATTGGATTTTTTTTAAATATTTACACTATATAAAAAATAACTTAAAAAAGTGTTGATAATAATAACTCTCACACTCTAAAAAAAAAAAACACGCATAAAATATTTCTAACACGAACAAATGTTTCTCTCTTTAAACTCTATGATGAATTGAGAACTTTGAGTCTGAGTTCTTCTACTCTTTTTGCTTTTTGATGTTTTTCTCCTTCAGTCTTGAATGTCTATTTATAGTGAAAATTTGAGATTCAATTTAGTCTTTGTTTAATTCTGAATTGTATTTTATTAGATTGAGTTTATAAATTCTTCAAATTGATTATATTTCTATTTTGCGTAGATTGAGTTTGTAAACTCTTCAAATTGATTATGTTCCTATTTTGTGTAGATTGAGTTTGTAAATTCTTCAAATAAAGTTTTCTTCAAATTATGATAAAATATTTTCAAATTTTAATTAAATCTTCTTAAAATGTTGATCATATATTCTTCAAATCTAGACCATACCTTCTTTTCAACTTGGTCAAAGATTTTCTTCAATTTTAAATATTAATCAAATCTTATTTTATATTTTCATCAATTATAAATTTGAATCAAATCTTATTTTAGATTTCATTCAATTATAAATTTTGAACCAAATCTTATTTTAGATTTTCTTCAATTATAAATTTGAATTAAATCTTATTTTAGATTTTTTTTCAATTATAAATTTGAATCAAATCTTATTTTCGATTTTTATCAATTATAATTTGGAATCAAATCTTATTTTAAATTTTAAATTTGAATCAAAATCTTATTTTAGATTTTCTTCAAAAACATGAATCTTCTTTCATACTCTTTGAAGTCAAATATATTGTTTTCATAAAATTATTTTGTTAACGTCAAATCTCTAAATGAAAAATCAATTTGATTCCAACATGTACAACTATATATATATATGAATAGTCACATAACTTTATATATATTTTAATAAAGTCACGTAAATTTTTGTTTTAATCTTAGTTATTTATTATTTGATCAATGACTTACAATTCATCCTTTCATTTGATAAGCTTTATATATATATGAAACGACTTTGTTGAGAATACTGTTACAATGAGAAACAAAAATACCAATTTATATCCACCGAATCTCATTAAATTAAAATGAACCAACAATATTTTTTTCTTTATATAAGTAAAATGTATTAAAGTACACGGGTTACTCAAAACCTATGACAATCACAATGTTTAGATATTTTGAATGTAAACACTTGGGTTATTCCACCAATTTGAGTAAACTAAGGAATTTTTAAAACTTTGCCTATATGAGAACCACAGCCAAGATAAACGTTTGATGCAATCCACCGTTTCTAAATGATTTCCCACTTTTCCATTGAATGGATATCATTTCTCTCCAACCAGCGGTACCAAACCGTTGTTAACCACACTAAGTAAAAGACATTTTTTCCCTTCTTACCTCCTCCAATATAATTGAAGAAGGAAAAGTTATAATATTGGCTTATTCTAGTCCAATTAGAAATTTTAGCCAATCTTGTGCATCTAATAAATTCATTGATGTCATTGGATTAACATTTAAGTCATTTTCGTTATCCCTAAACTTATTCTAGTCTAATTAGGGTGTTTAGTAATTCAGACATCAAAATTTAGACCCAACCAAGCATAAAACATTTTCCAAATTTTTATAGTCTTTGTGCACATTACAAATAAGTGATTGTCGGATTTGATTTCATTAAAACATCAAACACAACATTAAAACACATATTTTGGATGGAATTGAAGTGACCCAAATTTATTGCATAATAGCAATGTAAGAACTGCTCAATAAGATGTCTTGGTCACAATCTGCCATCCATTCGATAGAGTCCACGAGTGAAGGGCAGTGAAAAATTGTCTACAATAGCTATTGCAATTCCAGCAAATCAGTTGTCCATGCACTAGAAGCAGCGCCATTGGTTTCCCCGTCGATGCTAAAATGATTCTGGTGCTTTTCCCAATTAGTTTTCGTTCAAAAATCCATATCAGACACTCTAAATTCCTTGTTGGGCTCAAATTTGTACAGCTGTGGAAGACGTGCATACGAAAAGGTTGATCTCCAACCCCCCAATCCTTCTAGAAATAAATATTCTCGTAGTTTCCAAACACCTTTTGGACAAACATCGAAAACCAATTAGGCTCTAAGTTGTTCAGCTATTACATTGAGCATAAATCATGTCACCAAAATGAGTTGCTTTTACTCACCTCTATTAAATATTTTGCAAGTATTATTATAAAATCTAAAAAATCATCATTTTACAATTTAGTCTAATTTAAAGTCCATATTTACATAAGTGTTTCTATTGCATTACAGCAAAAACAACATAAAAAAAAAAAAATGTATTCTTCTTCAAATGTACACAAACAATTAAGATATGATCTTTATTCAAAATGCACACAAACAAAAATGTCAACCACTCTTTGTTTGTCTTGGTTTCACATTTAAAATGAAAACTTTTATTCTTTTACTACATCACTTCCTTTAGTTTGTTTGTTGTGATTTCACATTTAAAATGAAAACTTTTATTTGCTGGTTTCTGATGTCACAGTTAGAATGAAAGGATAAATTATATGAAGCTTATATTGTTGGAACATAAGTATGTTATAGTGTGAATTTAAAAATGTGTGAAAGTCCCACATTAGAAAGAAATATTTTTTGTAAATTTAAATGGAAAGAAACATGTTTTTTAAAATTCAAGTCCCACATTGGAAAGAATTTTTTTGAAATCCCACTTTGGAAAACTATCATATTTTGTGTAGTTTCAATTATATACATACTAAAGTCCCACATTGTTTAGAAAACATATGTGACTTTGCTTCCATCACTATATAATGAGTTTCAAGCTATTGTGAAAAACACACCAAAGTTGGATGCTTTTCCCAACTTTCTCTTTTCTCCCTCTTATATTCTGCTCGCCTAATTTTCGAGCCACTTCTCCCATTTCTTTCTGTCCTTTCGGTTTTAGAGCGGTTATTATGCCGCAGTCCCTTCGGTTTTAGAGCAGTTATTATGCCGCAGTCCCTTCGGTTTTAGAGCGGTTATTATGTCGCAGTCCCTTCGGTTTTAGAGCAGTTATTATGTCGTAGTCCCTTTGGTTTTTAGAGCGGTTATTATGTCGTAGTCCCTTCGGTTTTAAAGCGGTTGTTATGTCGTAGTTCTTTCGGTTTTTTGAGCGGTTGTTATGCCGTAGTCCTTTTGTTTTTAGAGCGGTTGCTATGCCGTAGTCACTTTGTTTTTAGAGCGGTTATTATGCTGTAGTCCATTCGTTTTTGTCTTTTTGAGCGGTTATTATGTCGTAGTTATGAATGGTCATAGTACCATATTGAGAGTGACTTTAATTGTCATATTGAGAGTGGCTTAAACTGCCATATTGAGGGTGTAATTCTAGAACGGTTTTCTACGGTGCAGTGGAACTCCGATACAGTGAATCTGAGTTGTTTTATCCTGAGGACTTCGTGGTTGATAGTCTGCCTTGCACAATTTGGGCAGTGCCGCGAAACGTCTTAAAGAGAGCGACCTAGTCTGCGACTCAACCCAGTAATATCTTTGGTGGCATAACTTGTGAATTTTAAATAGTTTTTGAAACTCAAAATCCAACAATTTTAAGACGTTTCGTTCTACCATGTCATCTGAAGAGATTACTGGATTTGGTTATGTTGCATCTCATTTCGATAAACTGTTTCAGTTTGAAGCAAATAGAAAAGGATAAAACAGTTGGAGAATTAACTCATGGGAGAATAATGATAAGAATTATATTCTTAACCGACTTGCTGATGATCTGTATAACTATTACAGTTCTACCAATATTGCGAGATATGCTTGAGATACTCTGAATAAGTAAATTGTGACTGCTACCTAGAGTATCAGATGTCCGATAACAGATACGTGGAGGCTGATAGATTCGTCGAGGTGGAGGCACACTCCCGTAAAATTCAGAAGATAATTCATGAGATAAGCTATTAAGGTACGTCATTCATGGCATATTTAAATTAAATATTGAAATTTAATATGTCTCTTTTGTTTGAATGTTGAAATCAATAAAATGTCTGTTTATGCTTACATGTTGTGTGATTTTAATTTTGACATGCTAGACTATGTGATGTGAACACATCTAATTTCAAAATTAAGTAACTTAGTTTTAATTCTAAAGTTATTGTTAAATGATTTTGAAAAATGTGATTTTTATAGTCACTCTAAAATAACAAAGAGTTCACATAAATATATAGTTAGAGAATCGGAGTCTTTAGATTTATTACACTTTGATATATGTGAACTTGATGAGACGTTAACAAGAAATGAAAGTGAAACGATTGACATGTTAAGGATCTTTACAGCTGAAATTGAAAATCAATTTAGTATAAAGATTAAGAGATTCCAAGTATGATCTAGTTTATTTAATGTTTTATAAATTGTCTGGAATTATACATGGAACAACTACACCATAATTACTTGAAGTGAATGGTAAAGTTGAAAAGAAAAAATAATATAACTTTTATTGAACTAGTTGTTGCTAGTATGTTTAACTCTAGTACTACATCTCATTGGTGTGAAGAAAATATATTGTTTATTTGCTATGTTTTGAATAGAGTTCTTAAATCTAAAAACAAAACATCTCCTTATGAGATAGTGAAGAAAAGACAATCGAACTTGTCTTATTTTCAAACATGGGGTGGTATGGCTTATGTCAGAATCCCGATCCCGAGCGAGTTAAATTCGCCAGTAGAGCCTATGAATGAGAATTCATTGGGTATGCGGTAAAGAACAAAGCGTATAGGTTTTATGACCTAAATGCAAAAGTGATCATAAAGTCAAATGAAGTTGACTTCTATGAAAATAAATCCCCTTTTAAATCGAGAAATAGAGGGGGCAGCGAACCTAGTCAAGTTCATGTGACAAGAAGCATTGAAAGCAACAAACAAGACGAAATAGAAACTCAAAGGAGTAAGAGAGTAAGAGTTGCTATAGATTATGGACCATAATATATGGCTTATAATTTAGAAGAGGATCCTGCAAATCTTAAAGAAGCTCTGTCATCATTGGATGCAGATCTATGGCAAGAAGCTATAAACGATGAAATGGATTCTCTAGAGTCTAACCGAACCTGACATT
>NC_021162.2:43331494-43381010 GCF_000331145.2 Cicer arietinum | reverse complement strand
ATCATTGGATGCAGATCTATGGCAAGAAGCTATAAACGATGAAATGGATTCTCTAGAGTCTAACCGAACCTGACATTTAGTAGACTTGCCTCCTGGTTGCAAACCAATAGGTTGTAAATGGATTTTGGAAAAGAAACTAAAACCCAATGGATCTGTTGATAGATACAAGGCACACCTTGTAGCCAACGGTTTTAGACAAAGAGAAAATATATATTTATTCGACACTTTTCCACCGTTCACTAGAATAACATCCATTTGAATATTTATATCACTAGCAACTATTCTTAACCTGGTGATACACCAAATGGATGTTAAAACAACTTTTTTAAAAGGTGATTCAGAAGAAGAAATCTGTTATGGAACAACCTAAAGGTTTTGTAATTCAAGGACAGTAATACAGGGTATGTATGTTAGATAAATCCATGTATGGTCTTAAATAAGCTCCAAAGAAATGGCATGAAAAGTTTGATAACTTTATTATATCGAATGAGTTTAAAGTGAATGAAAGTGACAAATGTATTTACTACAAATTTGAAAATGGCATTTGCACTATCATATGTCTCTATGTAGACGACTTACTCATATTTGATTCAAACATTCATGTTGTTAATATTGTGAAATCATTGTTGTGTAACAACTTTGATATGAAAGACCTCAAAGAAGAGAATGTAATCCTTGAAATCAAGATTACTAGGTCGGAAAATGGAATTTCTTTGGATCAATTTCACTATGTTGAAAATATCCTAAAGAAATATAATTACTTTGACTGTAAACCTGCTTGCGCACCATATGATCCAAGTGTGAAACTTTTCAAGAACACTGGTGAAAGTGTTATACAACTGGATATGCGAGCATCATTGGTAGCCTCAGATATGCCACTGATTGTACTAGACCCGACATTGCCTACGTCGTGGGATTGTTGTGCAGGTTTAACAATAGACCTAGTATGAAGCATTGGCACGCTATGGAAAGAGTCATGAGATACCTGAAAAGGACCATGAGTCTCGGATTACATTATCAAAGATTTCCTACAGTCCTTGAAGGATACAATGATGCTGATTGGAACATCTTATCAGATGACTCCAAAGTAATCGATGACTATATTTTAATATAGCGAGTGGTGTTGTATCTTGGAAATCGAAGAACAGACAATATTGGCTCAGTCCACTATGAAGTCTGACATGATAGCACTAGCTACTACTAGTGAAGAAGTAAGCTGGTTGAGATGTTTGCTAGTTGAGATCCCTATATGAAAAAAAAATTTATGACAGATGCGTTGATCCACTGCGATAGTACCGCGGCTATTGCGAAGATTGAGAATCGTTACTACAACGATAAGAAACGACAAATTTGTCGTAAGCACAACACGGTTAGAAAGTTATTTTCTAAATGAGTTGTTATAGTGGATCATGTATGCACTGATGAGAATTTAGCAAATCCTTTGACGAAAGGATTAGCTATAGAGAAAGTCATAAATACATCCTAAAGGATGAGACTAATGCCTATAGAGTCACTCATGATGGTAACCCGACCTAAAAGACTGGAGATCCCAAGAATTAGGTTCAATGGGTAATAACAAGTCGTGAAGTGATATGAGATGAACATGTTATTATAAATTAGAGAAACACGATTCCTGAAGCGATGATAGGATGAGTTAATAGGAACTCTTAACGAGATCTATACTCTATGTGGAGGGAGTACCTAGCTACAGGAGTACTCTTGATAGACTCACCTATGTGAATGTGGAAGTGGGGCCGCTTCCTATGGAAATTCGAGGCAGAATTCCTAGAGCGTTCACTATACTGGGATACACGTGCAGGGCCATTAATGCACGAGCTTTTGAGAATACACCCTATGAAAAGGTTGTGTGTGGGTTTGATGTTAGAGATAGAGTTCAAGACTACGAGTCACTCTTGTTGAATCTGAATCTTACTTACTATGCAAAGGTTGAAGTCGAGAGACACCTTTGTTTATGCACAATCTTATAGAAGCATTTGATGCTATTTTAGGAAACTTTTTTTTAAATTCAAGTGATGTATCTAAATAAATCAAATAGCAACTCACCATAGAGCAAATGATTAGATCAAAATAAAAATAACAATAAAATGTATGCAAGTTATGCATGCTCCTAAACATATATGATCTGGATAGAAGTTGTGACACCCTAAACCCCAAAATAATATATATAATAATTTATATTATATTTCTATAAAATTTGCAGCAGATAAATAAAAATTTGTTTCCCAGAAAATAAAAACTTTTATTTTTAACTTAGGATATCACGTTTTTCAAAAATCAAAAGCAACACTTTAAACTTATTTTCTCCATTAAAATAGTGTAATCTCAATAAGCATGATTTAAGTATTATTACTTGATTTAATTTAAAAACTTACTAGTACTTAGATATTCGTACAAAAATTCGTTTCAAATTAAATTAGTAAAATACAAATTAAGCCCTTATTCCAGGTATCACCTATCAGAGCGTGGTTCCTCCCAAACTTGAACTTCAAGATTCACTAACCTATAATAATTGTGATTTCGCAAACGCAGGGCCAAGCCATTCAAACTCAAACAACGAAGGAGGTGAGTTTCGAAATCATGATGATAGTATAATACAAGTAAGAAGAACACGCACACAATCATAATAGAACCGTATCATTACACAAATATTCCGTCAACAAAATATCACATTAAAAGTCAAAATCACTCAAGGAAAATCAATAAATTTCACTATAACATCAAGTCATCTAAGAGAAATTATCACCCCCCACGATACATATTAATCACAACAAAACAATCACAATAAAATGTAATGTTATGCATGAACTTAGACTCTACTTCACAATATGGTATCATTCTAACTCTGAAGTACTTGGTTAGGAGGCTTAATACTATGCCACCATCCCAGTGGACGGATAATTCAAATTGGCTCTGTCCTCATAGATCCCCTCACCTCAACCCGAGACACATATATGTGACAGTCGAGGTAAACGTGTGTTGCATGGTAGCTCCCGATATTTGGAGTGCTACCTCCAAGTCACCTAGGAATTCCCCACCGGAATACCTCCAAGGTCTAACAATCTTGCCTTAAGGCTTGACAGCAGATCGCCACGATCAGGCTCATTCAATTGTACTTCCCTAGAATCACTAGGCTTGTTAGACCTTACCTATATGATGACAAAATAATCTTCACTTCACAAATTCTCAATATTTATTTTCTCTCCTCGTTGGCCTATGGTACTCCATTAAGACTTTCATCTCAAACACATTGAAATCACAATTTATAACATCACTATAATTAATCAAACATCATTATCATCATCATCACATAAACTCATCACAAATTTATAACATCACTATCATCAATCAAACAGCAACACATATATTCATCGCAAATTTATCACATCACCATTATTAATCATACATTATCATCATTACATAAAATTATCACAACACATCCATTTTTATTATAACTTCATTTAAATTCATCTAATCAAACATATGCGTAAAATTAATTCAACAACCAATATCACAATAATATCAAACACCACACATTTAAAGAAATTAAATCAAATATCACAATAATATCAAATGTCACACATTGAATGAAATTAAATCAACTATCACAATAATATCAAATGCCCAACATTTAACGAAATTAAATCAAATATCACAATAAAATTAAATACCACGCATTTAACGAATCAATCAATACCTTATAATTATTTCTATTTCAAATTTTAATCTCACAATTTTCATTTTGCACATTAATTAATTTATTACTCAAAGGGCTACTGCCGTACGTAGCGAGCCCCAGATGAATCGTTGGGAAATACGGTTTTCCCGTTCATCTCACAATATATTATACTCATGAATTCAAATGCTCTCTCACCCCTTACCTTATTTCGACGCTTTCACACACGAATACGATTCTACGAGCAAACAACCTATGTTCATTGACTCTTTGTCAATCAATCGATCTAACTTGACATTTTATAGGTAAACGTTAAAAATAAATTATGAGAAGATACTCTAAAAACTAAATTCGAAATTCGGTCAAGGAAAATTACCATAAATCAGAAAACCAATCAGTGGATAATATAGCCACTTTTCACACGGTCGTTTGGGCGTTGGTTTCACTCAAATCGGACTTACGGTGATGGAGAACGGTGAAAAATAACGAATTCTACAAACGGAGAAGTCTGACATTTTAGAGAGAAATTGGGGTTGTTAAAAATCTGGAAAATTATGTTTAATGGACTAGTTAAATGAATGGAATAACGTACTCAAATTTGGGCGAAAAAGGAGAAAGTTTTCTGGACAGTTATCGATCACCGGTGTCAAGCGATAGGTTTTAAGGTTGCCCTTCCAACTCCCCTCCCTTTTTTGTTTGTTTTATTTTTTTAACAATTAGGGTTCACACATGAGTCAAACTCATTGGTCCATCTATTTATGTTTTTGTTTTATTATTATTATTATTATTATTATTTTTCAAAAACAAAATTAATAATTTTTTTTTTCTAATATTAATACAAACACAGTTTTCCAAACATTACTAATATTTTATAAATTAAAGTAATTTAAATAACCAATATAAAAAATATATATATTACTAATAATTGAAATTCTCACATTCAAAATAATCTCTACAATTATACTTATTTCTCAAAATACTTACATTATAATAATACCATCATGTTAGAAAATAGTCAAAATTATAAAATAAATAAATATAACATCAATATTTTTTATTAATTACTAAATCATAATAAATATATATAAAATCACAATGTCATAACAAGTATATAAAAATAAACGAAATCAAACACAATATCAATTCTATCTCAAGATAATTATTTATAAAAAAATAACTAAAAATAGAAAATAGTTATAAATAATTGAATTACGTGCATACTTAATATCAGTCAAACGCACAGAAAAATATTACATTAATTGAGTACGTGTATATACACATAAAATCACATAAAATAACATAAAATCTTTTTCTTTAAAATATTACACTAAAATACTATTATTTTTTTAAAAAAATATATCAGATAATAAAATATAATATTTATTATTTATATCGTTCAGGTAATCTAGTATTTATAAAATTAGAACATCATAGAAATCACCTATATGACGAAAATTAGTCAGAAAATTTATCATCATATATTCTAAAATAATTTTAACATTAAATTAATTATTTAAAATCGTACTTAACTAATAAAATAGTTTATTATAAAATTTAGGGTGTTACAGAAGTCACTCATACCAATGGAGAAAAGTTAAACCAGTCACAAAGGTGTCCTCAAAGATGCATATGATATGTCATGAAATGATAATGATGTTCAAAAGGGACATGTCACCACTCACTTAGATAATCACAAAGAGAACAATGTCCAACACACAAATCACCAGCCACTTAGACAACCACAAAAATAACAATATTTAAAACACAAATCACCGGCCACTTAGGTAACCACATAGATAAAATATTCAAAACACAAATTACCAACCACTTAGACAACTACAAAGATAAAACATTCAATGTTAAATGTTAATCACATATGACATCAAGGTTTTATTCTCATCAATGTTAAACGTCAATAATGTTGTCATCCCAAATATATAACACACAAACACGTGAATAAATGTCTTAGAGTCACAACTTTTATTTTATAAACTATAAAATTGGATTAGCAACGTGTTATTGAAAGACATCAAACCTCAAATAACGAAGAACATATACAAATATAAACTTTATTTCTTCTACTATAAATTTTCTCCCATTAGTTTTTATGCATCCAAATCATTGTTTAACACTAAACACATCACAAAAAAATAAACTTAATCATATTATCACAGCTAAAAATTAAAACATTGAAATTAAATAGCACAAAAATTAAAACTTTAAATTAAAAACATCCTAAAAAACATATCACTTATGAGATCATAATAAAAATCATAACTTTATAATTAAGTACACCTAGACAACACAAAAGTCGCAACCAAATATATGACAACAAGCATATTACTCATGTTACAATAATTAAAATCGAAATTTTATAATTAAGTTTATCAAGGCAAACATATTACTCACAAAAAAACCAAAACATTATAGTTAAATTCTTTAAGGCAACCATAAAATCAACATTTTCCTTTTAATACATCAATACATCATATCTATATCTTATAAACAATTAATTTAATATCTAGCCTAACCTTGCATGGGGAAAAGCCCTTACCTTAGGCGCTTTATTTCTTAACACCTCTAAATTCGCACGAGAAATAGCTCATGAGGCAATGATGAATCCAACACCGATAGATATTTGGATTTATGACTTAGAAAATTATTTTGAGAGTGTATGAATGACAAATAGGTGTGATAATGAGAGGCCTAATGGAAATGTATGAAGATAATAATTATTTACGTTGCAGTATTACCATTAATTTCTTGTCTAAAATTGAAGTGCACTTAATTCCAAAATTATGCTACCAATAATTACTACTTCTGTAATTTTATTAGGTTGCTACAAAGCAATTGAAATCATGTGTATTTTTGTGTATGAATTAATTATGATTAACTAATAGAATTCACCATATATTGCAGGGTATCACACCATCCATTTTAATTAAATAAATAAATTAGAGGGTGTCACATCACCCTTTTTATTTTTTATCTAATAACTATGAAACCAGAAATTGCATAAAATTATTTTTGTAGAGAATTAAAATAAAGTTATAACTTTAGTATAAAAGAGAGGCATGCATCAGATACAAAAAAGGAGAATAGTCTTTTTGTTGTCTTCTCTTAATTGCACAAAAAAAAACTCATAATTAAATTTATAATATTCCTTTAAAAATAAATTAAAGGTGTTAAAAATTAGTTAATGCACATTATGCCAAGAAAACACCATGAATTATCCTAAAATCTTGTCATAAAGAGAGTAAAAGAATGAGTCAAGTCACTATTCTTTTTTATAAGATGAACCTAAAACATTTTTGAAACACTTATACATAAGGGTTGGGTTTCACTAACTCTATAATATCTCCTAAAATGAATACTTATTTGGTTGCAAATAAAACTAACAAACAATATAACTTTCATAAATTGTAATTTAATTAAATAATTCAACTAATATTTTATCAACTAAAATAAATTAAGAAAAACAAGAATATCACTCATACGTAACAAAATAAAACAAACATATCTAACACATCAATTTCATGATTATCGAAACAAATAAAAAAAATGTATAATAGTCCATTTAGGAAATAATCACATCATAAATCGTCCCCATGCTATTGTGATGCCAAAAAAATTAAATAAAAATAAAGGTTTTAATTACTCAGGTAGAGGAGTAGAGTGTGATAAAATTTAATTTAATTTATTTACACATAGAATAATTATTGATTTAATAATAAATCATAACAATTACATAAAAGACACACATATAATATATATGAAAATTTTGGGGTGTTACAATACTTACCCCCTTAAATATAGTTTCGTCCTCGAAACTAAGAGGAAAAATAAATGGACGACCTACATACACGTATTGACATATTTCTTAAAAAATCAAGTAAAATTATTTTGAATCCCAATTAGTGTTACAAAATTTACTTATTTAACACCAATTCGACTAAAGTATAAAAACTTGAATTGTATACACGTTACTTGTAAAACAGATGAACTAGTTAAAGCAACCCAATGAGCATATAAAGAAGAAAAAAAAGAGACAAATATGAGAATGACATATATTAAAATAGAGCAAAATTAGAATTTTATGTTTATAACAATAATTTAAAATTTCAAATATAGAACAAGAGGGATAGCATAGAATCTTTCAAAAAAAAAAAATTCTATAAAGAATTTGACAATGCAATACTAATATGAAAAATTCATAGCTAATGATATATAATAATAATAGTAATAATAATAGTTATAATAATAATAATAATATTAATGATAATAATAACAATAATAATAATAATAACAATCACAATAACAATAATAATAATAATATTGAATAATAATAATAATAATAATAATAATAATAATAATAAAACATTTAAAAGTTGTTAATGAAAATAAAAATGATTGAAATTCAAATAAAATCAATACATTCATAAAACTCACCTGTTTAATTTTTTAAAATTTAAAAAATTTGATAGTTAGTAGCACACACATTTTGTATCTTATCTCATAAAGGCAATGCACAAAATAAAGTAAAGTTTGATAGACCTTTTAATAGCTAGAACAAATTCAAGATAATAGTAAAAACGAGTTATTATTATTTCCTTATTTGAAAATAAGTAAAGTAATTAACTCCTCCTACTCATTTAGTAACAATCATATTATGTTTTATTTAAATCAAGACTACTAAAAGACTTTTAGTATAGTTGAAGAGCACAAAGACATCCTCAGGTCTTCCACTCATTTCAATTGAGTTAATTTTTAATTTATTTTTTAATCCAATGAGTCTTTTAATATTAATAATATAATAGAATTTAAAAAGAAAATATAACTTTACAATTAAAATTTGCAGCAAATTGTAATAATAAATACTGGAAAAATATTTTAATTTAGGTAACTACACAAAATTCATTTTACAGAAATAAAAATATTCAATGATTCTTGACAAGGAAAAATCTTTCTAAGTCTATTTTTTTTGTAACTTTAAACGTAAAGTAAAAATGAAAATGTTAACAAACAACAACAACAACAATAATGAGAATAAGAATAATGATAATAATAATGATAATGATAATGATAGTGATAGTGATAGTGATAATGATAATGATAGTGATAATGATAATGATAATGATAATGATAATGATAATGATAATGATAATGATAATGATAATGATAATGATAATGATAATGATAATGATAATGATAATGATAATGATAATGATAATGATAATGATAATGATAATGATAATGATAATGATAATGATAATGATAATGATAATGATAATGATAATGATAATGATAATGATAATGATAATGATAATGATAATGATAATGATAATGATAATGATAATGATAATGATAATGATAATGATAATGATAATGATAATGATAATGATAATGATAATGATAATGATAATGATAATGATAATGATAATGATAATGATAATGATAATGATAATGATAATGATAATGATAATGATAATGATAATGATAATGATAATGATAATGATAATGATAATGATAATGATAATGATAATGATAATGATAATGATAATGATAATGATAATGATAATGATAATGATAATGATAATGATAATGATAATGATAATGATAATGATAATGATAATGATAATGATAATGATAATGATAATGATAATGATAATGATAATGATAATGATAATGATAATGATAATGATAATGATAATGATAATGATAATGATAATGATAATGATAATGATAATGATAATGATAATGATAATGATAATGATAATGATAATGATAATGATAATGATAATGATAATGATAATGATAATGATAATGATAATAATAATGATAATAATAATAATAATAATAATAATTACAACAATATACTATCTTAACTCTTAGTTTTACCGTGTATAAACAACATTCATAAAATAAGGAAAAATATCATATATGTTTATAAATTCAAAAAGAAAATGTAGTTGTATTAAATTTGACTTAATTAAATCAATTTAAGACATAAAAATTGAACTCAAATTAGTTTATTTAGTATCTCTGGAATACCAAAAATATCTTAACTAGGTAAATTAAAAGGAATGTTTATTTCTAACACTAATAATTACATCGAATTAAATAATATTCTTTTTAAAACATTTGCAATTCTTGCAAATAAAATTAACATAAAAGAGACAATGATAACAATAATAATATGTAACACTACATTTTATAACATAATAATACGCATTTGTATCAAGTAGAAGATGAAATTATTTTGTAATATTCATGATTATTATTAACAAGGCTAAGTAAGCCAAGTAATAGCTAGATCACAAAACACTTAACGTGAGCAAGAAGTGCAGAGTCTAAGATTATTAAAATAAAATAATCATGTGATATACAGGTAAAAAAATCATAAAAAGGATAGTATAAAAGGATAGTAAAATCTATCAAAATAGAAGATTTTTAAATAATATAAAAAGACAATGCTAAGAAAAACATGTAGACATAGAAATTTCATATTTGAAACAACTAAATACACAGTAAAATAACACCATAAAACCACATATTTAATGTAACACCTCAAATTTTATAATAAACTATTTTATTAATTAAATAGGATTTAAAATAATTAATTTGATGTAAAAATTATTTTATAATATATGTTTATATATTTTGGGATAATTTTCGTCATATGGGTGCTTTCTATGATGTGATAGTTTTATTAATATTAGATTAAATGAGCGATATAAATAATAAATATTATATTTTATTATTTGATATATTTTTTTAAAAAAATAATAGTATTTTAGTGTGATATTTTAAAGAAAAAGATTTTATGTGATTTTACGTGTATATACGCGTACCCAATTAATGTAATATTTTTCTGTGAGTTTGACTGATATTAAGTATGCACGTAGTTCAATTATTTATAACTATTTTCTATTTTTAGTTATTTTTATAAATAATTATCTTGAGATAGAATTGATATTGTGTTTGATTTTGTTTATTTTATATAATTGTTATGACATTGTGATTTTATATATATTTATTATGATTTAGTAATTAATATAAAATATTGATATTATATTTATTTATTTTATAATTTTGACTATTTTCTAACATGATGGTATTTTTATTATGTGAGTATTTTGAGAAATAAGTATAATTGTAGAGATTATTTTGAATGTGAGAGTTTCAATTATTAGTAATATATATTTTTTTATATTGGTTATTTAAATTACTCTAATTTATAAAATATTAGTAATGTTTGGAAAACTGTGTTTGAAGTAATATTAAAAATGAGATTAAATAATTATTAATTTTGTTTTAGCAAAATAATAATAATAAAATAAAAACATAAATAAAGGGACCAATGGGTTTGACTCATGTGTGAACCCCTAATTGTTAATAAAATAAAACAAACAAAAAAGGAAGGGGAGTTGGAAGGGCAGCCGTAAAACCAAAGAGGAAACACAACAATAACCTATCGCTTGACACCAGTGATCGATAACTGTCCAGAAAAATTTCTCCATTTTTTGCCTAAATTTGGGTATGTTTTTTAATTCATTTAACTAGTCCATTAAACATAATTTTCCAGATTTTTAACAACCATAATTTCTCTCTAAAATACATGACTTCTCCGTTTGTAGAATTCGTTATTTTGCATTGTTCTCCTTCACCGTAAGCCTGATTTGAGTGTAACCAACGCCAAAACGACCATGTGGAAAGTGTCTATATTATCCACTGATTGGTTTTCCGATTTATGGTAATTTTCTTTGACCGAATTTCGAATTTAGTTTTTAGAGTATCTTCTGATAAATGTTGTTTGCTCGTGGAATCCTATTCATGTGTGAAAGCGTCAAAATAAGGTAAGGGGTGAGAGAGCAACTCTTTGAGATCATTAATACTTAAATGTTGGTGTAAGGGGTCAGTTCATCCCACAATAAAAATTAAACCAAATAATAAGTTAACAACCATAAAATATAAATATAAATATAAAATCTTTTCGTAATAAAAGATTTAAAGAAGTTGATTCTTTAATAGTTCCCAAAGATGTATCAAAAGTCATAAAATGTATCTAAATAAATTGTGATAAGTATATGTGATAATGTTTGATTGATGATAGTGATGCCATAAATTTGTGATGAGTTTATGTGATGATGATGATAGTGATGTTCTAAACCGTGATAAGAATATTGAATTAACCCCATAGTTGATGAAATAATGGTGATTTCAATTTGTGTTTGAGATGACAGTTTTAATAGAATATCATACACCAACGAGGGGAGAAAACAAATATTGTGAATTTGTGAAGTGGATATTATTTTGTCATCATATAGGTAGGGCCTGACAAGCCTAGCGATTCTGGGGAAGTACAACTGAATGAGCCTGATCGTGGCGGTTTACTGTTGAGCCTTAAGGCAAGATTGTTAGACCTTGGAGGTATTCGGGTGGGGAATTCCTAGGTGACTTGGAGGTAGCATTCCAACTGTCGGGAGCTACCACGCAACACACATTTACCTCGACTGTCACATATATGTGTCTCGGGTTGAGTTGAGGGGATCTATGAGGACAAGGCCAATTTGAATTGTCCGTCCAACGGGATGGTGACATAGTATCAAACCTCCTAACCAAGTACTTCAGAGTTAGAATGGTACCACATTGTGAAGTAGAATCTAAGCTCATGCATAGCATTGCATTTTATTGTGATTGTTTTGTTGTGATTAATATGTATCGTGTGTGGTGATAATTTCTCTTAGACGATATGATGTTATAGTGCAATTTGTTGATTTTTCTTTAGTGATTTTGACTTTTTAATTTGATATTTTCTTGATTGAATATTTGTGTAATGATACGGTTCTATTATGATTGTTTTTGTGTTCTTTTTAGTTGTATTATACTGTCATCATGATTTGAAAACTCACCTCCTTCGTTGTTTGTATTTGACTGGCTTGGCCCCGCGTTTGCGAAATCGCAGTTATTACAGGTTAATGAATCTTGAAGTTCAAGTTTGGGAGGAACCATGCTCTGATAGGTGATACCGGGAATAAGGGTTTAAAATTATATTTTACTTATTTAATTTGAAACGAATTTTTGTAGGAAAATCTTAGAAGTACTAGTAAGTTTTTAAATTAAATCAAATAATAATACTTAAATCAAGTTTATTGAGATTACACTATTTTAATGGAGAAAATAAATTTAAAGTGTTCCTTTTGATTATTGAGAAACGTGATATCATAAGTTAAAAAGAAAAGTTTTTATTTTCTTGTTAACATATTTTTATTTATCTGCTGCATATTTTATAGGAATATGATATAATTTATTATATATATTATAATGGGGTTTATGGTGTCACATTTAAGGCATATATTTATTGACAAAAAATTCACAGAAGTTACACATGACACATAATAGGAATTTAAGTAATTAATAAAATTCAATAATTAGAAAACCAAACAATTAACATAATTAATGACACATAATAAGAAAAACATGTAGACATAGAAATTTCATATTTGAAACAACTAAATACACAATAAAATAACACCATAAAACCACATATTTAATGTAACACCTCAAATTTTATAATAAACTATTTTATTAATTAAATAGGATTTAAAATAATTAATTTGATGTAAAAATTATTTTATAATATATGTTTATATATTTTGGGATAATTTTCGTCATATGGGTGCTTTCTATGATGTGATAGTTTTATTAATATTAGATTAAATGAGCGATATAAATAATAAATATTATATTTTATTATTTGATATATTTTTTTAAAAAAATAATAGTATTTTAGTGTGATATTTTAAAGAAAAAGATTTTATGTGATTTTACGTGTATATACGCGTACCCAATTAATGTAATATTTTTCTGTGAGTTTGACTGATATTAAGTATGCACGTAGTTCAATTATTTATAACTATTTTCTATTTTTAGTTATTTTTATAAATAATTATCTTGAGATAGAATTGATATTGTGTTTGATTTTGTTTATTTTATATAATTGTTATGACATTGTGATTTTATATATATTTATTATGATTTAGTAATTAATATAAAATATTGATATTATATTTATTTATTTTATAATTTTGACTATTTTCTAACATGATGGTATTTTTATTATGTGAGTATTTTGAGAAATAAGTATAATTGTAGAGATTATTTTGAATGTGAGAGTTTCAATTATTAGTAATATATATTTTTTTATATTGGTTATTTAAATTACTCTAATTTATAAAATATTAGTAATGTTTGGAAAACTGTGTTTGAAGTAATATTAAAAATGAGATTAAATAATTATTAATTTTGTTTTAGCAAAATAATAATAATAAAATAAAAACATAAATAAAGGGACCAATGGGTTTGACTCATGTGTGAACCCCTAATTGTTAATAAAATAAAACAAACAAAAAAGGAAGGGGAGTTGGAAGGGCAGCCGTAAAACCAAAGAGGAAACACAACAATAACCTATCGCTTGACACCAGTGATCGATAACTGTCCAGAAAAATTTCTCCATTTTTTGCCTAAATTTGGGTATGTTTTTTAATTCATTTAACTAGTCCATTAAACATAATTTTCCAGATTTTTAACAACCATAATTTCTCTCTAAAATACATGACTTCTCCGTTTGTAGAATTCGTTATTTTGCATTGTTCTCCTTCACCGTAAGCCTGATTTGAGTGTAACCAACGCCAAAACGACCATGTGGAAAGTGTCTATATTATCCACTGATTGGTTTTCCGATTTATGGTAATTTTCTTTGACCGAATTTCGAATTTAGTTTTTAGAGTATCTTCTGATAAATGTTGTTTGCTCGTGGAATCCTATTCATGTGTGAAAGCGTCAAAATAAGGTAAGGGGTGAGAGAGCATTTGAATTCATGAGTATAATATATTGTGAGATGAACGGGAAAACCGTATTTCCCAAAGATTCATCCGGGGCTCGCTACGTATGGCAGTAGCCCTTTGAGGGATAAATTAATTGATGTGCAAATATGGAAATTGTGAGATTAAAATATAGAATAGAAATAGTTGTAGGGTGTTGATTGATTTAATTTATTTGAATGTGTGATATTGATATTATTGTGATATTGGGTGTCGAATTAAATTTATATATGTGTGTGATTGGATGAGTTTATGTGATGTGATAACAAAAGATGGATGTGTTGTGATAATTTTATGTAATGATGATGATGTACGATTATTAATTGTGATGTTATAAATTTGTGATAAGTATATGTGATAATGTTTGATTGATGATAGTGATGCCATAAATTTGTGATGAGTTTATGTGATGATGATGATAGTGATGTTCTAAACCGTGATAAGAATATTGAATTAACCCCATAGTTGATGAAATAATGGTGATTTCAATTTGTGTTTGAGATGACAGTTTTAATAGAATATCATACACCAACGAGGGGAGAAAACAAATATTGTGAATTTGTGAAGTGGATATTATTTTGTCATCATATAGGTAGGGCCTGACAAGCCTAGCGATTCTGGGGAAGTACAACTGAATGAGCCTGATCGTGGCGGTTTACTGTTGAGCCTTAAGGCAAGATTGTTAGACCTTGGAGGTATTCGGGTGGGGAATTCCTAGGTGACTTGGAGGTAGCATTCCAACTGTCGGGAGCTACCACGCAACACACATTTACCTCGACTGTCACATATATGTGTCTCGGGTTGAGTTGAGGGGATCTATGAGGACAAGGCCAATTTGAATTGTCCGTCCAACGGGATGGTGACATAGTATCAAACCTCCTAACCAAGTACTTCAGAGTTAGAATGGTACCACATTGTGAAGTAGAATCTAAGCTCATGCATAGCATTGCATTTTATTGTGATTGTTTTGTTGTGATTAATATGTATCGTGTGTGGTGATAATTTCTCTTAGACGATATGATGTTATAGTGCAATTTGTTGATTTTTCTTTAGTGATTTTGACTTTTTAATTTGATATTTTCTTGATTGAATATTTGTGTAATGATACGGTTCTATTATGATTGTTTTTGTGTTCTTTTTAGTTGTATTATACTGTCATCATGATTTGAAAACTCACCTCCTTCGTTGTTTGTATTTGACTGGCTTGGCCCCGCGTTTGCGAAATCGCAGTTATTACAGGTTAATGAATCTTGAAGTTCAAGTTTGGGAGGAACCATGCTCTGATAGGTGATACCGGGAATAAGGGTTTAAAATTATATTTTACTTATTTAATTTGAAACGAATTTTTGTAGGAAAATCTTAGAAGTACTAGTAAGTTTTTAAATTAAATCAAATAATAATACTTAAATCAAGTTTATTGAGATTACACTATTTTAATGGAGAAAATAAATTTAAAGTGTTCCTTTTGATTATTGAGAAACGTGATATCATAAGTTAAAAAGAAAAGTTTTTATTTTCTTGTTAACATATTTTTATTTATCTGCTGCATATTTTATAGGAATATGATATAATTTATTATATATATTATAATGGGGTTTATGGTGTCACATTTAAGGCATATATTTATTGACAAAAAATTCACAGAAGTTACACATGACACATAATAGGAATTTAAGTAATTAATAAAATTCAATAATTAGAAAACCAAACAATTAACATAATTAATGACACATAATAAGAAAAACATGTAGACATAGAAATTTCATATTTGAAACAACTAAATACACAATAAAATAACACCATAAAACCACATATTTAATGTAACACCTCAAATTTTATAATAAACTATTTTATTAATTAAATAGGATTTAAAATAATTAATTTGATGTAAAAATTATTTTATAATATATGTTTATATATTTTGGGATAATTTTCGTCATATGGGTGCTTTCTATGATGTGATAGTTTTATTAATATTAGATTAAATGAGCGATATAAATAATAAATATTATATTTTATTATTTGATATATTTTTTTAAAAAAATAATAGTATTTTAGTGTGATATTTTAAAGAAAAAGATTTTATGTGATTTTACGTGTATATACGCGTACCCAATTAATGTAATATTTTTCTGTGAGTTTGACTGATATTAAGTATGCACGTAGTTCAATTATTTATAACTATTTTCTATTTTTAGTTATTTTTATAAATAATTATCTTGAGATAGAATTGATATTGTGTTTGATTTTGTTTATTTTATATAATTGTTATGACATTGTGATTTTATATATATTTATTATGATTTAGTAATTAATATAAAATATTGATATTATATTTATTTATTTTATAATTTTGACTATTTTCTAACATGATGGTATTTTTATTATGTGAGTATTTTGAGAAATAAGTATAATTGTAGAGATTATTTTGAATGTGAGAGTTTCAATTATTAGTAATATATATTTTTTTATATTGGTTATTTAAATTACTCTAATTTATAAAATATTAGTAATGTTTGGAAAACTGTGTTTGAAGTAATATTAAAAATGAGATTAAATAATTATTAATTTTGTTTTAGCAAAATAATAATAATAAAATAAAAACATAAATAAAGGGACCAATGGGTTTGACTCATGTGTGAACCCCTAATTGTTAATAAAATAAAACAAACAAAAAAGGAAGGGGAGTTGGAAGGGCAGCCGTAAAACCAAAGAGGAAACACAACAATAACCTATCGCTTGACACCAGTGATCGATAACTGTCCAGAAAAATTTCTCCATTTTTTGCCTAAATTTGGGTATGTTTTTTAATTCATTTAACTAGTCCATTAAACATAATTTTCCAGATTTTTAACAACCATAATTTCTCTCTAAAATACATGACTTCTCCGTTTGTAGAATTCGTTATTTTGCATTGTTCTCCTTCACCGTAAGCCTGATTTGAGTGTAACCAACGCCAAAACGACCATGTGGAAAGTGTCTATATTATCCACTGATTGGTTTTCCGATTTATGGTAATTTTCTTTGACCGAATTTCGAATTTAGTTTTTAGAGTATCTTCTGATAAATGTTGTTTGCTCGTGGAATCCTATTCATGTGTGAAAGCGTCAAAATAAGGTAAGGGGTGAGAGAGCATTTGAATTCATGAGTATAATATATTGTGAGATGAACGGGAAAACCGTATTTCCCAAAGATTCATCCGGGGCTCGCTACGTATGGCAGTAGCCCTTTGAGGGATAAATTAATTGATGTGCAAATATGGAAATTGTGAGATTAAAATATAGAATAGAAATAGTTGTAGGGTGTTGATTGATTTAATTTATTTGAATGTGTGATATTGATATTATTGTGATATTGGGTGTCGAATTAAATTTATATATGTGTGTGATTGGATGAGTTTATGTGATGTGATAACAAAAGATGGATGTGTTGTGATAATTTTATGTAATGATGATGATGTACGATTATTAATTGTGATGTTATAAATTTGTGATAAGTATATGTGATAATGTTTGATTGATGATAGTGATGCCATAAATTTGTGATGAGTTTATGTGATGATGATGATAGTGATGTTCTAAACCGTGATAAGAATATTGAATTAACCCCATAGTTGATGAAATAATGGTGATTTCAATTTGTGTTTGAGATGACAGTTTTAATAGAATATCATACACCAACGAGGGGAGAAAACAAATATTGTGAATTTGTGAAGTGGATATTATTTTGTCATCATATAGGTAGGGCCTGACAAGCCTAGCGATTCTGGGGAAGTACAACTGAATGAGCCTGATCGTGGCGGTTTACTGTTGAGCCTTAAGGCAAGATTGTTAGACCTTGGAGGTATTCGGGTGGGGAATTCCTAGGTGACTTGGAGGTAGCATTCCAACTGTCGGGAGCTACCACGCAACACACATTTACCTCGACTGTCACATATATGTGTCTCGGGTTGAGTTGAGGGGATCTATGAGGACAAGGCCAATTTGAATTGTCCGTCCAACGGGATGGTGACATAGTATCAAACCTCCTAACCAAGTACTTCAGAGTTAGAATGGTACCACATTGTGAAGTAGAATCTAAGCTCATGCATAGCATTGCATTTTATTGTGATTGTTTTGTTGTGATTAATATGTATCGTGTGTGGTGATAATTTCTCTTAGACGATATGATGTTATAGTGCAATTTGTTGATTTTTCTTTAGTGATTTTGACTTTTTAATTTGATATTTTCTTGATTGAATATTTGTGTAATGATACGGTTCTATTATGATTGTTTTTGTGTTCTTTTTAGTTGTATTATACTGTCATCATGATTTGAAAACTCACCTCCTTCGTTGTTTGTATTTGACTGGCTTGGCCCCGCGTTTGCGAAATCGCAGTTATTACAGGTTAATGAATCTTGAAGTTCAAGTTTGGGAGGAACCATGCTCTGATAGGTGATACCGGGAATAAGGGTTTAAAATTATATTTTACTTATTTAATTTGAAACGAATTTTTGTAGGAAAATCTTAGAAGTACTAGTAAGTTTTTAAATTAAATCAAATAATAATACTTAAATCAAGTTTATTGAGATTACACTATTTTAATGGAGAAAATAAATTTAAAGTGTTCCTTTTGATTATTGAGAAACGTGATATCATAAGTTAAAAAGAAAAGTTTTTATTTTCTTGTTAATATATTTTTATTTATCTGCTGCATATTTTATAGGAATATGATATAATTTATTATATATATTATAATGGGGTTTATGGTGTCACATTTAAGGCATATATTTATTGACAAAAAATTCACAGAAGTTACACATGACACATAATAGGAATTTAAGTAATTAATAAAATTCAATAATTAGAAAACCAAACAATTAACATAATTAATGACACATAATAAGAAAAACATGTAGACATAGAAATTTCATATTTGAAACAACTAAATACACAATAAAATAACACCATAAAACCACATATTTAATGTAACACCTCAAATTTTATAATAAACTATTTTATTAATTAAATAGGATTTAAAATAATTAATTTGATGTAAAAATTATTTTATAATATATGTTTATATATTTTGGGATAATTTTCGTCATATGGGTGCTTTCTATGATGTGATAGTTTTATTAATATTAGATTAAATGAGCGATATAAATAATAAATATTATATTTTATTATTTGATATATTTTTTTAAAAAAATAATAGTATTTTAGTGTGATATTTTAAAGAAAAAGATTTTATGTGATTTTACGTGTATATACGCGTACCCAATTAATGTAATATTTTTCTGTGAGTTTGACTGATATTAAGTATGCACGTAGTTCAATTATTTATAACTATTTTCTATTTTTAGTTATTTTATGTGATTTTACGTGTATATACGCGTACCCAATTAATGTAATATTTTTCTGTGAGTTTGACTGATATTAAGTATGCACGTAGTTCAATTATTTATAACTATTTTCTATTTTTAGTTATTTTTATAAATAATTATCTTGAGATAGAATTGATATTGTGTTTGATTTTGTTTATTTTATATAATTGTTATGACATTGTGATTTTATATATATTTATTATGATTTAGTAATTAATATAAAATATTGATATTATATTTATTTATTTTATAATTTTGACTATTTTCTAACATGATGGTATTTTTATTATGTGAGTATTTTGAGAAATAAGTATAATTGTAGAGATTATTTTGAATGTGAGAGTTTCAATTATTAGTAATATATATTTTTTTATATTGGTTATTTAAATTACTCTAATTTATAAAATATTAGTAATGTTTGGAAAACTGTGTTTGAAGTAATATTAAAAATGAGATTAAATAATTATTAATTTTGTTTTAGCAAAATAATAATAATAAAATAAAAACATAAATAAAGGGACCAATGGGTTTGACTCATGTGTGAACCCTAATTGTTAATAAAATAAAACAAACAAAAAAGGAAGGGGAGTTGGAAGGGCAGCCGTAAAACCAAAGAGGAAACACAACAATAACCTATCGCTTGACACCAGTGATCGATAACTGTCCAGAAAAATTTCTCCATTTTTTGCCTAAATTTGAGTATGTTTTTTAATTCATTTAACTAGTCCATTAAACATAATTTTCCAGATTTTTAACAACCATAATTTCTCTCTAAAATACATGACTTCTCCGTTTGTAGAATTCGTTATTTTGCATTGTTCTCCTTCACCGTAAGCCTGATTTGAGTGTAACCAACGCCAAAACGACCATGTGGAAAGTGTCTATATTATCCACTGATTGGTTTTCCGATTTATGGTAATTTTCTTTGACCGAATTTCGAATTTAGTTTTTAGAGTATCTTCTGATAAATGTTGTTTGCTCGTGGAATCCTATTCATGTGTGAAAGCGTCAAAATAAGGTAAGGGGTGAGAGAGCAACTCTTTGAGATCATTAATACTTAAATGTTGGTGTAAGGGGTCAGTTCATCCCACAATAAAAATTAAACCAAATAATAAGTTAACAACCATAAAATATAAATATAAATATAAAATCTTTTCGTAATAAAAGATTTAAAGAAGTTGATTCTTTAATAGTTCCCAAAGATGTATCAAAAGTCATAAAATGTATCTAAATAAATGAAATAGCTGCTCGCCATAGAGCAAATGATTAGATCTAAATAAAAATAAAATGTATGCAAGTTATGCATGCTCCTAAAAAAAATATGATCCGGATATAACCAGCCACGCAGGCGTCCACACATAAGTCACCCATACCAATAGGGGAAAGTTAAACCAGCCACAAAGGGGTCCACAAATATGCATATGATATGTCATGAAATGATAATGATGTTCAAAAGTTATATGTCACCACTCACTTAGATAATCACAAAGACAACAATGTCCAACACACAAATCACCAGCCACTTAGACAACCACAAAGATAACAATATTTAAAACACAAATCAACAGCCACTTACGTAACCAAATTGATAAAATATTCAAAACACAAATCTCCATCCACTTACAAACCAAGATAACAATATTTTAAACACAAATCACCAGCCACATAGGCAACCACAAAGATAAAATATTCAATGTTAAACGTTAATCACATATGACATCAAGGTTTTATTCTCATAGATACTTACATTCAAGTGTCAATAATTTTGTCATCCCAAATATATAACACACAAACACGTGAATAAATGTCTGAGAGTCACAAATTTCATTTTAAAAACAATAAAATTGAATTAGCGATGTGTTATTGCTAGACATGAAACCTCAAATAACGAAGAACATATACAAATATAAACTTTATTTCTTCTACTATAAATTTTCTCCCATTACTAGTGTTTATGCGTTCAAATCATTGTTTACCACTAAACACATTGCAAAAATAAACTTAATCATCTTATCACAGTTAAAAATTAAAACTTTGAAATTGAATAGCACAAAAATAAAAAATTTAAATTAAAAACATCCTAACAAACATATCACTTATGAGATCATAATAAAAATCATAACTTTATAATTAAGTACACCTAGACAACACAAAAGTCGCAACCAAATATATGACAACAAGCATATTACTCATGTTACAATAATAAAAATCGAAATTTTATAATTAAGTTTATCAAGGCAAACATATTACTCACCAAAAAACCAAAACATTATAGTTAAATTCTTTAAGGAAACCATAAAATCAACATTTTCCTTTTAATACATCAATACATCATATATATATATATATATATATATATATATATCTTATAAACTATTAATTTAATATCTAGCATAATCTTGTATGGGGAAAAACCCTTACCTTAGGCGCTTTATTTCTTAACACCTCTAAATTCGCACGAGAAATAGCTCATGAGGCAATGATGATTCCAACACTGATAGATATTGGGATTTATGACTTAGAAAATTATTTTGGGAGTGTATGAATGACAAATAGGTGTGCAATGAGAGGCCTAATGGAAATGTATGAAGATAATAGTTATTTACGTTGCAATATTACCATACATTTATTGTCTAAAATTGAAGTGCACTTAATTACAAAATTATGCTACCAATAATTACTATTTCTGTAATTTTATTAGGTTGTTACAAAGCAATTGAAATCATGTGTATTTATGTGTATGAGTTTATTATGATTAATTATTAGAATTCACCATATATTGCAGGGTATCACACCATCCATTTTAATTAAATAAATAAATTATAGGGTGTCACATCACCCTTTTAATTTTTTATCTAATAGTTATGAAACCAAAAATTGCATAGAATTATTTTTGTAGAGAATTAAAATAAAATTATAACTTTAGTATAAAAGAGAGGCATGCATCAGATACAAAAAAGGAGAATTGTCTTTTTGTTGTCCTCTCTTAATTGCACAAAAAACTCATAATTAAATTTTTAATTTTCCTTTAAAAATAAATTAAAGGTGTTAAATATTATTTAATGCACATTATGCCAAGAAAACACCATGAATTATCATTAAATCTTGTCATAAAGGAGAGTAAAAAAATGAGTCAAGTCACTATTTTTTTTATAGGATGAACCAAAAATATTTTCAAAACACTTATACATAAGGGTTGGGT
Organism: Cicer arietinum; assembly: GCF_000331145.2. Taxonomy (NCBI): domain Eukaryota; kingdom Viridiplantae; phylum Streptophyta; class Magnoliopsida; order Fabales; family Fabaceae; genus Cicer; species Cicer arietinum. The sequence continues at coordinate 43,357,864 of NC_021162.2, read as the reverse complement.
TTCACTAACTCTATAATATCTCCTAAAATGAATACTTATTTGGTCGCAAATAAAACTAACAAACAATATAACTTTCATAAATTCTAATTTTATTAAATAATTCAACTAATATTTTATCAACTAAAATAAATAAAGCAAAACAAGAATATCACTCATAAATAAAAAAATAAAAAAAATATATCTAACACATCAATTTAATGATTATCAAAACAAATAAAAAAAATGCACAATAGTCCATTTAGGAAATAATCACATCATAAATTGTCCCCATGCTATTGTCACGCCAAAAAAATTAAATAAAAATAAATGTTAAAATTATTCAGGTAGAGTAGAGTGTGATAAAATTTAATTTATTTACACATAGAATAATTATTAATTAAATAATAAATCATAAACATTACTAAAAAGACACATGTAAAATATATATGAAAAATTTGGGGTGTTACACGACCAATATTAAAGAAGACTCCATATGAACTCTACAAAGGTAGAAAACCCAATATCTCTCACTTTCACAAATTTGGATGTAAGTGTTTTGTGGTGAATAATGGTAAGGATAACCTCAGTAAATTCAATGAGAAAGTCAATGAAAGTATCTTTATTGGTTACTCATTATCTAGTAAAGCTTTTAGAATTTTCAATAAGAGAGCTTTGTTAGTCGAAGAATCTATGCATGTATCATTTGATGAAACTAACCCTTTGAAAGATGACAAAATTATCTCTTATGATAATGATGATTTTATAAGTGATGATACAAGCAAATACAATCAAGATGATCAACTAACTCAAGAGAATGAAGTTAACATTGAGACGCAAGAACAAAATGATAATCTTCCTAAGGAATGGAAAATCCATAGAGATAACCCTATCGACAACATTATAGGTGATATCAATAAAGGAGTTACAACAAGGCTCAAACTCAAAGATGCTTGCTTAAATATGGCATTTGTTTTTCAAATAGAACCGTCCAAGATTGGTGAAGCACTTAAATATGATCAATGGATACTTGCCATGCAAGAAAAACTAAACCAATTTGAAAGAATCAAAGTATGGGAACTTGTCCCTAATCCTAGAAATAAACACATCATTGGTACCAAATGGGTATTTAAAAATAAACTAGACAAAAATGGCATAGTTGTTCGAAACAAGGCAAAGCTGGTTGCTCAAGGATACAATCAAGAAGAAGAGATTGACTTTGATGAAACATTTGCTCCAGTAGTAAGGTTAGAAGCAATTCGGTTATTACTTGCTTATTCTTGTTCTATGAATTTTGAATTATTTCAGATGGATGTCAAGAGCGTTTTTCTCAATGGCTACATTAATAAAGAAGTATATGTCAAATGTAACACCCTAAATTTTATGATAAACTATTTTATTAATTAAATAGGATTTTAAAAAATTAATTTGATGTTAAAATTATTATAAAATATATGTTAATAAACTCTGTGATTAATTTTCGTTATATGAATGTTTTCTATAATGTGCTAGTTTGATACAAATTATATTAAATGAGCGATATAAATAATAATTATTTTATTTTATTTTATTATATTATATATTTCTTTTTTTAAAAGTAATAGTATTTTAGTGTAATATTTTGAATAATAAGATTTTATGCGATTTTAAGTGTATATACGCGCACCGAATTAATATAATATTCTTTTATGTGTTTGACTAATATTAAATGTGTACTTAATTATATTTGTTTAATTATAAATATATTTTATTTTAATTATTTATTTTATAAATAATTATCTTGAGATAGTGGTAATATTGTGTTTGATTTTCTTTATTTTTATATACTTATTATGATATTGTGATTATATATATTTAGTATGATTTAGTAATTAATATAAAGTGTTGATTTTATACTTATTTATTTTATAATTTTGAATATTCTCTAATGATGCTAGTATTTTAATGTGAGTATTTTTTAAAAAGAAAAAAGTATCATTAGGGTGATTAATTTGAATATGAAAGTTTTAGTTGTTAATAATAAATATTTTTTTTGTAAAAGGATAATCATTTTTACTACTCTATATTATCATATATTAGTTATGAAATATTAGTAATATTTGGAAAATTAATTGATGTTTGGAAGAGTATTAAAAATGAGATTTAGTAACTATTAATTTTGTTTAAGCAAAATAAAAATACTAATAGTAAAACTAAAAATAATTAACGGGACCAATGAGTTTGACCTAGGTTGACCTAATTATGTTAATAAAATAAAAATATAGTAATAAAAAAGGGAGCCCCTCCTCAGCCGCCAGAAAAGAAATAGGAACAGGAATAAAATGTTACAAAGCTATCGTTTGTCACCGGTGCTTTGTCACCGGTGCTCCATACCTGTTCCAGAAAACTTTCTCTATTTTCGCCCAAATTTCAGTATGTTGTTTTAATCATTTAGCTAGTCAATTAAATACTCATTCTCATATTTTTAACCATCCCAATTTCTCTCTAAAATACCTGACTTCTCCGTTTATAAAATTACTTATTTTGCACCGTTCTTCTTCACCGTAAGTTCGATTTGAGTGAAACCAACGCCAAAACGATCGTATGAAAAGTGGCTATATTATCCACTAATTCGTTTTCTGATTTAGTGTAAGTTTCCTTGACCGAATTTAGAAATTTATTTTTTAAAGTGTCTTCTCATAATTTAATTTAACGTTCACCCATAAATACTCATTCTCATATTTTTAACTAGTCAATTAAATACTCATTCTCATATTTTTAACCATCCCAATTTCTCTCTAAAATACCTGACTTCTCCGTTTATAAAATTACTTATTTTGCACCGTTCTTCTTCACCGTAAGTTCGATTTGAGTGAAACCAACGCCAAAACGATCGTATGAAAATTGGCTATATTATCCACTAATTCGTTTTCTGATTTAGTGTAAGTTTCCTTGACCGAATTTAGAAATTTATTTTTTAAAGTGTCTTCTCATAATTTAATTTAACGTTCACCCATAAATTGTCGAGTTAGATCGATTGATTGACAAAAAGTCAATGAACATATGCTGTTTGCTCGTAGAATCGTATTCATCTGTGAAAGTATCGAAATAAGGTAAGGGGTGATAGATCGTCTGAATTCATGAGTATAATATATTGTGAGATGAACGGGAAAACTATATTTCCCAATGATTCATCTGAGGCTTGCTACGTATGGCAGTAGCCCTTTGAGTGATAAATTAATTAATGTGCAAATAAGAAAATTGTGAGATTAAAATGTGGAATAGAAATATATATAAGGTGTTGATTGATTTAATTTCGTTAAATGTGTGATATTTGATATTATTGTGATATTTAACATTATTGTGATATTTGATATTATTGTGATATTTGATATTATTGTGATATTTGATATCATTGTGATATTTGATTTCAAATGAATTTGGTGCATATGTTTGATTAAATGAGTTTATGTGAATGTAGTGTATAATGTAAGTTTATTTGATGATGATGTGTGATTTATGATTTAAATCAGTGATAAATTTATGTGATGATAATGATGATCTTTGATTGATGATAGTGATTCTATAAAATTGTGATGAGTTTATCTGATGAGATATGATTAATGATAGTGATATTGTGATGAGAATATTGAAGTAACCCCATAGTTGGTGAAATAATTTTGATTCCAATTTGTGTTTGAGATGACGGTCTTAATGGAGTATCATAGGCCAACGAGGGGAGAAAATAAATATTGAAAATTTGTGAAGTGAAGATTATTTTGTGATCATATAGGTATGGCCTGACAAGCCTAGTGATTCCGGGGAAGTACAACTGAATGAGCCTGATCGTGGCGGTCTACTATTGAGCCTTAAGGCAAGATTGTTAGACCTCGGAGGTATTCGGGTGGGGAATTCCTAGGTAACTTGTAGGTAGCACTCCAAATGTCGGGAGCTACCATACAACAAATGTTTACCTCGACTGTCACGTATATGTGTCTCGAGTTGAGTTGAGGGGATCTATGAGGACATGGCCAATTTGAATTGTCCGTCCACCGAAATGGTGGCATAGTATCAAGCCTCCTAACTAAGTACTTCAGAGTTAGAATGGTACCACATTGTGAAGTAGAGTCTAATATTATGCATAGCATTGCATTTCCTTGTGATTGTTTTGTTGTGATTGATGTGTTTCCAAAGCGATAATAATTTCTCTTAGATGATTTGATGTTATAGTAAAAGGTATTGATTTTTCTTGAGTAATTTTAACTTTTTAATGTGATATTTTTCTTGAGCAATGTTTGTGTAACGATACGGTTCTGTGATGATTGTTTGCGTGTTCTCCTTACTTATATTATACTATTAACATGGTTTCAAAACTCACCTCCTTCGTTTTTTGTATTTGATTGGCTTGGCCCTGCGTTTGTAAAATCGCAGTTGTTACATGTTAATGAGTCTTGAAGTTCAAGTTTGGGAGGAACCCCACTCTGATAGGTGATACCGGGAATAAGGGTTGTAATTTGTATTTTATTAATTTAATTTAAAATGACTTTTTGTATGAAAACCTTATAAGTACTAGTAAGTTTTTAGAATTATATCAATTAATTATACTTAAATCAAGCTTATTAAGATTGCACTGTTTTATAGGCGTAAAGAAGTTTAAAGTGTTCCTTTTAATTTTTAAGAAACGTGATATCCTAAATTAAAAATAAAAGTTTTTAATTTTTTTTGGAAATAGATTTTTATTTATCCGCAACAAATTTTATAGAAATATGATACAAATTATTATATGTATTATTTTGGGATTTTGGGTCTCACATCAAACAACCACCCAAATATGAAGACTTCAAGAATCCTTTACATGTTTTCAAATGAAAGAAAGCTCTTTACGGTTTGAAACATGATCCAAGAGCTTGGTATGATAGGCTAAGTAACTTCTTATGTGAACGGGGGTTTGAAAAGGTAAAGTTGATAAGACATTATTCATTAAAAGAACTAATGATCACACTTTACTGGTTCAAATCTACGTTGATGATATCATATTTGGATCAACCAATAATGAAATATGTGAAGAATTCTCATTAATGATGCAAGGAGAATTTGAAATGTCTATGATGGGAAAGTTAAATTATTTTCTTAGACTCCACATCAAGAAACTCAAGAATGGCATCTTCATAAATCAAGCAAAGTATTGCAAGAGATTGTTAAAAAGGTTTGAGATGGAAAACGACAAAGAAAGCGCAACTCCTATGGGCTCCGGAACCAATGTAGATAAAGTTGAATCTGGTATTTCACTAGACATATCAAAATATTGAGGTATGCTTGAGTCTCTTTTATATATAACAGCCAGCCGGCCAAATATTATGTTTAGTGTCTATTTGTGTGCAAGATTAGGCATATCCTAAAGAATCACATCTTGTAGCAGTAAAGAAAATTGTGAAGTATTTGAAAGGAACAACCGATGTTGGCTTATGGGATCAAAAAGGTAACATATGCAGTCTAGTTGGTGTTGATTCTGACTATGTAGGATGCAAAAGGGATCGAAAAAGCACAAGCGGCACAAATACACTGCCTAAAGACTCATTCTACAAGATACGAAGAAAACATGACATTTTAAATGAAAACGATCTATAATGCAAGGTATTTATACTTTGTAAGTCATTTCTCTTCAAGATATAAAATCTTCACTTGACATGTTAGTAAAATTGAGTCTTTGATGTTTATGTGTTTCGCAAATGTGAATATGTGCTTTAAATGTTGTCTTTTTAGTGAAAAATTCTTTTTATAAACAAAATTTTGATATTGTAGCCGAATGCACATTATATGTATTTGAATACATGTTTCCAAAAAATTATGTATTCGAATACAACTCATGTGTAGTCGAATACACATTACCAGAACAGCTTGTATTCGAATACAACCAGTGTGTAGTCGAATACAAATTCGCATTTTTCCCCAATATAAAAGCTTTTTCACATTTTTTAGGTTACTTTGTGCATTTTCAGTATTCGAATACAACCGTCTTCATTTCCATCACTTCCAAAAATCTCGTCCTCTCTTACTTGCAACAAGTTACCAACTATTATATCAACATACATTGCATCTAAGATCACTCTTAACTCATAACTATTATTTCAAAATCAAATTTCTCAAAACCAAAAACCCAATTTTTCCCCCAAATCTGAAAATCTACACTATCACCATGGATGCTCGCAAAAGAAGATCAAGAACAAAGAATGCTTTAGTGGTTCCTTCCAAAATGAGGGCTAGAACCGATAATGTGGCCAATTTGTCTTGTTTTCTTCCCTCACCGGAAGAAATCGACTGGTTTCGCACATACTACTCTGGCAAAAGGATAATTACTCCTAAATATGGTACTCTTGATTCTTTTTATGCTTTTAAGTTTCCTGAATTACTTAGGGTACAACATTTAGAAGAATTTATCATGACTTAGTTAGGGTATTTTACTGTAATCTCAAGAAAGAAGGGTCTGAGTTAATATCTCAGGTTAAAGGCAGAATCATTGAGTTAGATACTCTAACTATTGGTGAAATATTGTAGCTTCCATTTGAGGGTGAGAAATTTAGGCTACGAAATTTATGTGAATGGGAAAAAGTCACAAAATATGATGCTTATGTCTCATTGTGTCGGTTTGACAAGGACACCATGGAACGAAAAAGGACTCAAGATGGTTCAAAATTTGCTAGGAAATGGTATGGAGTTGGAAATCTAATTGTTGACTACAGGCTCTTGCATTACTTTCTGAGTTATATTATGGTTCCTAAGGCTGGAAATTACTCTCAAACATCTGAATTTGAACTTCAGGTTATGTATTTCATATTTGAAGGATGCCCACTCAACTAGTCGTATTTTGTCCGCTCTGTCATATTTGCTTCCAAAGATGCTATTGGTTTAACTTATGCTAAGGAAGTCACTAAAATCTTGGATTACTTTAAAGTAGATTTTTCCAGCGAAGTAATGTATAAACCATCCAAGGAAAATATGCTCGATTTGAGTATGCTTCCAAGTATGAAGATCATGTAGAATGAACAACTTCAAGCCTATGTTCATAAAGGTGATATTGGCCAATCTTCTACTGCTGCCCAAGAGGAAGAAGATGCAAAAGAAACAACATCTGATGATAATCATGTTTCAAACCGTATGGTCATGGACAAACTAAACCATTTACAGACATTCATCACTACCCAATTTTAGAACCTGGACACCTCCATCAACACACGCTTTCAAACCATGGAGACCACTATTTCCCACAACCATGAAACCTTATTGCATGAACTCAATGAGCTATCCGTCAAAATCGATCACCTTCACCTCCCACTAGATTATGACATGTAGATCGACACTAGAAATGTATTTGATGTAGTTTATTTGTCTTGTTAATGTTTTATGTTGTTTTCCTTGAAACTATTTTCCTATGGTCTTCTATTGTGATGAAATATTTGAACATGATTCCATTTTAATTATGTGATGTTTATTGTTTACCTTGTGTAATGCTTTCCATATATAAGTATTTGTATGCTTGGATTGTATTTTCTATTTTTTCCTTCTTTTTGATCATGTCAAAAGAGGGAGAAAAATTGATATGTTGTTGTTGTTCACAACTTTTGTAGGACTTCAACATTTTAACAATGCGATGGCATGGACTCAAGTTCAACGGGGGAGTACTCATGAATTACGGGGGATAAATTTTAAAACTTTCAAACGTGTTGAAGTGTCGCCAAACAAAAAGTTTTTGTCATAATCAAAAAGGGGGAGAATGTAAAACACTTATGTTTTTTATGAAGACAGAGACCAAGGAATGTGATCAAAGTTGCAAGCTAAAAAAGAAGTCAGATAATTGAAGTCAACTATAGTCAAACATATTAGAAGATATATAATGTAAAGGTACATGATGCAATCTAATATTCTTATATTTCAAATGCACATGAGAACTTTTTCTTTTAGCATATGCATCAAAAGGATTTTGAAGTGTCAAAAATGCATAAACAATGTTTGAAAATAAAGTTTTTGGCAAAATAGAATGTTGTATTCGAATACAACATGTTGTAGCTAAATACAGGTGATAAGTCAGTAGCAATAACTGAACATTTGTATTCGACTATGAGATGGTGTAGTGGAATACAAGTGCTAAGTCAATAGCTAAGACTGCACATTTGTATTCGACTACAACCTGGTGTAAACGAATACAATAACAAGTTAGTGGAAAAATTCACCCAGTTGTATTCAAATATAAGGTTTTGTATTCAAATACGATGTTGAAATTTCAAATAAAAACTGAACATTATAGAGGTGTATTCGACTACACACAAGCTGTAGCTGAATACAACTACGAAACTATGCAATTTTTTAATTCTGAAATGGTTATGGATAATTGCATTTGTTCATCAAACCTCTAGGAACGATGGCCATCGATATGAAGTGATGTATATGGAGTATAAATACTCCATAACGTCAGTTTAGATGCAATCAATCCCACTACCAAACTTTGAACAACTTTGTACAAATTTCTGAAAATATTATCAAATTTATTTTTCATATTTCAAGTACTTGCAATGCATTTTCATATCGTTGAGAAAGGTTCTCTAGTATACTCGAAATAATATTGGATTGATATCATTGTACAACTGTTATACTCTTATTCTTAGTAAAGAACATTTTGCTGAAAAAATCATTGAAGTGATTATATTGTTTGTAAAGAAAGTGGTGTTGTAACAACCCAAAAATTTCATATATATTATATGTGTATCTTTTTAGAAATTGTTATGATTTATTATTAAATTAATAATTATTCTATGTGTAAATAAATTAAATTAAATTTATCACACTTTATTTTACCTGAATAATTATAACATTTATTTTTATTTAATTGTTTTGGCGTGACAATTACATGGGGACGATTTATGATGTGATTATTTCCTAACTGGACTATTGTGCATTTATTTTATTTGATTAGTTTCGATAATCATGAAATTGATGTGTTAGATGTGTTTGGTTTATTTTGTTATATGTGAGTGATATTCTTGTTTTTCTTAATTTATTTTAGTTGAGAAAATATTAGTTGAATTATTTAATTAAATTAGAATTTATAAAAGTTATATTGTTTGTTAGTTTTATTTTCGACCAAATAAGTATTCATTTTAGGAGATATTATAGAGTTAGTGAAACCCAATCCTTATGTATAAGTGTTTTGAAAATATTTTTGGTGCATCCTATAAAAAAAATAGTGACTTGACTCATTTTTTTACTCTCCTTTATGGCTAGATTTTATGATAATTCATGGTGTTTTCTTGACATTATGTGCATTAAGTCATTCTTAACACCTTTAAATTTTTTTTGAAGGAAGATTGTAAATTTAACTATGAGTTTTTTTGTGCAATTAAGAGAGCAAAACAAAAATACTATTCTCCTTTTTGTATCTTATGCATTCCTCTCTTTTATACTAAAGTTATAATTTTATTTTAATTCTCTACAAAAATAATTCTATGCAATTTTTGGTTCATAACTATTAGATAAAAAATTAAAAGAGTGCCGTGACACCCTCTACTTTATTTATTTAATTAAAATGGATGGTGTGCCACCCTCCAATACATGGTAATTCTAATAGTTAATCCTAATTAACTCATACACATAAATACACATGATTTCAATTGGCTTTGTAACAACCTAATAAAATTACAGAAATAGTAATTATTGATAGCATAATTTTGGAACTAAAGGCACTTCAATTTTAGACCCAAATTTTTTATATATATTATGTATAATTATTGGTAGCATAATTTTGCGACCAAATAAGTATTCATTATAGGAGATATTATAGAGTTAGTGAAACCCAATCCTTATGTATAAGTGTTTTGAAAATATTTTTGGTTCATCTTATAAAAAATATAGTGACTTGACTCATTTTTTTTTACTCTACTTTATGGCAAGATTTTATGATAATTTATGGTGTTTTCTTGCCATAATATGCATTAAGTCATTCTTAACACCTTTAATTTATTTTTTAAAGAAAGATTATAAATTTAATTATGAGTTCTTTTTTTGTGCAATTAAGAGAGGACAACAAAAAGACTATTCTCCTTTTTGTATCTCATGCATTCCATCTTTTATACTAAAGTTATAATTTTATTTTAATTCTCTAAAAAAATAATTCTATGCAATTTTTGGTTCGTAATTATTAGATAAAAAAATTAAAAGGGTGACTTGACACCCTCTAGTTTATTTATTTAATTAAAATGGATGGTGTGACACCCTGCAATACTTGGTAATTCTATTAGTTAATGATAATTAACTCATACACATAAATACACATGATTTCAATTGACTTTGTAACAACCTAATAAAATTATAGAAATAGTAATTATTGGTAGCATAATTTTAGAATTAAGTGAACTTCAATTTTAGACAAGAAATGAATGGTAATATTGCAACATAAATAACTATTATGTTCATACATTTTCTTTAGGCCTCCCGTTGCCACACCTATTTGTCATTCATACACTCCGAAAATAATTTTCTAAGTCGTAAATCCCAATATCTATCGGTGTTGAATTCATCATTGCCTCATGAGCTATTTCTCGTGGGAATTTATAGGTCTTAATAAAGAAAGCGCATAAGGTAAGGGCTTTTCCCCATGCAAGGTTTGGCTAGATATTAAATTAATAGTTTTTAAGATATTGATATGATGTGTTCATGTATTAAAAGGTAAATGTTGATTTTATGGTTGCTTTAAAGAATTTAACTATAATGTTTTGGTTTATTTATGAATTTAAAGATTTTATTATTGTAACATGAGTAATATGCTTGTTGTCATATATTTGGTTGCGACTTTTGTGTTTTCTAGGTGTACTTAATTATAAAGTTATGATTTTTATTACAATCTCATAAGTGATATGTTTGTTAGGATGTTTTTAATTAAAAGTTTCGATTTTTTGTGCTATTTAATTTCAAAGTTTTAATTTTTAACTGTGATAAAATGATTAAGTTGATTTTTGTGATGTGTTTAGTGGTAAACCTTGATTTTTATGCTTAAATACTAATAATGGGAGAAGAGTTATAGTAGAAGAAATAAAGTTTATATTTGTATGTGTTTTTCGTTATTTGAGTTTTGATGTCTATCAAGAACACGTCGCTAATTCCAATTTTATAGTTTATAAAATGAAAGTTGTGACTCTAAGACATTTATTCATGTGTTTGTGTGTTATATATTTGGAATGACAAAATTAATGACTCTTGATTGTAAGCATCCATGAGAATGAAACTTTGATGTCAAATGTGATTAACGTTTAACATTGAATACTTTATGTTTGTGGTTGCCTAAGTGGCTGGTGATTTATGTTTTAAATATTGTTATCTTTGTTGGTTGCCTTAGTGGCTGGTGATTTGTGTTTTGAATAATTTATCTATGTGATTGCCTAAGTGGCTGATGATTTGTGTTTTAAATATTGTTATCTTTGTGGTTGCCTAAGTGGCTGGTGATTTGTGTGTTGGACATTGTTCTCTTTGTGATTATTATCTAAGTGAGTGGTGACATGTACCTTTTGAACATCATCATCATTTCATGACATATCATATGCATCTTTGTGGACGCTTGTATGGCTGGTTTAATTTTTCCCCATTGGTATGGGTGACTTATGTGTGGATGCTTATGTGGCTGGTTATATCCAGATCATATATGTTTAGAAACATTCATAACTTGCATACATTTTATTGTTATTTTTATTTTGATCTAATCATTTGTTCTATGGTGAGTTTCTATTTGATTTATTTAGATACATTTTATGACTTTTGATACATCTTTGGGAACTATAAAAGAAACAATTTATTTAAATCTTTTATTACGAAAAGATTTTATATTTATATATTATGGTTGTTAACTTATTATTTAGTTTAATTTTTGTTATGGGATGAACTAACCCCTTACACCAACATTTCGGTACTAATGATCTCAAAGAGTTGCATGAATGATGTTTGTTTGGTGCACGCGCGTAGGAAAATGAGACTTTTACGGAAAAATAATGTTTTATATTACTCAAAATTTATGGTACTTTGTAAAGTTATTTAATCTTCATCATTAACTTTTAATAGAAATGCGGTAGTGAGATACCAGTCAAATATGGAGCATAAATGTCATTAGCCTTGCTTCTTTTGAATTTCATTTAAAGATAATTTATTATATTATAGAGCATAAATGAATATCGATCTAACTATGACACCCTAAACCCCAAATAAAAAATAATAATTTTTCATATTTTCAAAATTATGAACTTCTTCAAATAACTAAATATACAAACCTCCAAACATATTTATTTAATTTTAAGGTAAAAAAAAATCACATAATCATAAACACATTGCATAAATTCAAAGGTTCCATAAGACTTAACAACTTGAAAACACAATATCAGACAACAAAATTCTTATTGAAGTACACATACTTATGTTTTAAATTAAGTGCAAATATAGTCCCAACCCAGTGTCACTATCAGAGCGGAAATTCCCAAAATAAAAAAATATTCAAAATAAAATCAACACAATGTATATAATAAGAGTCTCCAAGACATGATGGCTTCCGCCCCTCCGGTGGTACTAGTCATCACCTGCAACTTACAACTCGTCTACGTCCATCGCAAACGCCAAACACAAACAACGAGGGGTGAGTATCGAAATTATGCAATAGTATAAGATAAACAAGGAGAACACACAATTAGTCAAATAAGCATAAATAAGAGGAACACTCAACATCATAATATCAAAGGTTAATCTAAATCAATCACAATAAAGCAACCACAAGGATGAAATGCTATGCAGGTCCTATACTCTATACTTCTTCATCATTTGGTACCATTCTACTCTGAAGTACTTGGTTAGGAGGCCTGATACTATGCCAGTACAAGAGTGGACGGACAATTCATGAATGGCCAAGTCCTCATAGATCTCCTAAACTCAACCCGAGACATATATACGCGACGGTCGGGGTACTCTTGTCTTGCACGGTAGCTCCCGACCTTAGGGAATAACCCACTAATCCCCTTAGGAATTCCCCACTAGAGGTACCCCAAAGGTCTATCAGTTTTACCTTACAGTTCGACTGTAGCCCTCCACGATCAGGTTAATTCAATTGTACTTCCCTGAATCACTAGGTTTGTCAAACCCTCCCTATATGATGACAAATTAATCCTAACACCAAAATCTACAACACATATCTCAGACTTATTCGATCATCACAACTGAATAAGTTTCAGTTTGGCTTCACAATATTCATCATTATATATAGTTATATCAATCAATCACCTAAAATCCCAATATTTGATTTACATTACTCACAATACGCAGTCCGGTCTCATCAATCACATAATAAGGAATCAATTAGCAGTGGCGGAGCTTGACCGAAAAGGTTGGGGTGGCCGACATAAAATTTAAATATATAAATAATATTATATAGCAAAAAATTAAGTTGTAATAAACACAAAGTGAAATATCAAATAATTTAACTATATGATTTAAGAATACTTTAAAGTAATGCTCTACGCTCTTTAATTAACTTGAAATCATCAATAATAGACTCAGAAGTGATACTTGCAGCAATTTCCCTTTCAATATAAATCGTCATGCTATCTGCCAAAAAGTCATCTTCCATCTTGTTTCTTAACATTGATTCAATAATTTTCATTGCTGAAAAAGATCTTTCAGTTGTGGCAGTAGAAACCGGAAGAGTCATGATAAGACGAAGTAGTCTATCAATCAAGTAGAAATTTTGCGTCTTTTCAGTTGCAATCAAACATGAGCACAATTCTTGGATAGTTGATAAATTCTTCAATGTTAAAAGCTTTATAATTATCCTTAGGAGTCAAAGCACAACTTAGAGTTAACAAATCTATTGCTTGCTCACTAAATCTGTTATTCAACTCTTGTAATTGTTGATCAATGGCAGTAAAAAATATTTCAACTCTAAAATAATGCTCTATTGTAACCTGACCATGTTGAAGACGAGATCGTCCAAATTTTGTTGTTGAATGAACATCGTTGAGATTAGGAATTTCAATATCATATTTTTCACAAAAGTTCTTCACTTCAGTAAATAATGCATCCCAACCATCTTCTCTCAATACTTGAATAAGATACTTTGTTGTTCCAACCAAACACATGGCATTAACTATATCCTGAGATTGTTGTTGTAAGGCTTGACAAAGTATATCAGTTATCCCCATAATTTTTTTCATCAAATGCAAGATAAATATAAAATCAAACGCCTTCAAATAATTATAAGCACTATCAGCATCCCCACGTGTAGAATAACTTGCTCTTTCATTTGTAATTTTTTTTAAAACAATACAAGTTGCCTCATACATATTTATCAAGCAACAAATAGAAGAGAAATGTGATCCCCAACGAGTATCCCCAGCTCGTTTCAAAGTACAAATTTGATTTATACCTTTACCAGTTACAATCTCATCAATTTCTAGCAAATGTGCAATTTCCTCTAACTGAGCAGCTTGTAACTCATCATGACGCTTAGTAGAAGAACAAACAACATTAACAACAAAAATGAGCTTCTCAAAAAATTTATGAATTGGAACAATTTCTCTTGATGCACTAACCAAAGCAAGTTGCAATTGATGAGCAAAACAATGGACATAGTATGCGTAAGGACAATCTTTCATAAACAGTGCTTGTAAATCGTTCCATTCTCCTCTCATATTACTAGCACCATCATACCCTTGACCACGCATGTTAGAAACATCAAGATTATGTCGAGAAAGTATATCACATACTTTTTCTTTCAGAGTTAAAGCTGTAGTGTCTTTAACATGTGCCACAAAAAAAAATCGCTCTTGTATTAAACCAACTTTGTCAACAAATCTTAACACAAGAGACATTTGTTCCCTTTTTGATTCATCACGAGCTTCATCTACAACGATGCAAAATTTGGAATCACCAATTTCTTCACATATATGTTTTCTCACCCTACTAGAAAGAATATGCAAAATCTCTTTTTGAATTTGATGTGAAGTATATTTAGAATTATATGGAGCATTTTCCAACACAACTTTCGCAACTTCATCATTGTAAGTTGCCAAGAGTTTTATCAATTGAAGAAAATTGCCTTGATTTCTTGACCCGCTAGTTTCATCATGTCCCCTAAAAGCACAAGCTTGAAGTGTTAACCAACGAACAGTGTCAATTGATGTCTTGAGACGTATTCGATTCTTCAAAATTTGTTCTGAGCTTTGCACTTGAAAAGTATTCCTAATATGTCCATCTTGATTCAACAAGTCTAGACAAGCTTTCATTGCATTGTTGTGTGGTGAGCAAGGATCCATCCCTATGTGTTTGAGAAAAGCGCAAAATTTTCCATTTTTAACTTTCTTCCAATTTCTAAAACCTGTACCAATGAAGACATCTGATCCAGGACGTCTAGTTGGTCTTTTGCTAAATAGATAGCGTGGTAAACAATATGCAGCATCTTTAGAAGGTGAATATTCTAGCCATGAAGAAAATATGTTAAACCAAGCATATTGAAACCGTCTTGGATGAACCTCGTTGCCAGATAAAGGATATTCTTTTAAATTTATTTGATAAGGACCAAATTTTAGATACGCTCTTCGTATTGCATCCAATTTATTTGGTGGATATTGCCAAATTTGAGGGCGCTTTCCGGGATCACGTTCTAAACATTTCTCAAAGTCATCTTCAAAAACTCTAGGAACCTTGGAAAGACGAATATTATTTTCTTCAATTCTTGGATTCTTAGAGATAGTTTCAGATGTAGAAGTTATAATTTCTTCATCTCTTCCACCCTCACAAAATTTCCTCTTGAAAAAAGAATCAATTATTTTACTCTTCTTTATTCTCACAAACTTATCTAAATCAATCAATTATATGCAACAAAAAAACTAAAACACTTTATATGGACAAAAAAACTCAAACAAAAATGCAACAAAACTCAAACATCTTATATGCAACAAAAATATTCAAACACTTTATATAGACATAAAATCAAACACCTTATGTGCGACAAAAAACTCAAACATTTTATATTGATATAAAATCAAACACCTTATGTGCAACACAAAAACTGAAACAAAAATGCAACAAAACTCAAACATCTTATATGCAACAAAAATATTCAAACACTTTATATAGACATAAAATCAAACACCTTGTGTGCGACAAAAATCTCAAACACTTTATATTGATATAAAATCAAACACCTTATGTGCAACACAAAAACTCAAACAAAAATGCAACAAAACTCAAATATCTTATATGCAACCAAAAAAACTCAAACACTTTATATAGACATAAAATCAAACACTTTATGTGCGACAAAAAACTCAAACACTTTATATTGATATAAAATCAAACGTGCAACACAAAAACTCTAAAGAAAAATTAGCACTAACGTCTAATTGAAACTTCAAATTAAAATTCCAAACTCCATATCAAAGCTTCAAACTCAACACTAACAATATAAGCTTTAAATTTCATGCTTACATAAATCAAATCTAACAAAAATCAGCACTACCTAACAAAAATCAGCAATAACAAAATAGAAATTTGAACCTTTTGAACAAAGTAGCAACGCGATCTGGAGAGTTGCGGCGAACAGAGAGGCGAGAGCGACGAACGGCCACGGAGGCAGAGGCGGTCGCAGGCCCGCAGCGAGCAGAGGAGCGATTCGTTTGTCGGAGGCGGTCGCGCGGTTCGTTTGACTGGCACAGAGGAGGAGCGATTGGTTTGTTTGGCAGAGGCGGCCGTCGTCAACTGATTATGGAAGAGGGAGAGAGGGAGGCTGAATGCAAGAGAGAGGTAACAAAAATCAGCAATAAGAAAATAGAAATTTGAACCTTTTGAACAAAGTAGCAACGCGATCTGGAGAGTTGCGGCGAACAGAGAGGCGAGAGCGACGAACGGCCACGGAGGCAGAGGCGACTGCAGGCCCAGCGAGCAGAGGAGCGATTCGTTTGTCGGAGGCGGTCGTGCGGTTCGTTTGTCTGGCACAGAGGAGGAGCGGTTGGTTTGTTTGGCAGAGGCGGTCGTCGTCAATCTGATTATGGAAGAGGGAGAGAGGGAGGCTGAATGCAAGAAAGTGGGGAAGAAGAGGGAGAGAGGGAGGCCGAATGCAAGAGAGGGGAAGAAAGAGAAAACAAAATTAGGTTTAGGTATTTTTGTAATTATTTAGTTTTAAGTAGGGCAGTTTAGTCATTTTACCTATAAATTTTTTTTTTTGGGTGGCCGTGGCCCCCCCCTGTCCCTATGAAGCTCCGCCTCTGTCAATTAGGTGCACTTTCAAGTAACATCAGAATTTCAATCAAGTAGCAAGGACACTCAAGTACATATCATTCAGACAATAACAATCAACATAAGATCTCATAAAATCATACAACATGCAATCTTTATATAAATAAATTCACGACAATTCTATAGGTTGCTAAATTATATTTTAGTCCTCACTATTACCATTCATATATTATTAATTGATTATTATTACTCAATAGGGCTAGACCGTACGTAGTAAGCCCCAAATGAATCTCTGGAAATTTCGACATTCCCATTCATCCCACGTTATTTTATACTCATAAAGTCGAACCTCCTCTCACCCCTTACCTTAGCTAAAGATCTTTCCCAACGAAGTTGATCTGCTGATTTAACGTGTTGCGTCTTCGTCAACCACCGTCTCTAACAGTCCACGAGCAAAAATAAATCAATACAATAATCAATTACCAATTAATTATTTGCTCCAACGAATAAATAATTTACTCAATAAAAATATATAAATATATTATCTACTATTTGTAATAAAATCTGATAATATATTTAATATCATCGAAACATATGTATTAGTATACTAATTTTAAAAAATTTCTAATTTTAATTAAAATAAAACAGAATGATGTATTTAAATGATTATGGTGTATATCTAAAGTATGGGTGTTAAGAATAGGCGAATAACGTGTCCTATGTAACGAAATTGATGAGTATCACAAATAACATTTTATTATAACTAAAATAAAATAAAGCATTTTAGACGGAAAATGATTGTAGGATATCTGCTCAGTATTAATGTACTTCGGTCATATCAGGTCTAGTATCACAAATAAAAAAAAAAAAATTAAATTTAAAAGCTAATGCACGCCCCGTATTACTTTAATTTGTATAAAGAAGTGTAAAATAAAAATTATAAGAATTCATGCAAAGATTAGCAGAGATATAAGGGAGACAAATTTAGCACAAACTTATGTAACTAAATTTTCCATACGAAGATATAGATCCCAACGTAACTCATTGTTTAAGGAAATCATTGAACAATGCATTAATCATCGGTTAAGATGAGCCAGAGCCATCAAAATACCATAATCACAATTATGCTTAGGCTTGAACACATGATAAAATATTACAAAAATTCAAATGCTGTTTTGCTATCACCGCTTATTGAAATTTGTGAAAACACAACTTCACACACACAGTTCAAATTGGAGAAAATAGTTATTATTTATGAAAGGTCATATTACTAGTTATTATTTATGAAAGGTAATGTTCATATTACCACTATAATTATGCCTCTCACTATTATGCTTCGATCAAGGTAACAGAGAGGAAGAATTATACCTGGTGGCTTTGGAGTTATAAGCGGCTATCGTTGGCACGCTAATCCCGTTTTTCTTCTGGTCTTTCTTTCAAAGTATCGCTTATATATATATATATAGCTAGGTTTTCTTTTACTATTATTATTATTATTATTATTATTATTATTATTATTATTATTATTATTATTATTATTATTATTATTATATTCAGTTCGTATGGCGAATTCAATTTAGGTCCACTAATTCAGTTTATGACTAATACAATTTATAACTTATGCTATTAATAGATATTATTGGCTATTACACGGCTATTTATGGCACGACATCATCATCATTATTATATTTTATATATAAATAATATAATTGTTTTATATTTATATTTCATAAAAATAAATTCAAATAATAAAGATTTAGATAACAACACTGCTAAAATATGAGGCCTAAGATAATAGCAATCCAAAACTAGTATATATTACTATTATTTTTTTTAAATAAAATAAATAGACTTAATAACAATTATCACTGATTTTTATTTAAATAACTATAAAGACAACAAAAAGACAATCACGTAAAAAAAATTATTACACTACAAAAAACACATGTATAAGAAAATATCACTAACTTATAATAATAATAATAAATTAAGGTATAACAATAAATTAGGGTGTTACAATTCTACCCATCTTAAGAGATTTTCGTCCTCGAAATTTAGAGAAAAAAAACTATAACAAAACTATCATCTAACTTAACATCTCCATGTGTTTTTAAGATTTCTAAAATTTAGACTTAGTTCCTGTGGAATACAAGAAATATATATATCAAGACCTTTATAATTCTTATCAAGGTTAATATCTTAAACTAACTAGTATTTGAAAGACTAACTCACTACACACTTCAAAATGTAACTATACACTACTTATTGACAATGCTAAAATATAATATTCTTGGATTACTTTAAAATATGAATATGAACTTCACATTTACCTCTAGTAAACAAGAATTCACTCCTCATATGCTCTATCCAATTATAGCACATAAACTCATATTCTTCAACTACCTCATCTACTTTTAACAACCTATACCGTACACGATTACATACACTTGCACTACTATACTCCTACATGGTCAAATCACAAGTTAGTCCAACTCTTATCGAATCTAAACCTCCCATACATCAACTTCACATGGACAATGCTCTAGTCTTTTCACACAACAGCAAGTACTATTTATCTCAAATTTCATTTACAGGTATTGTTCATATCTGTTTACGTTCGACGATTATATTCTTAAAACTGCACATTACCTACTATCCAAGGTTTGATATGGTCACTAAAATAAGTATGAAATCAACTAATCAAGGGTAACTTTTAAGGTCTCGTGACTATTTACCTCAAACTTTATCACAAAACAATGAAATTAAATCTATAAAACTAAAATGGGATCAATGTTACTTCCTAATGATAAGGCGATACACAAGTTGATACGCAAAAACACACAAACCTTTATATAATAATTATGTCTTGAAATTATGAAACTAATATGAGTCAAATAATGATAAGAAAAAGTAAATTATTTTATCACATAAATTGTAAAGAGTTCAACAATTCATAATTTCATATATTTATTTAAATATAATATGAAGAATTGCTTTACATGATAAATTGACATGGTAAAATGAAATAGTGAAGTGTGCATGTCACATTTAATAGTTTCAATCATGGAGGAAATAATATAGCTATTATATAATTCAGATAATAAGGGAGAACATATATGTTTATAAAATATTAATTTACTATATGCAATCAAATAAAATGAAAAATATTCTTAAAGTGTCTATATTCCAAAATAAACATCAGCTCCCTCTCTCTCTGTTTATTTATTTATTTGCACACAATTATAAAGATAGAAACAATATTGAAATTTAACTTTATCTCAAAAACCTGAGCATGGCTAAGTTGCACTATTAGCGCGTTAATTTAAATAAACCAAATATATAGAACAAATTATTAAATAAAATATATAATATGATTAATAAGAATATAAAGTATATAAAAAAAAATATTGATCCATTAAAAAATTTCGTCTTCAAAGTTTATTTTCACTCCGAGCATCATAACTATTTAATCTTCGTATTTAGCTCCCTTAACAATTTGAAATTCCAAAAAAAATCCTAACTTAACCTTTGGTGTCCTATTCAACATAACCAAATACCCTAACAGTTTCTAGCAAAATTAGTTCACAAATCGGAAAAATAAAACATGAGTCTATCTGAAATAGAATGATCACTAATATTAAATTTTTTTTTTCTAGTTGATCAACAACACTCAATATAATTTTCTTAGGTACCACTCTCTTACAAGCTAAGAATCAAGTTCATACTTTCTTCAAATAAAGAAAATTTTATTACCAATATGATTGATATTAGTTTGAGCTCCTAAGAATCAACATTATGCCCTTCCCCCCTTTTTTATTTCTAACTCGCAAGTATGACTCACATGATTTCATATACCTATAATAAAATAATCTCAACACTAATAATTTAAACTATTATCGTTACTATGGTTTTCACGTTGGACTCAACAAGGACCATACTCATAAACCTTTAAGGTAAAAATTATTAGTTCATGTTCCTTCCACTAATCTTAATTTAAGAGTATCTCTTTGTCTAATATATTACACAATTACATGCCTTAAACTTGAACACATCACAAGCTTCACCAAGATCAACAATACTAAAATGGGACAAGTCTAACTTTCTAGTGATAAGGTCACACATAGGTAAATACACATAACCCTCATGAAGTATAAAAATATCATGAAAATCTTACTTCTATGACCCTACTAAAATCTCATTTCTATAAACAAACTCCAAAAAGAATCATTCCTATAACACATCTATCAACCACATATCAATCTTAACTCCCTTGCAATACTCAAATATCCTTGCAAGTATTTATTACCCATTCAATGTCGACTACCAAATACTTTTGAGATCGCAACTTAACTCTTCCTAAACTTCTTGAGTCAAAACAAACTAAGAACCTTATGCACGATCCATTAAGCCACAAAACTATTCACTGTATAAATGTATTTATTTTTACTAGGATCATCTAAGCCTTGCACTTCTTATTTCGACTACTTATCAAAATAACCCAACATATTTATTTAAAAAAAACACTTAACTTTAATATCTTCCTAAGAATTTTAACCTAAAGTCAACACAACAAGACATTGAAAACAATGAAAATCTCCATCGTAACAGTTAATACTCTTATAAGTTAATAAACATGAGGAAAGTATAGATAGTGTTAGGCATACGAAAACATAGTTACACTTATAAAAATTAAAACAAGTAAAACTTGACTACCAATGGCTTCGACATTTCTTGTCGCAACACCTTTGTTCCATCAATCAATGATCTCAACCAATTTAAAATTGGTAACCTACCCTTAAACAGAATGCAACCATAGAGGCAAAAATAATCCACATGAAATACCCAAAAATACATTTGCACAACAAAAGCACAACAAATTGCTCTCTTAGAACAAAGTCATTGCATAGTAATAGTAAAAAAACGAAATCATCAATTAACGAAGTATGTAAGCACAATGAACATATGACCCACAGTCTGATTGGACAAACCTGCTCTGATACCACTAATGTGACACCCTAAACCCAAAATAAAAAAGAAAATATTTTTTTATATTTTCAAAATTATGAACTTCTTCAAATAACTAAATATACAAAATTCCAAACATATTTATTTATTATTAAGGTAAAGAGTATCACATAATCATAAACACGTTGAATAAATTCAAAGGTTCCATGAAACTTAACAACTTGAAATCACAATATCAGACAACAAAATTCTTATTGAAGTACACATACTTATGTTTTAAATTAAGTGCAAATATAGTCCCAACCCGGTGTCACTATCAGAGCGGGAATTCCCAAAAAAAATTCAAATAACATCAACACAATGTATATAATAAGAGTCTCCAAGACATGATGGCTTCCGCCCCTCCGATGGTACTAGTCATCACCTGCAACTTACAACTCATCTGCATCCATCGTAAACGCCAAGCACAAACAACAAGGGGTGAGTATTGAAATTATGTAATAGTATAAGATAAATGAGGAGAACACGCAATTAGTCAAATAAGTACAAATACGAGGAACACTCAAGATCATAATATCAAAGGTTAATCTAAATCAATCACAATAAAGCAACCACAAGGATGAAATGCTATGCATGTCCTACACTATATACTTCTTCATCATTTGGTACCATTCTACTTTGAAGTACTTGGTTAGGAGGCCTAATACTATGCCAGTACAAGAGTGGAAAGACAATCCATGAATGGCCAAGTCCTCATGGATCCCCTTAACTCAACCGAGACACATATACGCGAAGATCGGGGTACTTTTGTGTTGCATAGTAGCTCCCAACCTTAGGGAATAACCCACTAATCCACTTAGAAATTCCCCACTAGAGGTACCCCCAAGGTCCTATCAGTTTTACCTTACAGTTCGACTATAGCCGTCCACTATCAGGCTCATTCAATTGTACTTCCCTAAATCACTAGGTTTGTCAAACCCTTCCTATATGATGACAAATTAATCCTAACACCAAAATCTACAACACATATCTCAGACTTACTCGATCATCACAGCTCAATAAGTTTTAGTTTGACTTCACAATATTCATCATTATATATAGTTATATCAATCAATCACATAAAATCCCAATATTTGATTTACACTACTCACAATACACAGTCCAGTCTCATCAATCACATAACAAGGAATCAATTAGGTGCACTTTCAAGTAACATCAGAATTTCAATCAAGTAGCAAGGATACTCAAGTACATATTATTCAGACAATAACAATCAGCATAAGATCTCATAAAATCATACAACATGCAATCTTGATATAAATAAATTTACGACAATTCTATAGGTTGCTAAATTATATTTTAGTCCTCACTATTACCATTCATATATTATTAATTGATTATTATTACTCAATAGAGCTAGACAGTATGTAGTAAGCCCCAGATGAATCTCTGGAAATTTCGACATTCTCGTTCATTCCACGTTATTTTATACTCATAAAGTCGAACCTCCTTTCACCCCTTACCTTAGCTGAAGATCTTTCCCAACGAAGTTGATCCGCTGATTTAATGTGTTGCGTCTTCGCCAAACACCGTCTCTAACAGTCCACGAACGAAAATAAATCAACGCAACAATCAATTACACATTAATTATTTGCTCCAATGAATAAATAATTTACTCAATAATAATATATAAATATATTATATACTTTTTGTAATAAAATTCGATAATATATTTAATATCATCGAAACATACGTATTAGTATACTAATTTTAAAGAATTTCTAATTTTAATTAAAATAAAATAGAATGATGTATTTAAATAATTATGGCGTATATCTATAGTCTATGTGTTAAGAACATGCGAATAACATGTCCTATGTAACGAAATTGATGAGTATCACAGACAACATTTAATTATAACTAAAATGAAATGAAGCATTTTAGACGTAAAATGATTGTAGGATATCTACTTAGTATTAATGTACTTCGTTCATATGAGATCTATTATCACAAATAAAATAAGAAAATTAAATTTAATGGACACACGCCCTGTATTACTATAATTTGTTTAAAGAAGTGTAAAATAAAAATTATAAGAATTCATACAAAGATTAGCAGAGATATAAGGGGGACATATTTAGCACAAACTTATGTAACTAAATTTTCCATACGAAGATATAGATCCCAGCGTAACTCATTGTTTAAGGAAATCATTGAACAATGCATTAATCTGTTAAGATGAGCCAGAGCAATCAAAATACCATAATCACAATTATGCTTAGGCTTGAGCACATGATAAAATATTACAAAAAACCAAATGCTGTTTTGCTATTACCGCTTATTGAATAATTATAATTATAATTATAATTATAATTATAGTTATTATTATTATTATTATTATTATTATTATTATTATTATTATTATTATATTTAGTTAATATGTCAAATTCAATTTATGTCCATTAATTCAGTTTATGATTAATACAATTTATAAATTATGCTACTAATAGATATTATTGGCTACTATACGGCTATTTATGGCACGACATCATCATCATTATTATATTTTATATATAAATAATATAGTTATTTTATATTTATATTTCATAAAAATAAATTCAAATATTAAAGATTTAAATAACAACACTACTAAAATATGAAGCCTAAGATAATAGCAATCCAAAACTATTATATATTATTATTATTTTAAAATAAAATAAATAGACTTAATAACAATTATCACTGTTTTTTATTAAATAACTATAAAGACAACAAAAAGACAATTACGTAAAAAAAAAAATTATTACACTACAAGTACACTAAGATAGTGGTGTGCTAGTTTAGGAAGTGTGCTAGAAGTTTGTAGTAGAGACCCTAGGGTGGAATTTGTACATATTCTAACAATAGTGGAAAAATCTTTTGTGGTGTGCAACAGGGATGGATATAACATTGGTCTTAAAGGAAACTAGGATATTATTGTTGTGTTTGTTATTTTTCTGCTATTTAACTTTTGCCATAAACTATCATAATCAGAAAAATCGATCACTAAATCTCTGAAAATAAGAAAATTTCTAAACACTTAATTCACATATTTACAAAACGGCCATCCAGCTGTCCTTGGACAGATTCAATCCATCCTCGAGCAGGAGGATCAAACTCCTTGGAACTTGATCTTGAGTTGTCCCTTTCTTTTCTTATTCTTCAAGACATGTAAAGCTATATCTTTGACTTTGTGGGCTACAACTTTTCTGAAAGTTGAAGTGCTAGGCCGTTTTCAACTTTTGAGAATGATGTTGACAATATAGAACCATCCTCTTACACCGTACTTGTAAGACCCATAATTTTAAAGTACACTTTATGTATTTTTGTGTATTTTGAATTTTGGCTCGGACGCTTTTTAGCCAAAGTTAATAATATTTTGGAGTTTATATGATCAAAAGGATATTTTGATGTCGTTTAGAATTACTCGTCGATAAATAAATTAAATTAACTGCGGTGAATCTTTTACGAAGAATTTAATGCATTACAGGTGAAATGGTAATTTAACAAATATCTAGATATTTTGAGATATTTGTTAAGTTATAATTAATATATATATATATATATATATATATAAATATATGTTTGGAGGGAAAGGAAAAAGGAAGGAAAAGTAGAAAGAAAAGAAATAGAAAGGAAGGAGAAACAAAGAAAGGAAAAAGGAAAGAAAGAAAATCCAAAAACTCCTTCTTCTTCCTCTGATAACGCGTGACCCCATTCTCTGTGACAGAGAAGATTACTCAACTTCACTCTTCCTCTTTGATTCGAAAACGAAGAAAAACGGTGTTAGGGATTTCTAAACCGTCAAACACAAACCTTCCCGTTTCATCTAGATCTAGGCTTCATTTCGCGAAGAGATAGAAGGGAAAGTTGCTCACCACCACACTACGGTGCTAGTGAACTAATTTGGAAGCGACGTTGCAAATGGAGATTTTACCGGATTTACTTGCGGTACCGGAAACGCACGTTAACGCTAACGTTAAGATAAGGGCTCCTTCCAAACTTTTAGCTTGCATTTAGGGACTTATCTGTAGTTGTGTGGAAAGGAATTTGTTAGGGTTGAATGTATTGATTTAGGGAAAATGAATCTAAGGTTCTGTGGGTAAAATCTTAGAGTTAGGTTTTGACGATATTGATGGAAGTTTCGTGGAAAATGAA